>NW_028324306.1:9868032-10168032 GCF_058129835.1 Hydra viridissima
CATCAAAAATCACCTGAAAATAGGAATCAGATGATGAACTAGCTGTCACCAAAAATAACAATAAAAATATACAAAATGTAACAAAAAAATAAAAACAACAACAAAAATAAAAGGAGTAATAAGGATGACAAAAATTATAAAAATAATGATAATAATAAAACAAAAAAAATATATAAAAATAATAATAAAAAAGAGTAAAAAAAAAAAGATAATAAGGATAGTAACAGTAATGATAAGAATAATAATGATTAATAAAAAATAGAAAATAATGAAATGAATGATAACAAAAATATTGATAAAAATATAAATAGTAGTAGTAATAATTAAAATAAAAATAACAAAAATAATAGGAATAATGATAACAAAAACAATAATAACATAAAATAACAACCATAACAATAATAATTATAATAACCATAAAAAGAAAAATAGCAATTAAAAAATATACAACAAAAAAAAAAGAGCAACAATAATAACAATAAGTATATTAACAATAAGAGGAATATAAATAACAGGAAAAATAAAAAGAGTAACAATAACAACATATTTAATAAAAATAAAACAAAATGAAAAATAATTGTAACAAAAAAGAAATAGAATCATAACAATAATAATCATAATAACAACAAAAAGAAAATATAACAGTTACAAAATATGACGAAGAAATGAGGAAGAATAATAAAAATAAGCATAATAACAATAATGAGAATAATAAAAAGAATAATAAGAAGAAGAACAATAAAAAATAATAACAATATGAAGAGCAAATTTAAAAAAAAAAAAAAAAAAAGATATAATGAAAATTATAGCAACAATAAAAGTAATAACTATTATTGCAATAACAATAAAAATAAGAAGAAAATTTAATTATAATAATAATTTAAAAAAAATGAAGAATAGAGGCTATATAAAATCACCATTAATAAAAATAACAATGATAATAAAAGGAATAGTATTACAAATAGCAATACAATAATAAAAAGATTAAAAATTACAATGTTAACTATAAAAACATGAATATTAACATAAATGATAAGAAGAAAAAAAATTACGATAAAAGGAATATTTAAAATGAAATTATAAATATAGATAATAAAATAAATTAAAAGAAAAATACTTGTAACAACAAATATTGATGAGAAGAGTTTTAAAAATAGAAAAACAGAAAAATAAAGATAATAATAATAATAATAACAATAATAATAACAACAACAATAATAATAATAATAACAATAATAATAATATAAATAATAATAAGAACAATAATAATAACTAGCAATAAGCAACCCGTAATACAGATTATGGTTGGTCTGTTAATTTATGGTGGCTGTTTTCCACAATTTAAAGTTGCGAAACCTTAACTAATAACCTTTTAGAAAAACCCCTTCAAATTAAAAAAATTGAACCACCTGTAAAATTAAAATAAAAAATATGCGGAGGTAAAATAATTTACCAACTATTTAACATTGAGTAATTTACAACTGACATAGATCATATCAGTGTAAGGCAGAACCATTTTCCTCGATACTAAGTTCAACACAATATGTTTTTAGTTACTAACACAAAATAATAACACTTTATCATGCTTTAAATTGACGAAAAAGTAAGGGTATATTCTTGTTATATTTTTTATAACATGAACTTTAATTAATAAGATTAATATTAAGCGAACGTAAATTATACATGATTTATTAATTTTTTGGTATCCCCTTGATACATTTTTCTTTAAAACAGGAAATTGTCTTTAAAACGTTAAATGCACACAACCAAATAAATTTATTAAAAATAACTGACCATTACTATATATGGCACTAATCTGACCATTTTTGTATATATGTCCTCTGTTTCAATAGATTTTAGTAAATGGTAATTTACTACCATTTACTAAAAATTCCTTTTGTTACTCGAAATTTAATTCTCTTAAACATTTTGACACTAATAAAGGACCTCCCTTCCCCGTTTTTGCCTTAATGGTGGTCAGGAGAAAAGTTATTTTTATTAAGAGTAGTCAAGTTTTTGATGAAGACCTTTTACCAGAATAATGAAATGTAAAACAATGATTTACGTGTATAAGAATTTTTCTTTCCTCAAAAGTGTTGCTAATGCAAACTAAGCTAATTAATTAGTTATAAATCTTATAAAATTTAAGTAACTCGATATTTGAAAAATGCGCTAAACTACAATATTAACCACCCATTTAAAAAGATTTCCTAAATTACGTACAGCAAATTATTAGGCTTAAAATAGAGAAAATTTAAAAAAAATTGAACTAATTGCATACATTTATATCACTTTAACTGACCAAAGTTTACAATAAAAGGTAATTAGGTTTCTTTTTATAAATCGTATAAATAAGTCAATCGTAAATCCTAAATAAAAAAAAAAAAAAGGAATTATGATACTATAATTACAACAACAACAAAAAAAAACGAAAATAAAACACCACATAAAAACTGCAAATCGATTTACCTATTTATAGTAACCCATTTTGACATGGCAGTTAATATAAACATTTATCGAAAATGTAACTATAAAATCTGTTTCGAAGTACAAAAGGATTAACAATACTATATATATATATTAAAAAAAACCAATTTAAGATAATATCAAATTTAGGACATGAAAACACCCTAGATTTAAAGATCAAGGTTGCATACTCTCATACACATTAGGCTAAACATTAACAGACATTATTATATTTTTTTTTTTTGAGAATAATTAAAAAAGGCTAGACAACACAACCTAGTTCCAAAGCAGTAACTCCGCCTGGCACTAAATGCTGCCAAATCACAACTCTGCTATAAGTAAATTGCTTGGCTGGCAAGGTTATCAATCTTGCTCAACATAATGCCAAATCACACCACTTTGAAAACATGGAAACATCATAATTTAAACATATATACAACTATAAACAAATATGGTTTTATATAACACATTTGATTAATAATCTTTTCAATTTGATGAAGAGTAGCTTGTTCAGCTATTAGAAGTGGGACTGAGTGGAGAATGAAATCTTCCATCATAAAAAATTTGTATGTATTCCAGAGATGTAAAGGATTGTCAGGTTCACAAAAGGTCAAAATAATTGAAAACAACGGTCTAATTTTCTTTGGCATATGTGTTAAAACCGCCTCAGAAAGAGTATTCTGCCATTCAGTGTCATCTTGCAACAGACCTTTCAAAACACATGCTTCACAAAACGTTTCAAGGACAATACCATTAACAGTATGCACATCCTCCCAAGATGTTGCTCCTTTTGCTTGCAAAATTAACAGTATAAGAAAAAACAATTCTCCAGTTGGATTAACTTTATCCATTCTTATTATCACCTCATTACCACCCCTTTGTCTAACCTTCCATTTACAATGTTTATCATCAAATATAAAGTGATAAGGAATGTCTACATAAGAATAGCAATGTGCTCTTTCATTTTCAGTATTTAACTTAAACCATGCCGTTAGGTGCGTATCACGTTGAACTGCACAATCTAAAGCCATTTGTTCTCCTCCTTCTCTAAAATACAATAATTGATTTTCAGGTAGATGCTTACCAAGTCACAGCACTTTGAAAACACAGAAACAACATAGTATAAACATATGTACCAACTATAAACACAATAAATGTGTTTAAATATGTATATAAGGTTAAATATATTCCTTATATACACATTTTTTAAAAAAATTATATAACACATATTAACACATACACAAACAGTAAAAAAACACTTTACATTATTATAAAAACATTATTATAAAAACACATTGATAAAACAACTATAAAGCACTTATTACCACATACACATACATATTAAAAAAGCATATATGCAAACAATAAACGTGTGCAAACAAAAAATTTAAAAATGATGCGAGAAAATTTAAAAAGATACAAAATATATATTTACAAACAATACTCTTTACCTTCTTTTTTTTCTTCATAAGAACTGTAATCCTCATAACAAAATTTAACCTTTACATACAATAATATGTGACATACCATGTCAGTGTTGACACAAAAGTTTCATTTACTTTTCTAAATTTTCTAAAAAAGAACAAAAATAGTTAATAGCATCACATAAATTTCAATGTAGTAATAACCATTTTATGGAAATAGCATTAGTATAACTTTAAATAACATATATACCCCTATTTTCCTTCTAAAAGATAAGATAATAAAAACAAAACTGCACAAAGAAAAACTAAAACAAACAAAATATAAACGATTTAAAAAATTAAAATCCTTTCTACTTTATCTAATAAAAATTTAAATCCTTTCTACTTTATCTAATTAAAACTTAAATCCTTTCTACTTTATCTAATTAAAACTTAAATCCTTTCTACTTTATCTAATAAAAAAGTACATATATAACTATTTTATATACTTACTTCAATTATAAGATGATCTTAACAATTATTATTTATCTTCATATGATTCTTTATGTAATATATCTAAACTAATAATTAACTTCCAAAAGGAAGAAAGTTTTTACTTGCTTCATGGATCTTTCTTCAATGGCCGCGTGCATTTTAAGAACACGCTCTTTCAAAGCCTAGTAACTAATGACGAAACAACATTAAGCATTGAACATTAAACATTAAACATTAATTTCTGTAGGAATTTTATTATGATAATAACAACAATAATAATAATAACAATAATAATAACAATAACAATAATAATAATAATAACAACAATAATAATAATAACAATAATAATAATAATAACAATAATAATAACAATAATAATAATAACAATAATAATAACAATAATAATAACAATAATAATAACAATAACAACAATAATAATAATATAAATAGTAATAATAATAATAATAATAATAATAATAATAATAATAATAATAATAATAATAATAATAATAATAATAACAACAACAACAACAACAACAACAACAACAACAACAAGAATAAAAACAATAATAATAAGAATAACATTAACAAAAAAATGAATAAGAATAATAATAAGAATAACAAAAAATAATAATAATAAAACTATACATAATATAAAAAAATAACAATAGTTATAATAATGATAATGACGATAACAAAAATTAATAATAAAAATATACATCATATATAAAAAAGTAACAGTAATGATAAAAAAAGAGTAACAAGTATAACAAAAGTTAAAAAAATAATAGTATTATAATAGCAAGGAAATACAAAAACATTAACAACAATAAGAATAAGAAAAACAATTGTCAGCATACTGTGTTTTTACAACTTACTTTAAACTTTTAATTATCTTGTCTTTGTGAGCAATAGTCTCATTGAGAAGTTTAAATCTTGCCCTTAGTTTAACATTTTCCCTTAAAACCTTCACATCCTGTCTATGCTTTCACATTTTGGTAGTAATATCGATCGCCAAAATACTAAACCGTCATTTTAGGATTTTGTTCTAGGAGACAACTGGTCAGCTCTTAATCTGAATAACGGTCTTGAATCAGATGAAGATAAAGCACTTATATGTTTAGGAGATGAGTTAACTGACAAAGATGAAATAGTGTAACTTGAATTTTGGGTTGACTGAAATGAATGTGTTGCTGGCAATACTGTTATTTGACACAAGAAAAGCTCATTGTAAAAGTCAATAAAGTGTTTAGAATCTCTTAAAAAACTGCAAACCCATTTTTTGATTCTCTAGCAAGAAGTTTAATATGACTTCTGTAAATCTTGAAGCCATAAAGCTTATTGAGTTGTTTGATAGTTATTTTTTGTGATTTATCATTGTTAATAAATATAAACAGTATATGTCCATTTCTACACTCTGTCTATTTGTAAAGGCAATGTAAAGTTTGATGCTAGATATTTTTTTGCTGCACCACAAAACACACAAATTTTCTTTTGGGCCCCATGATACCTTAAAACGCTAAATGCAATTATTTTTAAAATGAATAAAAACTTTATATGAGAATGTTATTTACTTTAATTTCTTTTTTTTTTTTTAGATAATTCGCTTATTTCTGTTTCAAACATAAACACATAAAATGCTTGATAAGATGAAAAAAGTGCACATAAATATTAATTGATAATAATTATAAGCAATTTTGTCATAACATAAATATTATTTACATGCAAAACTTTTTTTTTTTTTAAAAAAAAAAAATTCACCACATGATGCATCATATAATGCACACCATCTGATACCTCATTCACTCAAAATAATTGTAAAAACTTTTCATAATAAGTTATCAATAAATTAAAGCAAAAAATTAAACCATTAAATGATAGCATATTATTATTAAAATAATATATTATTATTTAGGAATGCTAAGCAATAACAATAAAATAGATTTTATTATGATAGTTATTATGATGAAAAATAACCAAACTTCATTTAAAAAAAATTAAAAAAAAAAAAATGCAAGCTCAATTTAAAAATGTTAACAAAATAACTTTAAAATGTCCATTGGCAAGAATTATCTGTTGGAAATTTTAATCCACCACAATCCAAACAAAAAAACAAAACAACAACAACAACTATATTTAAAGATGATTTATAATTACAGTATTGAATTAGAAAAAAGCATTCTAAAACACAATAAAACCAACAAATAACAGCAACACTAATAAACCAACACGAATTTAAAAAGTTTAACAAAAGCAATAAACAATAAAAGTAAAAATCAATCACAAAAATATAAGTGATAAGAGGAATTTAATAACATAACCACATTAACTTAAAAGTATAACAAAGATAATAAACAACAACAATAATTAAAAATATTACAAAGTAAAATAGAAACCTTAACTAATACCAACAGCAACAAAAGCCCTGTAACAACAAAAAAAAGCATAGTAACTGTATATGTGAAAAGAAAAAAAAAAAAGAAATTTTAAAAACTGAAACAAATGAAAAAAATAAAACAGAAGAACAAGTAAAAATAACAAAAAAAAAAAAAAAAAAAAAAAAAAAAAAAAAAAAACTTAAAGCTTGATAAAACTATTAACAACAGTAAGTGACATTAACAGCAGTAAGTGATAAATAACAAAAATAAAAAAAAATTTATAACAATAATGACCATATTAAAAAAATGTCAGAATGTTGTGGATCTCACGTCCATAGAATGAAAATGAATGTATCCTTCTGGCCTCATATCTCTTGATGATGAAAAGTATGTAAAAAGAGCACATAACTATGTTTGATGTATAAATATTATCTCCAATTATTTTTTTGTCCCATAACTGAAATATGCTGCATAATTACTTCTTTTTTATTGTTCATTTTCAAGGAACTTAAAAACCAAGTATCTTATCAAACTTAGACCAAGTGTCAACAGTTATCATTAGATTGAATGTTAAAATAGAAATATTACGCTTAACTCCATTATGAAAAGCTTCAAAGCTAAAATTTTCATGAATTCATCATATAATGTATTTCTAATGCCACTTAAAGATATTAAGGAAGCTCTTTGAGTTGGACCAGCAGTTGGAATTTGAGATAAGGGTACTCCCAGCCAAACAGATGGAGCATTTTTTTCATTGACAATTTCCTCCAAGTACTGTAAATGTTTCAAAACTTGGAGGCCAGTGTAACTCACAGATAGCAGAATTATTGGTAACAACTAAATTAGAGATTACCACATGGAAATTGATGCACTGATACTTCACTAGCTTCACTCGATATATATATATATATATATATATATATATATATATATATATATATATATATATATATATATATATATATATATATATATATATATATATATATTCATTTTGATAACTGTGACAAGCATACACACAACATTCTTTTGGCACGATATAAAACTTAATCTGAAATTAAAAAATATATATTATTTGCTTTAAATGAATTCTAAAACTCCACGTTTAAATTATACGTGTTTTCATTACATCGTGTAAGATTAATTCACAACATATCATAGACAACATTGCATTTTCTCTATTAAAAACAAGTCTAAACGAATAATTGTCCGCCAACCGTGAAAAAAAATAGGTCTGCACAAAAAGTTCCGGTTACACGACGAATAGGCCTGTAGTAAGAGGGGTGAGGGGGAGCGAGAGGGGGTAAAGAGAGAGAGAGAAAAGAAAAATTTTTGTAAGATAAAACCCCCTCCCCTTTGGTCACGTGAATGTCGAAAATTCCTAGGTTTGTGCGGATCCAGCGTCTATAGAATGAAATTGGTACATTCACGTGGGCCGTTTCCTGGTGTATAATTGGTTAAGGCAAACAATGAGCTCAGAATTTCGCCTCTGCCACAAATGCCTATCCTCCCACAAGAGGTCTGCCCTAATGAGCTACTTATGGGAAATACACATACGTTAGCAGGCTTTGAAAATAGACATAAAAAGGGCTTCTGTGATACAAATTTCAAAATCTGCAAATACCAGGAGTAAACTGAGTAAGTTTTGGTTTTGCTTTTTTGAGTTTTTGTATGGCTGTTTTACAGAATTGCTTTAGCTAGCTTGAATGACCGGGGGACAAAATCTGTCTTAGACGTGCTAGCATTTCTTTACAATGTTTATGTTGTTTATGGTTTATCAATTTTCTCACGGTATTTGTATTTACTTTATGGAAATGGTTCGGTAATGTTGTGCTACGTAATTAACAAAAGAGAATTTTTAAAAGTAATAAATAAGAATGTCTTCTGCAGGACTAGAGCTTTTGACATCTTCCTCCCCGGCTTTTAGTTGATCTTTGTAAGTTTAGTGTGCCTTGCGGACGCCAATGCATGCAAGAGCTAGATCATTTTTTGAAACAAGGCATAAAAGCTGTGCTTTAAGTTTTTTTTTTTTTTTTTTTTTTTTATGTTTTCTATGTTTCTATGTTGTCTTTCTATTCTGTTTTTCAGGCAGGGTTTTTGTTGTTGTTGTTGTTGTTAATGTTAGTTAAGATTTCTATTATATTTTGCAATATTTTTAATTCTTGTTGTTGTTTATTATCTTTGCTTTATTTTTAAGTTAATGTGGTTGTATTATTAAATTCTTTTGATCACTTATCTTTTTTGTAATTGATTATTACTTTTACTGTTTATTGCTTTCATTAAACTTTAAAAATTGTTTGAAATAGTGTTGTTGTTATTTGTTGTTTTTATTGTGTTTTAGAATACTTTGTTGTTATTCAATGTTGTAATTATTAATTATCAATAAACATAGTTGCTGTTTGTTTTTATTATACGTTTGAGTTGTTCTTACTTATTAAAAGTGCTCATGTATTTTTGCAGATGCTGTAAAAATTTCCGCAATCAAAAGAGTTGTTATTGCAATTTGAGCATTAGTTAAGCTAAAGAAGACTTCAAAAAGATGTTATGAACTGTATTTGAACCCATGACGTTGAGGAGTTCAATACGAATGTGGTTTGAATTAGTAGACACTCCTAACATTTTAACCATTTATATTTATATTTTTCAGCCACTCTATTTGTAGGGTAGAAGTAATGTTTCTTTTTAATGCTTTAAATAGGCATGTTTGATGTTTGTGCTTTTGCATTTCTATTTAACAATTTTATTTATAAAACTTAATAACCTATAATCTAACTGATATAAGTGTACAGATAATTCTGTGTTAGTCCTATTTATCTTCAAATAATTATCTATAAATAATATATAGTTAAAATAGTGCATTTCTCTTTCAATATTTAAATGTATCGTGGGTGTAAACTATTTGTATTTTACAAATATATATATATGACACAAATTAATATGTGTTTTACTATTATCATCCAATTAGATGACAGTGTAGCTACATATTTTAATCTTATAACAGTTCTTATAAAATAATCCTATGTATAAACTAATATTAACGTGATATTATTGAAGGACAGTTAATAATAAAATTATTTATTAAATTTCATTCCGTAATATTGAATTAATAGTAATATGGTAATATAAAAATATAAAAGTAATATAAAAAGATAATAGTAATATAAAAAGATCATAAAGAAAATCAATTACGTTAAGCGTCGAAAACAAAGTCTAAAAGACGCAATAAAATAAAATCTTTCAGAGATCCTTAAATCACCGTCATACCGTATGAAGTATTACACACCTACAGAGAAGTTTTCAAAGCTAAAATAACAAACAATCAAAGAAACCTATACATCAAAATTGTGACAGCGAGATATATTAACAAAAAAAAAACGTATAAACAAAAAAAAAAAAGTACAAATTTCAAAGGAATGATAATAAGAAAGACGAAAAAAACTCAAAACGATGGCAGAAAAAAAAAAAAAAAAAATGAAATCACATTTTGCAGAAACCTTAAACAGCAAGAAGCTCACGGCAAGAAAAGGATGACATAAAAACACACACCGGTATTAGCTCAATTTCCATACAAAACGTCGAAATTTGGGCCAAATGTGGCCAAATTCGAGGCTTTCACCGACTCCTCTTGGATCCCTTAGCCCTATTTTGTTGTATCCTGTCAGGCTGAGCACGAATATGGCAAAGACAGTCAACAGAGAGGCTGGCAAGTACCGGATTTGGCGACAAAACCCCGTTTTTGGCTCAATTTCCATACAAAACGTCGAAATTTGGGCCAAATGTGGCCAAATTCGAGGCTTTCACCGACTCCCATTGGATCCCTTGGCCATATTTTGTTGTATCCTGTCAGGCTGAGCAAAAAAATGCCCAAGGGCATCAAGCAATTCAGTGGTAAGTACCGATTTTTGCGACAAATGCACAGAAATGCTTAGAATTTGCTTGTAATGTCAATTCTGTGATTATTTCGTCAAATTGGAGCCTTTCACCGAGATTTCTTGGAGCCTTTGGACATATTCTGTTGTAACCTATCAGGCTGAGCACGAATATGACAAAGACAGTCAACAGAGAGGCTGGCAAGTACCGGATTTGGCGACAAAACCCCGTTTTTGGCTCAATTTCCATACAAAACGTCGAAATTTGGGCCAAATGTGGCCAAATTCGAGGCTTTCACCGACTCCTCTTGGATCCCTTGGCCCTATTTTATGGTATCCTGTCAGGCTGAGCACGAAAATGACAAAGACAATCAACAGAGAGGCTGGCAAGTACCGGATTTGGCGACAAAACCCCGTTTTTGGCTCAATTTCCATAGAAAACGTCGAAATTTGGGCCAAATGTGGCCAAAT
Source organism: Hydra viridissima (assembly GCF_058129835.1). Classification (NCBI taxonomy): domain Eukaryota; kingdom Metazoa; phylum Cnidaria; class Hydrozoa; order Anthoathecata; family Hydridae; genus Hydra; species Hydra viridissima. The sequence continues at coordinate 9,879,115 of NW_028324306.1, forward strand.
TCGAGGCTTTCACCGACTCCTCTTGGATCCCTTGGCCCTATTTTGTTGTATCCTGTCAGGCTGAGCACGAATATGGCAAAGACAGTCAACAGAGAGGCTGGCAAGTACCGGATTTGGCGACAAAACCCCGTTTTTGGCTCAATTTCCATACAAAACGTCGAAATTTGGGCCAAATGTGGCCAAATTCGAGGCTTTCACCGACTCCCATTGGATCCCTTGGCCATATTTTGTTGTATCCTGTCAGGCTGAGCAAAAAAATGCCCAAGGGCATCAAGCAATTCAGTGGTAAGTACCGATTTTTGCGACAAATGCACAGAAATGCTTAGAATTTGCTTGTAATGTCAATTCTGTGATTATTTCGTCAAATTGGAGCCTTTCACCGAGATTTCTTGGAGCCTTTGAACATATTCTGTTGTAACCTATCAGGCTGAGCACGAATATCACAAAGACAGTCAACAGAGAGGCTGGCAAGTACCGGATTTGGCGACAAAACCCCGTTTTTGGCTCAATTTCCATACAAAACGTCGAAATTTTGGCCAAATGTGGCCAAATTCGAGGCTTTCACCGACTCCTCTTGGATACCTTGGCCCTATTTTGTTGTATCCTGTCAGGCTGAGCACGAAAATGACAAAGACAATCAACAGAGAGGCTGGCAAGTACCTGATTTGGCGACAAAACCCCGTTTTTGGCTCAATTTCCATACAAAACGTCGAAATTTGGGCCAAATGTGGCCAAATTCGAGGCTTTCACCGACTCTCATTGGATCCCTTGGCCATATTTTGTTGTATCCTGTCAGGCTGAGCAAAAAAATGCCCATGGGCATCAAGCAATTCAGTGGTAAGTACCGATTTTTGCGACAAATGCACAGAAATGCTTAGAATTTGCTTGTAATGTCAATTCTGTGATTATTTCGTCAAATTGGAGCCTTTCACCGAGATTTCTTGGAGCCTTTGGACATATTCTGTTGTAACCTATCAGGCTGAGCAAGAATATGACAAAGACAGTCAACAGAGAGGCTGGCAAGTACCGGATTTGGCGACAAAACCCCGTTTTTGGCTCAATTTCCATACAAAACGTCGAAATTTGGGCCAAATGTGGCCAAATTCGAGGCTTTCACCGACTCCTCTTGGATCCCTTGGCCCTATTTTGTTGTATCCTGTCAGGCTGAGCACGAAAATGACAAAGACAATCAACAGAGAGGCTGGCAAGTACCGGATTTGGCGACAAAACCCCGTTTTTGGCTCAATTTCCATAGAAAACGTCGAAATTTGGGCCAAATGTGGCCAAATTCGAGGCTTTCACCGACTCCCATTGGATCCCTTGGCCATATTTTGTTGTATCCTGTCAGGCTGAGCAAAAAAATGCCCAAGGGCATCAAGCAATTCAGTGGTAAGTACCGATTTTTGCGACAAATGCACAGAAATGCTTAGAATTTGCTTGTAATGTCAATTCTGTGATTATTTCGTCAAATTGGAGCCTTTCACCGAGATTTCTTGGAGCCTTTGGACATATTCTGTTGTAACCTATCAAGCTGAGCACGAATATGACAAAGACAGTCAACAGAGAGGCTGGCAAGTACCGGATTTGGCGACAAAACCCCGTTTTTGGCTCAATTTCCATACAAAACGTCGAAATTTGGGCCAAATGTGGCCAAATTCGCGGCTTTCACCGTATCCTCTTGGATCCCTTGGCCCTAATTTGTTGTATCCTGTCAGGCTGAGCACGAAAATGACAAAGACAATCAACAGAGAGGCTGGCAAGTACCGGATTTGGCGACAAAACCCCGTTTTTGGCTCAATTTCCATAGAAAACGTCGAAATTTGGGCCAAATGTGGCCAAATTCGAGGCTTTCACCGACTCCCATTAGATCCCTTGGCCATATTTTGTTGTATCCTGTCAGGCTGAGCAAAAAAATGCCCAAGGGCATCAAGCAATTCAGTGGTAAGTACCGATTTTTGCGACAAATGCACAGAAATGCTTAGAATTTGCTTGTAATGTCAATTCTGTGATTATTTCGTCAAATTGGAGCCTTTCACCGAGATTTCTTGGAGCCTTTGGACATATTCTGTTGTAACCTATCAGGCTGAGCACGAATATGACAAAGACAGTCAACAGAGAGGCTGGCAAGTACCGGATTTGGCGACAAAACCCCGTTTTTGGCTCAATTTCCATACAAAACGTCGAAATTTGGGCCAAATGTGGCCAAATTCGAGGCTTTCACCGACTCCTCTTGTATCCCTTGGCCCTATTTTGTTGTATCCTGTCAGGCTGAGCACGAAAATGACAAAGACAATCAACAGAGAGGCTGGCAAGTACCGGATTTGGCGACAAAACCCCGTTTTTGGCTCAATTTCCATAGAAAACGTCGAAATTTGGGCCAAATGTGGCCAAATTCGAGGCTTTCACCGACTCCTCTTGGATCCCTTGGCCCTATTTTGTTGTATCCTGTCAGGCTGAGCACGAATATGGCAAAGACAGTCAACAGAGAGGCTGGCAAGTACCGGATTTGGCGACAAAACCCCGTTTTTGGCTCAATTTCCATACAAAACGTCGAAATTTTGGCCAAATGTGGCCAAATTCGAGGCTTTCACCGACTCCCATTGGATCCCTTGGCCATATTTTGTTGTATCCTGTCAGGCTGAGCAAAAAAATGCCCAAGGGCATCAAGCAATTCAGTGGTAAGTACCGATTTTTGCGACAAATGCACAGAAATGCTTAGAATTTGCTTGTAATGTCAATTCTGTGATTATTTCGTCAAAATGGAGCCTTTCACCGAGATTTCTTGGAGCCTTTGGACATATTCTGTTGTAACCTATCAGGCTGAGCACGAATATGACAAAGACAGTCAACAGAGAGGCTGGCAAGTACCGGATTTGGCGACAAAACCCCGTTTTTGGCTCAATTTCCATACAAAACGTCGAAATTTGGGCCAAATGTGGCCAAATTCGAGGCTTTCACCGACTCCTCTTCGATCCCTTGGCCCTATTTTGTTGTATCCTGTCAGACTGAGCACGAAAATGACAAAGACAATCAACAGAGAGGCTGGCAAGTACCGGATTTGGCGACAAAACCCCGTTTTTGGCTCAATTTCCATAGAAAACGTCGAAATTTGGGCCAAATGTGGCCAAATTCGAGGCTTTCACCGACTCCTCTTGGATCCCTTGGCCCTATTTTGTTGTATCCTGTCAGGCTGAGCACGAATATGGCAAAGACAGTCAACAGAGAGGCTGGCAAGTACCGGATTTGGCGACAAAACCCCGTTTTTGGCTCAATTTCCATACAAAACGTCGAAATTTGGGCCAAATGTGGCCAAATTCGAGGCTTTCACCGACTCCCATTGGATCCCTTGGCCATATTTTGTTGTATCCTGTCAGGCTGAGCAAAAAAATGCCCAAGGGCATCAAGCAATTCAGTGGTAAGTACCGATTTTTGCGACAAATGCACAGAAATGCTTAGAATTTGCTTGTAATGTCAATTCTGTGATTATTTCGTCAAATTGGAGCCTTTCACCGAGATTTCTTGGAGCCTTTGAACATATTCTGTTGTAACCTATCAGGCTGAGCACGAATATCACAAAGACAGTCAACAGAGAGGCTGGCAAGTACCGGATTTGGCGACAAAACCCCGTTTTTGGCTCAATTTCCATACAAAACGTCGAAATTTGGGCCAAATGTGGCCAAATTCGAGGCTTTCACCGACTCCCATTGGATCCCTTGGCCATATTTTGTTGTATCCTGTCAGGCTGAGCAAAAAAATGCCCAAGGGCATCAAGCAATTCAGTGGTAAGTACCGATTTTTGCGACAAATGCACAGAAATGCTTAGAATTTGCTTGTAATGTCAATTCTGTGATTATTTCGTCAAATTGGAGCCTTTCACCGAGATTTCTTGGAGCCTTTGGACATATTCTGTTGTAACCTATCAGGCTGAGCACGAATATGACAAAGACAGTCAACAGAGAGGCTGGCAAGTACCGGATTTGGCAACAAAACCCCGTTTTTGGCTCAATTTCCATACAAAACGTCGAAATTTGGGCCAAATGTGGCCAAATTCGAGGCTTTCACCGACTCCTCTTGGATCCCTTGGCCCTATTTTGTTGTATCCTGTCAGGCTGAGCACGAAAATGACAAAGACAATCAACAGAGAGGCTGGCAAGTACCGGATTTGGCGACAAAACCCCGTTTTTGGCTCAATTTCCATACAAAACGTCGAAATTTGGGCCAAATGTGGCCAAATTCGAGGCTTTCACCGACTCCTCTTGGATCCCTTGGCCCTATTTTGTTGTATCCTGTCAGGCTGAGCACGAATATGGCAAAGACAGTCAACAGAGAGGCTGGCAAGTACCGGATTTGGCGACAAAACCCCGTTTTTGGCTCAATTTCCATACAAAACGTCGAAATTTGGGCCAAATGTGGCCAAATTCGAGGCTTTCACCGACTCCCATTGGATCCCTTGGCCATATTTTGTTGTATCCTGTCAGGCTGAGCAAAAAAATGCCCAAGGGCATCAAGCAATTCAGTGGTAAGTACCGATTTTTGCGACAAATGCACAGAAATGCTTAGAATTTGCTTGTAATGTCAATTCTGTGATTATTTCGTCAAATTGGAGCCTTTCACCGAGATTTCTTGGAGCCTTTGGAAATATTCTGTTGTAACCTATCAGGCTGAGCACGAATATCACAAAGACAGTCAACAGAGAGGCTGGCAAGTACCGGATTTGGCGACAAAACCCCGTTTTTGGCTCAATTTCCATACAAAACGTCGAAATTTTGGCTAAATGTGGCCAAATTCGAGGCTTTCACCGACTCCTCTTGGATACCTTGGCCCTATTTTGTTGTATCCTGTCAGGCTGAGCACGAATATGGCAAAGACAGTCAACAGAGAGGCTGGCAAGTACCGGATTTGGCGACAAAACCCCGTTTTTGGCTCAATTTCCATACAAAACGTCGAAATTTGGGCCAAATGTGGCCAAATTCGAAACTTTCACCGACTCCTCTTGGATCCCTTGGCCCTATTTTGTTGTATCCTGTCAGGCTGAGCACGAAAATGACAAAGACAATCAACAGAGAGGCTGGCAAGTACCGGATTTGGCGACAAAACCCCGTTTTTGGCTCAATTTCCATACAAAACGTCGAAATTTGGGCCAAATGTGGCCAAATTCGAGGCTTTCACCGACTCCCATTGGATCCCTTGGCCATATTTTGTTGTATCCTGTCAGGCTGAGCAAAAAAATGCCCAAGGGCATCAAGCAATTCAGTGGTAAGTACCGATTTTTGCGACAAATGCACAGAAATGCTTAGAATTTGCTTGTAATGTCAATTCTGTGATTATTTCGTCAAATTGGAGCCTTTCACCGAGATTTCTTGGAGCCTTTGGACATATTCTGTTGTAACCTATCAGGCTGAGCACGAATATGACAAAGACAGTCAAAAGAGAGGCTGGCAAGTACCGGATTTGGCGACAAAACCCCGTTTTTGGCTCAATTTCCATACAAAACGTCGAAATTTGGGCCAAATGTGGCCAAATTCGAGGCTTTCACCGACTCCTCTTGGATCCCTTGGCCCTATTTTATGGTATCCTGTCAGGCTGAGCACGAAAATGACAAAGACAATCAACAGAGAGGCTGGCAAGTACCGGATTTGGCGACAAAACCCCGTTTTTGGCTCAATTTCCATAGAAAACGTCGAAATTTGGGCCAAATGTGGCCAAATTCGAGGCTTTCACCGACTCCCATTGGATCCCTTGGCCATATTTTGTTGTATCCTGTCAGGCTGAGCAAAAAAATGCCCAAGGGCATCAAGCAATTCAGTGGTAAGTACCGATTTTTGCGACAAATGCACAGAAATGCTTAGAATTTGCTTGTAATGTCAATTCTGTGATTATTTCGTCAAATTGGAGCCTTTCACCGAGATTTCTTGGAGCCTTTGAACATATTCTGTTGTAACCTATCAGGCTGAGCACGAATATGACAAAGACAGTCAACAGAGAGGCTGGCAAGTACCGGATTTGGCGACAAAACCCCGTTTTTGGCTCAATTTCCATACAAAACGTCGAAATTTGGGCCAAATGTGGCCAAATTCGAGGCTTTCACCGACTCCTCTTGGATCCCTTGGCCCTATTTTGTTGTATCCTGTCAGGCTGAGCACGAAAATGACAAAGACAATCAACAGAGAGGCTGGCAAGTACCGGATTTGGCGACAAAACCCCGTTTTTGGCTCAATTTCCATACAAAACGTCGAAATTTGGGCCAAATGTGGCCAAATTCGAGGCTTTCACCGACTCTCATTGGATCCCTTGGCCATATTTTGTTGTATCCTGTCAGGCTGAGCAAAAAAATGCTCAAGGGCATCAAGCAATTCAGTGGTAAGTACCGATTTTTGCGACAAATGCACAGAAATGCTTAGAATTTGCTTGTAATGTCAATTCTGTGATTATTTCGTCAAATTGGAGCCTTTCACCGAGATTTCTTGGAGCCTTTGGACATATTCTGTTGTAACCTATCAGGCTGAGCACGAATATGACAAAGACAGTCAACAGAGAGGCTGGCAAGTACCGGATTTGGCGACAAAACCCCGTTTTTGGCTCAATTTCCATACAAAACGTCGAAATTTGGGCCAAATGTGGCCAAATTCGAGGCTTTCACCGACTCCTCTTGGATCCCTTGGCCCTATTTTGTTGTATCCTGTCAGGCTGAGCACGAATATGGCAAAGATAGTCAACAGAGAGGCTGGCAAGTACCGGATTTGGCGACAAAACCCCGTTTTTGGCTCAATTTCCATACAAAACGTCGAAATTTGGGCCAAATGTGGCCAAATTCGAGGCTTTCACCGACTCCCATTGGATCCCTTGGCCATATTTTGTTGTATCCTGTCAGGCTGAGCAAAAAAATGCCCAAGGGCATCAAGCAATTCAGTGGTAAGTACCGATTTTTGCGACAAATGCACAGAAATGCTTAGAATTTGCTTGTAATGTCAATTCTGTGATTATTTCGTCAAATTGGAGCCTTTCACCGAGATTTCTTGGAGCCTTTGGACATATTCTGTTGTAACCTATCAGGCTGAGCACGAATATCACAAAGACAGTCAACAGAGAGGCTGGCAAGTACCGGATTTGGCGACAAAACCCCGTTTTTGGCTCAATTTCCATACAAAACGTCGAAATTTTGGCCAAATGTGGCCAAATTCGAGGCTTTCACCGACTCCTCTTGGATACCTTGGCCCTATTTTGTTGTATCCTGTCAGGCTGAGCACGAATATGGTAAAGACAGTCAACAGAGAGGCTGGCAAGTACCGGATTTGGCGACAAAACCCCGTTTTTGGCTCAATTTCCATACAAAACGTCGAAATTTGGGCCAAATGTGGCCAAATTCGAGGCTTTCACCGACTCCTCTTGGATCCCTTGGCCCTATTTTGTTGTATCCTGTCAAGCTGAGCACGAAAATGACAAAGACAATCAACAGAGAGGCTGGCAAGTACCGGATTTGGCGACAAAACCCCGTTTTTGGCTCAATTTCCATACAAAACGTCGAAATTTGGGCCAAATGTGGCCAAATTCGAGGCTTTCACCGACTCCCATTGGATCCCTTGGCCATATTTTGTTGTATCCTGTCAGGCTGAGCAAAAAAATGCCCAAGGGCATTAAGCAATTCAGTGGTAAGTACCGATTTTTGCGACAAATGCACAGAAATGCTTAGAATTTGCTTGTAATGTCAATTCTGTGATTATTTCGTCAAATTGGAGCCTTTCACCGAGATTTCTTGGAGCCTTTGGACATATTCTGTTGTAACCTATCAGGCTGAGCACGAATATCACAAAGACAGTCAACAGAGAGGCTGGCAAGTACCGGATTTGGCGACAAAACCCCGTTTTTGGCTCAATTTCCATACAAAACGTCGAAATTTTGGCCAAATGTGGCCAAATTCGAGGCTTTCACCGACTCCTCTTGGATACCTTGGCCCTATTTTGTTGTATCCTGTCAGGCTGAGCACGAATATGGTAAAGACAGTCAACAGAGAGGCTGGCAAGTACCGGATTTGGCGACAAAACCCCGTTTTTGGCTCAATTTCCATACAAAACGTCGAAATTTGGGCCAAATGTGGCCAAATTCGAGGCTTTCACCGACTCCTCTTGGATCCCTTGGCCCTATTTTGTTGTATCCTGTCAAGCTGAGCACGAAAATGACAAAGACAATCAACAGAGAGGCTGGCAAGTACCGGATTTGGCGACAAAACCCCGTTTTTGGCTCAATTTCCATAGAAAACGTCGAAATTTGGGCCAAATGTGGCCAAATTCGAGACTTTCACCGACTCCCATTGGATCCCTTGGCCATATTTTGTTGTATCCTGTCAGGCTGAGCAAAAAAATGCCCAAGGGCATCAAGCAATTCAGTGGTAAGTACCGATTTTTGCGACAAATGCACAGAAATGCTTAGAATTTGCTTGTAATGTCAATTCTGTGATTATTTCGTCAAATTGGAGCCTTTCACCGTGATTTCTTGGAGCCTTTGGACATATTCTGTTGTAACCTATCAGGCTGAGCACGAAAATGACAAAGACAATCAACAGAGAGGCTGGCAAGTACCGGATTTGGCGACAAAACCCCGTTTTTGGCTCAATTTCCATACAAAACGTCGAAATTTGGGCCAAATGTGGCCAAATTCGAGGCTTTCACCGACTCCTCTTGGATCCCTTGGCCCTATTTTGTTGTATCCTGTCAGGCTGAGCACGAAAATGACAAAGACAATCAACAGAGAGGCTGGCAAGTACCGGATTTGGCGACAAAACCCCGTTTTTGGCTCAATTTCCATACAAAACGTCGAAATTTGGGCCAAATGTGGCCAAATTCGAGGCTTTCACCGACTCCCATTGGATCCCTTGGCCATATTTTGTTGTATCCTGTCAGGCTGAGCAAAAAAATGCCCAAGGGCATCAAGCAATTCAGTGGTAAGTACCGATTTTTGCGACAAATGCACAGAAATGCTTAGAATTTGCTTGTAATGTCAATTCTGTGATTATTTCGTCAAATTGGAGCCTTTCACCGAGATTTCTTGGAGCCTTTGGACATATTCTGTTGTAACCTATCAGGCTGAGCACGAATATCACAAAGACAGTCAACAGAGAGGCTGGCAAGTACCGGATTTGGCGACAAAACCCCGTTTTTGGCTCAATTTCCATACAAAACGTCGAAATTTTGGCTAAATGTGGCCAAATTCGAGGCTTTCACCGACTCCTCTTGGATACCTTGGCCCTATTTTGTTGTATCCTGTCAGGCTGAGCACGAATATGGCAAAGACAGTCAACAGAGAGGCTGGCAAGTACCGGATTTGGCGACAAAACCCCGTTTTTGGCTCAATTTCCATACAAAACGTCGAAATTTGGGCCAAATGTGGCCAAATTCGAAACTTTCACCGACTCCTCTTTGATCCCTTGGCCCTATTTTGTTGTATCCTGTCAGGCTGAGCACGAAAATGACAAAGACAATCAACAGAGAGGCTGGCAAGTACCGGATTTGGCGACAAAACCCCGTTTTTGGCTCAATTTCCATACAAAACGTCGAAATTTGGGCCAAATGTGGCCAAATTCGAGGCTTTCACCGACTCCCATTGGATCCCTTGGCCATATTTTGTTGTATCCTGTCAGGCTGAGCAAAAAAATGCCCAAGGGCATCAAGCAATTCAGTGGTAAGTACCGATTTTTGCGACAAATGCACAGAAATGCTTAGAATTTGCTTGTAATGTCAATTCTGTGATTATTTCGTCAAATTGGAGCCTTTCACCGAGATTTCTTGGAGCCTTTGGACATATTCTGTTGTAACCTATCAGGCTGAGCACGAAAATGACAAAGACAATCAACAGAGAGGCTGGCAAGTACCGGATTTGGCGACAAAACCCCGTTTTTGGCTCAATTTCCATACAAAACGTCGAAATTTGGGCCAAATGTGGCCAAATTCGAGGCTTTCACCGACTCCTCTTGGATCCCTTGGCCCTATTTTGTTGTATCCTGTCAGGCTGAGCACGAAAATGACAAAGACAATCAACAGAGAGGCTGGCAAGTACCGGATTTGGCGACAAAACCCCGTTTTTGGCTCAATTTCCATAGAAAACGTCGAAATTTGGGCCAAATGTGGCCAAATTCGAGACTTTCACCGACTCCCATTGGATCCCTTGGCCATATTTTATTGTATCCTGTCAGGCTGAGCAAAAAAATGCCCAAGGGCATCAAGCAATTCAGTGGTAAGTACCGATTTTTGCGACAAATGCACAGAAATGCTTAGAATTTGCTTGTAATGTCAATTCTGTGATTATTTCGTCAAATTGGAGCCTTTCACCGAGATTTCTTGGAGCCTTTGGACATATTCTGTTGTAACCTGTCAGGCTGAGCACGAATATGACAAAGACAGTCAACAGAGAGGCTGGCAAGTACCGGATTTGGCGACAAAACCCCGGTTTTGGCTCAATTTCCATACAAAACGTCGAAATTTGGGCCAAATGTGGCCAAATTCGAGGCTTTCACCGACTCCTCTTGGATCCCTTGGCCCTATTTTGTTGTATCCTGTCAGGCTGAGCACGAATATGGCAAAGACAGTCAACAGAGAGGCTGGCAAGTACCGGATTTGGCGACAAAACCCCGTTTTTGGCTCAATTTCCATACAAAACGTCGAAATTTGGGCCAAATGTGGCCAAATTCGAGACTTTCACCGACTCCCATTGGATCCCTTGGCCATATTTTGTTGTATCCTGTCAGGCTGAGCAAAAAAATGCCCAAGGGCATCAAGCAATTCAGTGGTAAGTACCGATTTTTGCGACAAATGCACAGAAATGCTTAGAATTTGCTTGTAATGTCAATTCTGTGATTATTTCGTCAAATTGGAGCCTTTCACCGAGATTTCTTGGAGCCTTTGGACATATTCTGTTGTAACCTATCAGGCTGAGCACGAATATCACAAAGACAGTCAACAGAGAGGCTGGCAAGTACCGGATTTGGCGACAAAACCCCGTTTTTGGCTCAATTTCCATACAAAACGTCGAAATTTTGGCCAAATGTGGCCAAATTCGAGGCTTTCACCGACTCCTCTTGGATACCTTGGCCCTATTTTGTTGTATCCTGTCAGGCTGAGCACGAATATGGCAAAGACAGTCAACAGAGAGGCTGGCAAGTACCGGATTTGGCGACAAAACCCCGTTTTTGGCTCAATTTCCATACAAAACGTCGAAATTTGGGCCAAATGTGGCCAAATTCGAGGCTTTCACCGACTCCTCTTGGATCCCTTGGCCCTATTTTGTTGTATCCTGTCAAGCTGAGCACGAAAATGACAAAGACAATCAACAGAGAGGCTGGCAAGTACCGGATTTGGCGACAAAACCCCGTTTTTGGCTCAATTTCCATACAAAACGTCGAAATTTGGGCCAAATGTGGCCAAATTCGAGGCTTTCACCGACTCCCATTGGATCCCTTGGCCATATTTTGTTGTATCCTGTCAGGCTGAGCAAAAAAATGCCCAAGGGCATCAAGCAATTCAGTGGTAAGTACCGATTTTTGCGACAAATGCACAGAAATGCTTAGTATTTGCTTGTAATGTCAATTCTGTGATTATTTCGTCAAATTGGAGCCTTTCACCGAGATTTCTTGGAGCCTTTGGACATATTCTGTTGTAACCTATCAGGCTGAGCACGAATATCACAAAGACAGTCAACAGAGAGGCTGGCAAGTACCGGATTTGGCGACAAAACCCCGTTTTTGGCTCAATTTCCATACAAAACGTCGAAATTTTGGCTAAATGTGGCCAAATTCGAGGCTTTCACCGACTCCTCTTGGATACCTTGGCCCTATTTTGTTGTATCCTGTCAGGCTGAGCACGAATATGGCAAAGACAGTCAACAGAGAGGCTGGCAAGTACCGGATTTGGCGACAAAACCCCGTTTTTGGCTCAATTTCCATACAAAACGTCGAAATTTGGGCCAAATGTGGCCAAATTCGAAACTTTCACCGACTCCTCTTGGATCCCTTGGCCCTATTTTGTTGTATCCTGTCAGGCTGAGCACGAAAATGACAAAGACAATCAACAGAGAGGCTGGCAAGTACCGGATTTGGCGACAAAACCCCGTTTTTGGCTCAATTTCCATAGAAAACGTCGAAATTTGGGCCAAATGTGGCCAAATTCGAGGCTTTCACCGACTCCTCTTGGATCCCTTGGCCCTATTTTGTTGTATCCTGTCAGGCTGAGCACGAATATGGCAAAGACAGTCAACAGAGAGGCTGGCAAGTACCGGATTTGGCGACAAAACCCCGTTTTTGGCTCAATTTCCATACAAAACGTCGAAATTTGGGCCAAATGTGGCCAAATTCGAGGCTTTCACCGACTCCCATTGGATCCCTTGGCCATATTTTGTTGTATCCTGTCAGGCTGAGCAAAAAAATGCCCAAGGGCATCAAGCAATTCAGTGGTAAGTACCGATTTTTGCGACAAATGCACAGAAATGCTTAGAATTTGCTTGTAATGTCAATTCTGTGATTATTTCGTCAAATTGGAGCCTTTCACCGAGATTTCTTGGAGCCTTTGGACATATTCTGTTGTAACCTATCAGGCTGAGCACGAATATGACAAAGACAGTCAACAGAGAGGCTGGCAAGTACCGGATTTGGCGACAAAACCCCGTTTTTGGCTCAATTTCCATACAAAACGTCGAAATTTGGGCCAAATGTGGCCAAATTCGAGGCTTTCACCGACTCCTCTTGGATACCTTGGCCCTATTTTGTTGTATCCTGTCAGGCTGAGCACGAAAATGACAAAGACAATCAACAGAGAGGCTGGCAAGTACCTGATTTGGCGACAAAACCACGTTTTTGGCTCAATTTCCATAGAAAACGTCGAAATTTGGGCCAAATGTGGCCAAATTCGAGGCTTTCACCGACTCCCATTGGATCCCTTGGCCATATTTTGTTGTATCCTGTCAGGCTGAGCAAAAAAATGCCCAAGGGCATCAAGCAATTCAGTGGTAAGTACCGATTTTTGCGACAAATGCACAGAAATGCTTAGAATTTGCTTGTAATGTCAATTCTGTGATTATTTCGTCAAATTGGAGCCTTTCACCGAGATTTCTTGGAGCCTTTGGACATATTCTGTTGTAACCTATCAGGCTGAGCACGAATATGACAAAGACAGTCAACAGAGAGGCTGGCAAGTACCGGATTTGGCGACAAAACCCCGTTTTTGGCTCAATTTCCATAGAAAACGTCGAAATTTGGGCCAAATGTGGCCAAATTCGAGGCTTTCACCGACTCCTCTTGGATCCCTTGGCCCTATTTTGTTGTATCCTGTCAGACTGAGCACGAATATGGCAAAGACAGTCAACAGAGAGGCTGGCAAGTACCGGATTTGGCGACAAAACCCCGTTTTTGGCTCAATTTCCATAGAAAACGTCGAAATTTGGGCCAAATGTGGCCAAATTCGAGGCTTTCACCGACTCCCATTGGATCCCTTGGCCATATTTTGTTGTATCCTGTCAGGCTGAGCAAAAAAATGCCCAAGGGCATCAAGCAATTCAGTGGTAAGTACCGATTTTTGCGACAAATGCACAGAAATGCTTAGAATTTGCTTGTAATGTCAATTCTGTGATTATTTCGTCAAATTGGAGCCTTTCACCGAGATTTCTTGGAGCCTTTGGACATATACTGTTGTAACCTATCAGGCTGAGCACGAATATCACAAAGACAGTCAACAGAGAGGCTGGCAAGTACCGGATTTGGCGACAAAACCCCGTTTTTGGCTCAATTTCCATACAAAACGTCGAAATTTTGGCCAAATGTGGCCAAATTCGAGGCTTTCACCGACTCCTCTTGGATACCTTGGCCCTATTTTGTTGTATCCTGTCAGGCTGAGCACGAATATGGCAAAGACAGTCAACAGAGAGGCTGGCAAGTACCGGATTTGGCGACAAAACCCCGTTTTTGGCTCAATTTCCATACAAAACGTCGAAACTTGGGCCAAATGTGGCCAAATTCGAGGCTTTCACCGACTCCTCTTGGATCCCTTGGCCCTATTTTGTTGTATCCTGTCAAGCTGAGCACGAAAATGACAAAGACAATCAACAGAGAGGCTGGCAAGTACCGGATTTGGCGACAAAACCCCGTTTTTGGCTCAATTTCCATACAAAACGTCGAAATTTGGGCCAAATGTGGCCAAATTCGAGGCTTTCACCGACTCCCATTGGATCCCTTGGCCATATTTTGTTGTATCCTGTCAGGCTGAGCAAAAAAATGCCCAAGGGCATCAAGCAATTCAGTGGTAAGTACCGATTTTTGCGACAAATGCACAGAAATGCTTAGAATTTGCTTGTAATGTCAATTCTGTGATTATTTCGTCAAATTGGAGCCTTTCACCGAGATTTCTTGGAGCCTTTGGACATATTCTGTTGTAACCTATCAGGCTGAGCACGAATATCACAAAGACAGTCAACAGAGAGGCTGGCAAGTACCGGATTTGGCGACAAAACCCCGTTTTTGGCTCAATTTCCATACAAAACGTCGAAATTTTGGCCAAATGTGGCCAAATTCGAGGCTTTCACCGACTCCTCTTGGATACCTTGGCCCTATTTTGTTGTATCCTGTCAGGCTGAGCACGAATATGGCAAAGACAGTCAACAGAGAGGCTGGCAAGTACCGGATTTGGCGACAAAACCCCGTTTTTGGCTCAATTTCCATACAAAACGTCGAAATTTGGGCCAAATGTGGCCAAATTCGAGGCTTTCACCGACTCCTCTTGGATCCCTTGGCCCTATTTTGTTGTATCCTGTCAAGCTGAGCACGAAAATGACAAAGACAATCAACAGAGAGGCTGGCAAGTACCGGATTTGGCGACAAAACCCCGTTTTTGGCTCAATTTCCATACAAAACGTCGAAATTTGGGCCAAATGTGGCCAAATTCGAGGCTTTCACCGACTCCCATTGGATCCCTTGGCCATATTTTGTTGTATCCTGTCAGGCTGAGCAAAAAAATGCCCAAGGGCATCAAGCAATTCAGTGGTAAGTACCGATTTTTGCGACAAATGCACAGAAATGCTTAGAATTTGCTTGTAATGTCAATTCTGTGATTATTTCGTCAAATTGGAGCCTTTCACCGAGATTTCTTGGAGCCTTTGGACATATTCTGTTGTAACCTATCAGGCTGAGCACGAATATCACAAAGACAGTCAACAGAGAGGCTGGCAAGTACCGGATTTGGCGACAAAACCCCGTTTTTGGCTCAATTTCCATAGAAAACGTCGAAATTTGGGCCAAATGTGGCCAAATTCGAGGCTTTCACCGACTCCTCTTGGATCCCTTGGCCCTATTTTGTTGTATCCTGTCAGGCTGAGCACGAATATGGCAAAGACAGTCAACAGAGAGGCTGGCAAGTACCGGATTTGGCGACAAAACCCCGTTTTTGGCTCAATTTCCATACAAAACGTCGAAATTTGGGCCAAATGTGGCCAAATTCGAGGCTTTCACCGACTCCTCTTGGATCCCTTGGCCCTATTTTGTTGTATCCTGTCAAGCTGAGCACGAAAATGACAAAGACAATCAACAGAGAGGCTGGCAAGTACCGGATTTGGCGACAAAACCCCGTTTTTGGCTCAATTTCCATACAAAACGTCGAAATTTGGGCCAAATGTGGCCAAATTCGAGGCTTTCACCAACTCCCATTGGATCCCTTGGCCATATTTTGTTGTATCCTGTCAGGCTGAGCAAAAAAATGCCCAAGGGCATCAAGCAATTCAGTGGTAAGTACCGATTTTTGCGACAAATGCACAGAAATGCTTAGAATTTGCTTGTAATGTCAATTCTGTGATTATTTCGTCAAATTGGAGCCTTTCACCGTGATTTCTTGGAGCCTTTGGACATATTCTGTTGTAACCTATCAGGCTGAGCACGAAAATGACAAAGACAATCAACAGAGAGGCTGGCAAGTACCGGATTTGGCGACAAAACCCCGTTTTTGGCTCAATTTCCATACAAAACGTCGAAATTTGGGCCAAATGTGGCCAAATTCGAGGCTTTCACCGACTCCTCTTGGATCCCTTGGCCCTATTTTGTTGTATCCTGTCAGGCTGAGCACGAAAATGACAAAGACAATCAACAGAGAGGCTGGCAAGTACCGGATTTGGCGACAAAACCCCGTTTTTGGCTCAATTTCCATAGAAAACGTCGAAATTTGGGCCAAATGTGGCCAAATTCGAGGCTTTCACCGACTCCCATTGGATCCCTTGGCCATATTTTGTTGTATCCTGTCAGGCTGAGCAAAAAAATGCCCAAGGGCATCAAGCAATTCAGTGGTAAGTACCGATTTTTGCGACAAATGCACAGAAATGCTTAGAATTTGCTTGTAATGTCAATTCTGTGATTATTTCGTCAAATTGGAGCCTTTCACCGAGATTTCTTGGAGCCTTTGGACATATTCTGTTGTAACCTGTCAGGCTGAGCACGAATATGACAAAGACAGTCAACAGAGAGGCTGGCAAGTACCGGATTTGGCGACAAAACCCCGTTTTTGGCTCAATTTCCATACAAAACGTCGAAATTTGGGCCAAATGTGGCCAAATTCGAGGCTTTCACCGACTCCTCTTGGATCCCTTGGCCCTATTTTGTTGTATCCTGTCAGGCTGAGCACGAAAATGACAAAGACAATCAACAGAGAGGCTGGCAAGTACCGGATTTGGCGACAAAACCCCGTTTTTGGCTCAATTTCCATACAAAACGTCGAAATTTGGGCCAAATGTGGCCAAATTCGAGGCTTTCACCGACTCTCATTGGATCCCTTGGCCATATTTTGTTGTATCCTGTCAGGCTGAGCAAAAAAATGCCCATGGGCATCAAGCAATTCAGTGGTAAGTACCGATTTTTGCGACAAATGCACAGAAATGCTTAGAATTTGCTTGTAATGTCAATTCTGTGATTATTTCGTCAAATTGGAGCCTTTCACCGAGATTTCTTGGAGCCTTTGGACATATTCTGTTGTAACCTATCAGGCTGAGCAAGAATATGACAAAGACAGTCAACAGAGAGGCTGGCAAGTACCGGATTTGGCGACAAAACCCCGTTTTTGGCTCAATTTCCATACAAAACGTCGAAATTTGGGCCAAATGTGGCCAAATTCGAGGCTTTCACCGACTCCTCTTGGATCCCTTGGCCCTATTTTGTTGTATCCTGTCAGGCTGAGCACGAAAATGACAAAGACAATCAACAGAGAGGCTGGCAAGTACCGGATTTGGCGACAAAACCCCGTTTTTGGCTCAATTTCC
This sequence comes from Hydra viridissima, assembly GCF_058129835.1. NCBI lineage: Eukaryota > Metazoa > Cnidaria > Hydrozoa > Anthoathecata > Hydridae > Hydra > Hydra viridissima. The sequence goes on from NW_028324306.1 coordinate 9,896,386, forward strand.
ATAGAAAACGTCGAAATTTGGGCCAAATGTGGCCAAATTCGAGGCTTTCACCGACTCCCATTGGATCCCTTGGCCATATTTTGTTGTATCCTGTCAGGCTGAGCAAAAAAATGCCCAAGGGCATCAAGCAATTCAGTGGTAAGTACCGATTTTTGCGACAAATGCACAGAAATGCTTAGAATTTGCTTGTAATGTCAATTCTGTGATTATTTCGTCAAATTGGAGCCTTTCACCGAGATTTCTTGGAGCCTTTGGACATATTCTGTTGTAACCTATCAAGCTGAGCACGAATATGACAAAGACAGTCAACAGAGAGGCTGGCAAGTACCGGATTTGGCGACAAAACCCCGTTTTTGGCTCAATTTCCATACAAAACGTCGAAATTTGGGCCAAATGTGGCCAAATTCGCGGCTTTCACCGTATCCTCTTGGATCCCTTGGCCCTAATTTGTTGTATCCTGTCAGGCTGAGCACGAAAATGACAAAGACAATCAACAGAGAGGCTGGCAAGTACCGGATTTGGCGACAAAACCCCGTTTTTGGCTCAATTTCCATAGAAAACGTCGAAATTTGGGCCAAATGTGGCCAAATTCGAGGCTTTCACCGACTCCCATTAGATCCCTTGGCCATATTTTGTTGTATCCTGTCAGGCTGAGCAAAAAAATGCCCAAGGGCATCAAGCAATTCAGTGGTAAGTACCGATTTTTGCGACAAATGCACAGAAATGCTTAGAATTTGCTTGTAATGTCAATTCTGTGATTATTTCGTCAAATTGGAGCCTTTCACCGAGATTTCTTGGAGCCTTTGGACATATTCTGTTGTAACCTATCAGGCTGAGCACGAATATGACAAAGACAGTCAACAGAGAGGCTGGCAAGTACCGGATTTGGCGACAAAACCCCGTTTTTGGCTCAATTTCCATACAAAACGTCGAAATTTGGGCCAAATGTGGCCAAATTCGAGGCTTTCACCGACTCCTCTTGTATCCCTTGGCCCTATTTTGTTGTATCCTGTCAGGCTGAGCACGAAAATGACAAAGACAATCAACAGAGAGGCTGGCAAGTACCGGATTTGGCGACAAAACCCCGTTTTTGGCTCAATTTCCATAGAAAACGTCGAAATTTGGGCCAAATGTGGCCAAATTCGAGGCTTTCACCGACTCCTCTTGGATCCCTTGGCCCTATTTTGTTGTATCCTGTCAGGCTGAGCACGAATATGGCAAAGACAGTCAACAGAGAGGCTGGCAAGTACCGGATTTGGCGACAAAACCCCGTTTTTGGCTCAATTTCCATACAAAACGTCGAAATTTTGGCCAAATGTGGCCAAATTCGAGGCTTTCACCGACTCCCATTGGATCCCTTGGCCATATTTTGTTGTATCCTGTCAGGCTGAGCAAAAAAATGCCCAAGGGCATCAAGCAATTCAGTGGTAAGTACCGATTTTTGCGACAAATGCACAGAAATGCTTAGAATTTGCTTGTAATGTCAATTCTGTGATTATTTCGTCAAATTGGAGCCTTTCACCGAGATTTCTTGGAGCCTTTGGACATATTCTGTTGTAACCTATCAGGCTGAGCACGAATATGACAAAGACAGTCAACAGAGAGGCTGGCAAGTACCGGATTTGGCGACAAAACCCCGTTTTTGGCTCAATTTCCATACAAAACGTCGAAATTTGGGCCAAATGTGGCCAAATTCGAGGCTTTCACCGACTCCTCTTCGATCCCTTGGCCCTATTTTGTTGTATCCTGTCAGACTGAGCACGAAAATGACAAAGACAATCAACAGAGAGGCTGGCAAGTACCGGATTTGGCGACAAAACCCCGTTTTTGGCTCAATTTCCATAGAAAACGTCGAAATTTGGGCCAAATGTGGCCAAATTCGAGGCTTTCACCGACTCCTCTTGGATCCCTTGGCCCTATTTTGTTGTATCCTGTCAGGCTGAGCACGAATATGGCAAAGACAGTCAACAGAGAGGCTGGCAAGTACCGGATTTGGCGACAAAACCCCGTTTTTGGCTCAATTTCCATACAAAATGTCGAAATTTGGGCCAAATGTGGCCAAATTCGAGACTTTCACCGACTCCCATTGGATCCCTTGGCCATATTTTGTTGTATCCTGTCAGGCTGAGCAAAAAAATGCCCAAGGGCATCAAGCAATTCAGTGGTAAGTACCGATTTTTGCGACAAATGCACAGAAATGCTTAGAATTTGCTTGTAATGTCAATTCTGTGATTATTTCGTCAAATTGGAGCCTTTCACCGAGATTTCTTGGAGCCTTTGAACATATTCTGTTGTAACCTATCAGGCTGAGCACGAATATCACAAAGACAGTCAACAGAGAGGCTGGCAAGTACCGGATTTGGCGACAAAACCCCGTTTTTGGCTCAATTTCCATACAAAACGTCGAAATTTGGGCCAAATGTGGCCAAATTCGAGGCTTTCACCGACTCCCATTGGATCCCTTGGCCATATTTTGTTGTATCCTGTCAGGCTGAGCAAAAAAATGCCCAAGGGCATCAAGCAATTCAGTGGTAAGTACCGATTTTTGCGACAAATGCACAGAAATGCTTAGAATTTGCTTGTAATGTCAATTCTGTGATTATTTCGTCAAATTGGAGCCTTTCACCGAGATTTCTTGGAGCCTTTGGACATATTCTGTTGTAACCTATCAGGCTGAGCACGAATATGACAAAGACAGTCAACAGAGAGGCTGGCAAGTACCGGATTTGGCAACAAAACCCCGTTTTTGGCTCAATTTCCATACAAAACGTCGAAATTTGGGCCAAATGTGGCCAAATTCGAGGCTTTCACCGACTCCTCTTGGATCCCTTGGCCCTATTTTGTTGTATCCTGTCAGGCTGAGCACGAAAATGACAAAGACAATCAACAGAGAGGCTGGCAAGTACCGGATTTGGCGACAAAACCCCGTTTTTGGCTCAATTTCCATACAAAACGTCGAAATTTGGGCCAAATGTGGCCAAATTCGAGGCTTTCACCGACTCCTCTTGGATCCCTTGGCCCTATTTTGTTGTATCCTGTCAGGCTGAGCACGAATATGGCAAAGACAGTCAACAGAGAGGCTGGCAAGTACCGGATTTGGCGACAAAACCCCGTTTTTGGCTCAATTTCCATACAAAACGTCGAAATTTGGGCCAAATGTGGCCAAATTCGAGGCTTTCACCGACTCCCATTGGATCCCTTGGCCATATTTTGTTGTATCCTGTCAGGCTGAGCAAAAAAATGCCCAAGGGCATCAAGCAATTCAGTGGTAAGTACCGATTTTTGCGACAAATGCACAGAAATGCTTAGAATTTGCTTGTAATGTCAATTCTGTGATTATTTCGTCAAATTGGAGCCTTTCACCGAGATTTCTTGGAGCCTTTGGAAATATTCTGTTGTATCCTATCAGGCTGAGCACGAATATCACAAAGACAGTCAACAGAGAGGCTGGCAAGTACCGGATTTGGCGACAAAACCCCGTTTTTGGCTCAATTTCCATACAAAACGTCGAAATTTTGGCTAAATGTGGCCAAATTCGAGGCTTTCACCGACTCCTCTTGGATACCTTGGCCCTATTTTGTTGTATCCTGTCAGGCTGAGCACGAATATGGCAAAGACAGTCAACAGAGAGGCTGGCAAGTACCGGATTTGGCGACAAAACCCCGTTTTTGGCTCAATTTCCATACAAAACGTCGAAATTTGGGCCAAATGTGGCCAAATTCGAAACTTTCACCGACTCCTCTTGGATCCCTTGGCCCTATTTTGTTGTATCCTGTCAGGCTGAGCACGAAAATGACAAAGACAATCAACAGAGAGGCTGGCAAGTACCGGATTTGGCGACAAAACCCCGTTTTTGGCTCAATTTCCATACAAAACGTCGAAATTTGGGCCAAATGTGGCCAAATTCGAGGCTTTCACCGACTCCCATTGGATCCCTTGGCCATATTTTGTTGTATCCTGTCAGGCTGAGCAAAAAAATGCCCAAGGGCATCAAGCAATTCAGTGGTAAGTACCGATTTTTGCGACAAATGCACAGAAATGCTTAGAATTTGCTTGTAATGTCAATTCTGTGATTATTTCGTCAAATTGGAGCCTTTCACCGTGATTTCATGGAGCCTTTGGACATATTCTGTTGTAACCTATCAGGCTGAGCACGAAAATGACAAAGACAATCAACAGAGAGGCTGGCAAGTACCGGATTTGGCGACAAAACCCCGTTTTTGGCTCAATTTCCATACAAAACGTCGAAATTTGGGCCAAATGTGGCCAAATTCGAGGCTTTCACCGACTCCTCTTGGATCCCTTGGCCCTATTTTGTTGTATCCTGTCAGGCTGAGCACGAAAATGACAAAGACAATCAACAGAGAGGCTGGCAAGTACCGGATTTGGCGACAAAACCCCGTTTTTGGCTCAATTTCCATAGAAAACGTCGAAATTTGGGCCAAATGTGGCCAAATTCGAGGCTTTCACCGACTCCCATTGGATCCCTTGGCCATATTTTGTTGTATCCTGTCAGGCTGAGCAAAAAAATGCCCAAGGGCATCAAGCAATTCAGTGGTAAGTACCGATTTTTGCGACAAATGCACAGAAATGCTTAGAATTTGCTTGTAATGTCAATTCTGTGATTATTTCGTCAAATTGGAGCCTTTCACCGAGATTTCTTGGAGCCTTTGGACATATTCTGTTGTAACCTGTCAGGCTGAGCACGAATATGACAAAGACAGTCAACAGAGAGGCTGGCAAGTACCGGATTTGGCGACAAAACCCCGTTTTTGGCTCAATTTCCATACAAAACGTCGAAATTTGGGCCAAATGTGGCCAAATTCGAGGCTTTCACCGACTCCTCTTGGATCCCTTGGCCCTATTTTGTTGTATCCTGTCAGGCTGAGCACGAAAATGACAAAGACAATCAACAGAGAGGCTGGCAAGTACCGGATTTGGCGACAAAACCCCGTTTTTGGCTCAATTTCCATACAAAACGTCGAAATTTGGGCCAAATGTGGCCAAATTCGAGGCTTTCACCGACTCTCATTGGATCCCTTGGCCATATTTTGTTGTATCCTGTCAGGCTGAGCAAAAAAATGCCCATGGGCATCAAGCAATTCAGTGGTAAGTACCGATTTTTGCGACAAATGCACAGAAATGCTTAGAATTTGCTTGTAATGTCAATTCTGTGATTATTTCGTCAAATTGGAGCCTTTCACCGAGATTTCTTGGAGCCTTTGGACATATTCTGTTGTAACCTATCAGGCTGAGCAAGAATATGACAAAGACAGTCAACAGAGAGGCTGGCAAGTACCGGATTTGGCGACAAAACCCCGTTTTTGGCTCAATTTCCATACAAAACGTCGAAATTTGGGCCAAATGTGGCCAAATTCGAGGCTTTCACCGACTCCTCTTGGATCCCTTGGCCCTATTTTGTTGTATCCTGTCAGGCTGAGCACGAAAATGACAAAGACAATCAACAGAGAGGCTGGCAAGTACCGGATTTGGCGACAAAACCCCGTTTTTGGCTCAATTTCCATAGAAAACGTCGAAATTTGGGCCAAATGTGGCCAAATTCGAGGCTTTCACCGACTCCCATTGGATCCCTTGGCCATATTTTGTTGTATCCTGTCAGGCTGAGCAAAAAAATGCCCAAGGGCATCAAGCAATTCAGTGGTAAGTACCGATTTTTGCGACAAATGCACAGAAATGCTTAGAATTTGCTTGTAATGTCAATTCTGTGATTATTTCGTCAAATTGGAGCCTTTCACCGAGATTTCTTGGAGCCTTTGGACATATTCTGTTGTAACCTATCAAGCTGAGCACGAATATGACAAAGACAGTCAACAGAGAGGCTGGCAAGTACCGGATTTGGCGACAAAACCCCGTTTTTGGCTCAATTTCCATACAAAACGTCGAAATTTGGGCCAAATGTGGCCAAATTCGCGGCTTTCACCGTATCCTCTTGGATCCCTTGGCCCTAATTTGTTGTATCCTGTCAGGCTGAGCACGAAAATGACAAAGACAATCAACAGAGAGGCTGGCAAGTACCGGATTTGGCGACAAAACCCCGTTTTTGGCTCAATTTCCATAGAAAACGTCGAAATTTGGGCCAAATGTGGCCAAATTCGAGGCTTTCACCGACTCCCATTAGATCCCTTGGCCATATTTTGTTGTATCCTGTCAGGCTGAGCAAAAAAATGCCCAAGGGCATCAAGCAATTCAGTGGTAAGTACCGATTTTTGCGACAAATGCACAGAAATGCTTAGAATTTGCTTGTAATGTCAATTCTGTGATTATTTCGTCAAATTGGAGCCTTTCACCGAGATTTCTTGGAGCCTTTGGACATATTCTGTTGTAACCTATCAGGCTGAGCACGAATATGACAAAGACAGTCAACAGAGAGGCTGGCAAGTACCGGATTTGGCGACAAAACCCCGTTTTTGGCTCAATTTCCATACAAAACGTCGAAATTTGGGCCAAATGTGGCCAAATTCGAGGCTTTCACCGACTCCTCTTGTATCCCTTGGCCCTATTTTGTTGTATCCTGTCAGGCTGAGCACGAAAATGACAAAGACAATCAACAGAGAGGCTGGCAAGTACCGGATTTGGCGACAAAACCCCGTTTTTGGCTCAATTTCCATAGAAAACGTCGAAATTTGGGCCAAATGTGGCCAAATTCGAGGCTTTCACCGACTCCTCTTGGATCCCTTGGCCCTATTTTGTTGTATCCTGTCAGGCTGAGCACGAATATGGCAAAGACAGTCAACAGAGAGGCTGGCAAGTACCGGATTTGGCGACAAAACCCCGTTTTTGGCTCAATTTCCATACAAAACGTCGAAATTTTGGCCAAATGTGGCCAAATTCGAGGCTTTCACCGACTCCCATTGGATCCCTTGGCCATATTTTGTTGTATCCTGTCAGGCTGAGCAAAAAAATGCCCAAGGGCATCAAGCAATTCAGTGGTAAGTACCGATTTTTGCGACAAATGCACAGAAATGCTTAGAATTTGCTTGTAATGTCAATTCTGTGATTATTTCGTCAAATTGGAGCCTTTCACCGAGATTTCTTGGAGCCTTTGGACATATTCTGTTGTAACCTATCAGGCTGAGCACGAATATGACAAAGACAGTCAACAGAGAGGCTGGCAAGTACCGGATTTGGCGACAAAACCCCGTTTTTGGCTCAATTTCCATACAAAACGTCGAAATTTGGGCCAAATGTGGCCAAATTCGAGGCTTTCACCGACTCCTCTTGGATCCCTTGGCCCTATTTTGTTGTATCCTGTCAGACTGAGCACGAAAATGACAAAGACAATCAACAGAGAGGCTGGCAAGTACCGGATTTGGCGACAAAACCCCGTTTTTGGCTCAATTTCCATAGAAAACGTCGAAATTTGGGCCAAATGTGGCCAAATTCGAGGCTTTCACCGACTCCTCTTGGATCCCTTGGCCCTATTTTGTTGTATCCTGTCAGGCTGAGCACGAATATGGCAAAGACAGTCAACAGAGAGGCTGGCAAGTACCGGATTTGGCGACAAAACCCCGTTTTTGGCTCAATTTCCATACAAAACGTCGAAATTTGGGCCAAATGTGGCCAAATTCGAGGCTTTCACCGACTCCCATTGGATCCCTTGGCCATATTTTGTTGTATCCTGTCAGGCTGAGCAAAAAAATGCCCAAGGGCATCAAGCAATTCAGTGGTAAGTACCGATTTTTGCGACAAATGCACAGAAATGCTTAGAATTTGCTTGTAATGTCAATTCTGTGATTATTTCGTCAAATTGGAGCCTTTCACCGAGATTTCTTGGAGCCTTTGAACATATTCTGTTGTAACCTATCAGGCTGAGCACGAATATCACAAAGACAGTCAACAGAGAGGCTGGCAAGTACCGGATTTGGCGACAAAACCCCGTTTTTGGCTCAATTTCCATACAAAACGTCGAAATTTGGGCCAAATGTGGCCAAATTCGAGGCTTTCACCGACTCCCATTGGATCCCTTGGCCATATTTTGTTGTATCCTGTCAGGCTGAGCAAAAAAATGCCCAAGGGCATCAAGCAATTCAGTGGTAAGTACCGATTTTTGCGACAAATGCACAGAAATGCTTAGAATTTGCTTGTAATGTCAATTCTGTGATTATTTCGTCAAATTGGAGCCTTTCACCGAGATTTCTTGGAGCCTTTGGACATATTCTGTTGTAACCTATCAGGCTGAGCACGAATATGACAAAGACAGTCAACAGAGAGGCTGGCAAGTACCGGATTTGGCAACAAAACCCCGTTTTTGGCTCAATTTCCATACAAAACGTCGAAATTTGGGCCAAATGTGGCCAAATTCGAGGCTTTCACCGACTCCTCTTGGATCCCTTGGCCCTATTTTGTTGTATCCTGTCAGGCTGAGCACGAAAATGACAAAGACAATCAACAGAGAGGCTGGCAAGTACCGGATTTGGCGACAAAACCCCGTTTTTGGCTCAATTTCCATACAAAACGTCGAAATTTGGGCCAAATGTGGCCAAATTCGAGGCTTTCACCGACTCCTCTTGGATCCCTTGGCCCTATTTTGTTGTATCCTGTCAGGCTGAGCACGAATATGGCAAAGACAGTCAACAGAGAGGCTGGCAAGTACCGGATTTGGCGACAAAACCCCGTTTTTGGCTCAATTTCCATACAAAACGTCGAAATTTGGGCCAAATGTGGCCAAATTCGAGGCTTTCACCGACTCCCATTGGATCCCTTGGCCATATTTTGTTGTATCCTGTCAGGCTGAGCAAAAAAATGCCCAAGGGCATCAAGCAATTCAGTGGTAAGTACCGATTTTTGCGACAAATGCACAGAAATGCTTAGAATTTGCTTGTAATGTCAATTCTGTGATTATTTCGTCAAATTGGAGCCTTTCACCGAGATTTCTTGGAGCCTTTGAACATATTCTGTTGTAACCTATCAGGCTGAGCACGAATATGACAAAGACAGTCAACAGAGAGGCTGGCAAGTACCGGATTTGGCGACAAAACCCCGTTTTTGGCTCAATTTCCATACAAAACGTCGAAATTTGGGCCAAATGTGGCCAAATTCGAGGCTTTCACCGACTCCTCTTGGATCCCTTGGCCCTATTTTGTTGTATCCTGTCAGGCTGAGCACGAAAATGACAAAGACAATCAACAGAGAGGCTGGCAAGTACCGGATTTGGCGACAAAACCCCGTTTTTGGCTCAATTTCCATAGAAAACGTCGAAATTTGGGCCAAATGTGGCCAAATTCGAGGCTTTCACCGACTCTCATTGGATCCCTTGGCCATATTTTGTTGTATCCTGTCAGGCTGAGCAAAAAAATGCTCAAGGGCATCAAGCAATTCAGTGGTAAGTACCGATTTTTGCGACAAATGCACAGAAATGCTTAGAATTTGCTTGTAATGTCAATTCTGTGATTATTTCGTCAAATTGGAGCCTTTCACCGAGATTTCTTGGAGCCTTTGGACATATTCTGTTGTAACCTATCAGGCTGAGCACGAATATGACAAAGACAGTCAACAGAGAGGCTGGCAAGTACCGGATTTGGCGACAAAACCCCGTTTTTGGCTCAATTTCCATACAAAACGTCGAAATTTGGGCCAAATGTGGCCAAATTCGAGGCTTTCACCGACTCCTCTTGGATCCCTTGGCCCTATTTTGTTGTATCCTGTCAGGCTGAGCACGAATATGGCAAAGATAGTCAACAGAGAGGCTGGCAAGTACCGGATTTGGCGACAAAACCCCGTTTTTGGCTCAATTTCCATACAAAACGTCGAAATTTGGGCCAAATGTGGCCAAATTCGAGGCTTTCACCGACTCCCATTGGATCCCTTGGTCATATTTTGTTGTATCCTGTCAGGCTGAGCAAAAAAATGCCCAAGGGCATCAAGCAATTCAGTGGTAAGTACCGATTTTTGCGACAAATGCACAGAAATGCTTAGAATTTGCTTGTAATGTCAATTCTGTGATTATTTCGTCAAATTGGAGCCTTTCACCGAGATTTCTTGGAGCCTTTGGACATATTCTGTTGTAACCTATCAGGCTGAGCACGAATATCACAAAGACAGTCAACAGAGAGGCTGGCAAGTACCGGATTTGGCGACAAAACCCCGTTTTTGGCTCAATTTCCATACAAAACGTCGAAATTTTGGCCAAATGTGGCCAAATTCGAGGCTTTCACCGACTCCTCTTGGATACCTTGGCCCTATTTTGTTGTATCCTGTCAGGCTGAGCACGAATATGGTAAAGACAGTCAACAGAGAGGCTGGCAAGTACCGGATTTGGCGACAAAACCCCGTTTTTGGCTCAATTTCCATAGAAAACGTCGAAATTTGGGCCAAATGTGGCCAAATTCGAGGCTTTCACCGACTCCTCTTGGATCCCTTGGCCCTATTTTGTTGTATCCTGTCAAGCTGAGCACGAAAATGACAAAGACAATCAACAGAGAGGCTGGCAAGTACCGGATTTGGCGACAAAACCCCGTTTTTGGCTCAATTTCCATACAAAACGTCGAAATTTGGGCCAAATGTGGCCAAATTCGAGGCTTTCACCGACTCCCATTGGATCCCTTGGCCATATTTTGTTGTATCCTGTCAGGCTGAGCAAAAAAATGCCCAAGGGCATCAAGCAATTCAGTGGTAAGTACCGATTTTTGCGACAAATGCACAGAAATGCTTAGAATTTGCTTGTAATGTCAATTCTGTGATTATTTCGTCAAATTGGAGCCTTTCACCGAGATTTCTTGGAGCCTTTGGACATATTCTGTTGTAACCTATCAGGCTGAGCACGAATATCACAAAGACAGTCAACAGAGAGGCTGGCAAGTACCGGATTTGGCGACAAAACCCCGTTTTTGGCTCAATTTCCATACAAAACGTCGAAATTTTGGCCAAATGTGGCCAAATTCGAGGCTTTCACCGACTCCTCTTGGATACCTTGGCCCTATTTTGTTGTATCCTGTCAGGCTGAGCACGAATATGGTAAAGACAGTCAACAGAGAGGCTGGCAAGTACCGGATTTGGCGACAAAACCCCGTTTTTGGCTCAATTTCCATACAAAACGTCGAAATTTGGGCCAAATGTGGCCAAATTCGAGGCTTTCACCGACTCCTCTTGGATCCCTTGGCCCTATTTTGTTGTATCCTGTCAAGCTGAGCACGAAAATGACAAAGACAATCAACAGAGAGGCTGGCAAGTACCGGATTTGGCGACAAAACCCCGTTTTTGGCTCAATTTCCATAGAAAACGTCGAAATTTGGGCCAAATGTGGCCAAATTCGAGACTTTCACCGACTCCCATTGGATCCCTTGGCCATATTTTGTTGTATCCTGTCAGGCTGAGCAAAAAAATGCCCAAGGGCATCAAGCAATTCAGTGGTAAGTACCGATTTTTGCGACAAATGCACAGAAATGCTTAGAATTTGCTTGTAATGTCAATTCTGTGATTATTTCGTCAAATTGGAGCCTTTCACCGTGATTTCTTGGAGCCTTTGGACATATTCTGTTGTAACCTATCAGGCTGAGCACGAAAATGACAAAGACAATCAACAGAGAGGCTGGCAAGTACCGGATTTGGCGACAAAACCCCGTTTTTGGCTCAATTTCCATACAAAACGTCGAAATTTGGGCCAAATGTGGCCAAATTCGAGGCTTTCACCGACTCCTCTTGGATCCCTTGGCCCTATTTTGTTGTATCCTGTCAGGCTGAGCACGAAAATGACAAAGACAATCAACAGAGAGGCTGGCAAGTACCGGATTTGGCGACAAAACCCCGTTTTTGGCTCAATTTCCATACAAAACGTCGAAATTTGGGCCAAATGTGGCCAAATTCGAGGCTTTCACCGACTCCCATTGGATCCCTTGGCCATATTTTGTTGTATCCTGTCAGGCTGAGCAAAAAAATGCCCAAGGGCATCAAGCAATTCAGTGGTAAGTACCGATTTTTGCGACAAATGCACAGAAATGCTTAGAATTTGCTTGTAATGTCAATTCTGTGATTATTTCGTCAAATTGGAGCCTTTCACCGAGATTTCTTGGAGCCTTTGGACATATTCTGTTGTAACCTATCAGGCTGAGCACGAATATCACAAAGACAGTCAACAGAGAGGCTGGCAAGTACCGGATTTGGCGACAAAACCCCGTTTTTGGCTCAATTTCCATACAAAACGTCGAAATTTTGGCGAAATGTGGCCAAATTCGAGGCTTTCACCGACTCCTCTTGGATACCTTGGCCCTATTTTGTTGTATCCTGTCAGGCTGAGCACGAATATGGCAAAGACAGTCAACAGAGAGGCTGGCAAGTACCGGATTTGGCGACAAAACCCCGTTTTTGGCTCAATTTCCATACAAAACGTCGAAATTTGGGCCAAATGTGGCCAAATTCGAGGCTTTCACCGACTCCTCTTCGATCCCTTGGCCCTATTTTGTTGTATCCTGTCAGACTGAGCACGAAAATGACAAAGACAATCAACAGAGAGGCTGGCAAGTACCGGATTTGGCGACAAAACCCCGTTTTTGGCTCAATTTCCATACAAAACGTCGAAATTTGGGCCAAATGTGGCCAAATTCGAGGCTTTCACCGACTCCCATTGGATCCCTTGGCCATATTTTGTTGTATCCTGTCAGGCTGAGCAAAAAAATGCCCAAGGGCATCAAGCAATTCAGTGGTAAGTACCGATTTTTGCGACAAATGCACAGAAATGCTTAGAATTTGCTTGTAATGTCAATTCTGTGATTATTTCGTCAAATTGGAGCCTTTCACCGAGATTTCTTGGAGCCTTTGGACATATTCTGTTGTAACCTATCAGGCTGAGCACGAAAATGACAAAGACAATCAACAGAGAGGCTGGCAAGTACCGGATTTGGCGACAAAACCCCGTTTTTGGCTCAATTTCCATACAAAACGTCGAAATTTGGGCCAAATGTGGCCAAATTCGAGGCTTTCACCGACTCCTCTTGGATCCCTTGGCCCTATTTTGTTGTATCCTGTCAGGCTGAGCACGAAAATGACAAAGACAATCAACAGAGAGGCTGGCAAGTACCGGATTTGGCGACAAAACCCCGTTTTTGGCTCAATTTCCATAGAAAACGTCGAAATTTGGGCCAAATGTGGCCAAATTCGAGACTTTCACCGACTCCCATTGGATCCCTTGGCCATATTTTATTGTATCCTGTCAGGCTGAGCAAAAAAATGCCCAAGGGCATCAAGCAATTCAGTGGTAAGTACCGATTTTTGCGACAAATGCACAGAAATGCTTAGAATTTGCTTGTAATGTCAATTCTGTGATTATTTCGTCAAATTGGAGCCTTTCACCGAGATTTCTTGGAGCCTTTGGACATATTCTGTTGTAACCTGTCAGGCTGAGCACGAATATGACAAAGACAGTCAACAGAGAGGCTGGCAAGTACCGGATTTGGCGACAAAACCCCGGTTTTGGCTCAATTTCCATACAAAACGTCGAAATTTGGGCCAAATGTGGCCAAATTCGAGGCTTTCACCGACTCCTCTTGGATACCTTGGCCCTATTTTGTTGTATCCTGTCAGGCTGAGCACGAATATGGCAAAGACAGTCAACAGAGAGGCTGGCAAGTACCGGATTTGGCGACAAAACCCCGTTTTTGGCTCAATTTCCATACAAAACGTCGAAATTTGGGCCAAATGTGGCCAAATTCGAGGCTTTCACCGACTCCCATTGGATCCCTTGGCCATATTTTGTTGTATCCTGTCAGGCTGAGCAAAAAAATGCCCAAGGGCATCAAGCAATTCAGTGGTAAGTACCGATTTTTGCGACAAATGCACAGAAATGCTTAGAATTTGCTTGTAATGTCAATTCTGTGATTATTTCGTCAAATTGGAGCCTTTCACCGAGATTTCTTGGAGCCTTTGGACATATTCTGTTGTAACCTATCAGGCTGAGCACGAATATCACAAAGACAGTCAACAGAGAGGCTGGCAAGTACCGGATTTGCCGACAAAACCCCGTTTTTGGCTCAATTTCCATACAAAACGTCGAAATTTTGGCCAAATGTGGCCAAATTCGAGGCTTTCACCGACTCCTCTTGGATACCTTGGCCCTATTTTGTTGTATCCTGTCAGGCTGAGCACGAATATGGCAAAGACAGTCAACAGAGAGGCTGGCAAGTACCGGATTTGGCGACAAAACCCCGTTTTTGGCTCAATTTCCATACAAAACGTCGAAATTTGGGCCAAATGTGGCCAAATTCGAGGCTTTCACCGACTCCTCTTGGATCCCTTGGCCCTATTTTGTTGTATCCTGTCAAGCTGAGCACGAAAATGACAAAGACAATCAACAGAGAGGCTGGCAAGTACCGGATTTGGCGACAAAACCCCGTTTTTGGCTCAATTTCCATACAAAACGTCGAAATTTGGGCCAAATGTGGCCAAATTCGAGGCTTTCACCGACTCCCATTGGATCCCTTGGCCATATTTTGTTGTATCCTGTCAGGCTGAGCAAAAAAATGCCCAAGGGCATCAAGCAATTCAGTGGTAAGTACCGATTTTTGCGACAAATGCACAGAAATGCTTAGTATTTGCTTGTAATGTCAATTCTGTGATTATTTCGTCAAATTGGAGCCTTTCACCGAGATTTCTTGGAGCCTTTGGACATATTCTGTTGTAACCTATCAGGCTGAGCACGAATATCACAAAGACAGTCAACAGAGAGGCTGGCAAGTACCGGATTTGGCGACAAAACCCCGTTTTTGGCTCAATTTCCATACAAAACGTCGAAATTTTGGCTAAATGTGGCCAAATTCGAGGCTTTCACCGACTCCTCTTGGATACCTTGGCCCTATTTTGTTGTATCCTGTCAGGCTGAGCACGCATATGGCAAAGACAGTCAACAGAGAGGCTGGCAAGTACCGGATTTGGCGACAAAACCCCGTTTTTGGCTCAATTTCCATACAAAACGTCGAAATTTGGGCCAAATGTGACCAAATTCGAAACTTTCACCGACTCCTCTTGGATCCCTTGGCCCTATTTTGTTGTATCCTGTCAGGCTGAGCACGAAAATGACAAAGACAATCAACAGAGAGGCTGGCAAGTACCGGATTTGGCGACAAAACCCCGTTTTTGGCTCAATTTCCATAGAAAACGTCGAAATTTGGGCCAAATGTGGCCAAATTCGAGGCTTTCACCGACTCCTCTTGGATCCCTTGGCCCTATTTTGTTGTATCCTGTCAGGCTGAGCACGAATATGGCAAAGACAGTCAACAGAGAGGCTGGCAAGTACCGGATTTGGCGACAAAACCCCGTTTTTGGCTCAATTTCCATAGAAAACGTCGAAATTTGGGCCAAATGTGGCCAAATTCGAGGCTTTCACCGACTCCCATTGGATCCCTTGGCCATATTTTGTTGTATCCTGTCAGGCTGAGCAAAAAAATGCCCAAGGGCATCAAGCAATTCAGTGGTAAGTACCGATTTTTGCGACAAATGCACAGAAATGCTTAGAATTTGCTTGTAATGTCAATTCTGTGATTATTTCGTCAAATTGGAGCCTTTCACCGAGATTTCTTGGAGCCTTTGGACATATTCTGTTGTAACCTATCAGGCTGAGCACGAATATGACAAAGACAGTCAACAGAGAGGCTGGCAAGTACCGGATTTGGCGACAAAACCCCGTTTTTGGCTCAATTTCCATAGAAAACGTCGAAATTTGGGCCAAATGTGGCCAAATTCGAGGCTTTCACCGACTCCTCTTGGATCCCTTGGCCCTATTTTGTTGTATCCTGTCAGGCTGAGCACGAATATGGCAAAGACAGTCAACAGAGAGGCTGGCAAGTACCGGATTTGGCGACAAAACCCCGTTTTTGGCTCAATTTCCATAGAAAACGTCGAAATTTGGGCCAAATGTGGCCAAATTCGAGGCTTTCACCGACTCCCATTGGATCCCTTGGCCATATTTTGTTGTATCCTGTCAGGCTGAGCAAAAAAATGCCCAAGGGCATCAAGCAATTCAGTGGTAAGTACCGATTTTTGCGACAAATGCACAGAAATGCTTAGAATTTGCTTGTAATGTCAATTCTGTGATTATTTCGTCAAATTGGAGCCTTTCACCGAGATTTCTTGGAGCCTTTGGACATATTCTGTTGTAACCTATCAGGCTGAGCACGAATATCACAAAGACAGTCAACAGAGAGGATGGCAAGTACCGGATTTGGCGACAAAACCCCGTTTTTGGCTCAATTTCCATACAAAACGTCGAAATTTTGGCCAAATGTGGCCAAATTCGAGGCTTTCACCGACTCCTCTTGGATACCTTGGCCCTATTTTGTTGTATCCTGTCAGGCTGAGCACGAATATGGCAAAGACAGTCAACAGAGAGGCTGGCAAGTACCGGATTTGGCGACAAAACCCCGTTTTTGGCTCAATTTCCATACAAAACGTCGAAATTTGGGCCAAATGTGGCCAAATTCGAGGCTTTCACCGACTCCTCTTGGATCCCTTGGCCCTATTTTGTTGTATCCTGTCAAGCTGAGCACGAAAATGACAAAGACAATCAACAGAGAGGCTGGCAAGTACCGGATTTGGCGACAAAACCCCGTTTTTGGCTCAATTTCCATACAAAACGTCGAAATTTGGGCCAAATGTGGCCAAATTCGAGGCTTTCACCGACTCCCATTGGATCCCTTGGCCATATTTTGTTGTATCCTGTCAGGCTGAGCAAAAAAATGCCCAAGGGCATCAAGCAATTCAGTGGTAAGTACCGATTTTTGCGACAAATGCACAGAAATGCTTAGAATTTGCTTGTAATGTCAATTCTGTGATTATTTCGTCAAATTGGAGCCTTTCACCGAGATTTCTTGGAGCCTTTGGACATATTCTGTTGTAACCTATCAGGCTGAGCACGAATATCACAAAGACAGTCAACAGAGAGGCTGGCAAGTACCGGATTTGGCGACAAAACCCCGTTTTTGGCTCAATTTCCATACAAAACGTCGAAATTTTGGCCAAATGTGGCCAAATTCGAGGCTTTCACCGACTCCTCTTGGATACCTTGGCCCTATTTTGTTGTATCCTGTCAGGCTGAGCACGAATATGGCAAAGACAGTCAACAGAGAGGCTGGCAAGTACCGGATTTGGCGACAAAACCCCGTTTTTGGCTCAATTTCCATACAAAACGTCGAAATTTGGGCCAAATGTGGCCAAATTCGAGGCTTTCACCGACTCCTCTTGGATCCCTTGGCCCTATTTTGTTGTATCCTGTCAAGCTGAGCACGAAAATGACAAAGACAATCAACAGAGAGGCTGGCAAGTACCGGATTTGGCGACAAAACCCCGTTTTTGGCTCAATTTCCATACAAAACGTCGAAATTTGGGCCAAATGTGGCCAAATTCGAGGCTTTCACCGACTCCCATTGGATCCCTTGGCCATATTTTGTTGTATCCTGTCAGGCTGAGCAAAAAAATGCCCAAGGGCATCAAGCAATTCAGTGGTAAGTACCGATTTTTGCGACAAATGCACAGAAATGCTTAGAATTTGCTTGTAATGTCAATTCTGTGATTATTTCGTCAAATTGGAGCCTTTCACCGAGATTTCTTGGAGCCTTTGGACATATTCTGTTGTAACCTATCAGGCTGAGCACGAATATGACAAAGACAGTCAACAGAGAGGCTGGCAAGTACCGGATTTGGCGACAAAACCCCGTTTTTGGCTCAATTTCCATAGAAAACGTCGAAATTTGGGCCAAATGTGGCCAAATTCGAGGCTTTCACCGACTCCTCTTGGATCCCTTGGCCCTATTTTGTTGTATCCTGTCAGGCTGAGCACGAATATGGCAAAGACAGTCAACAGAGAGGCTGGCAAGTACCGGATTTGGCGACAAAACCCCGTTTTTGGCTCAATTTCCATAGAAAACGTCGAAATTTGGGCCAAATGTGGCCAAATTCGAGGCTTTCACCGACTCCTCTTGGATCCCTTGGCCCTATTTTGTTGTATCCTGTCAGGCTGAGCACGAATATGGCAAAGACAGTCAACAGAGAGGCTGGCAAGTACCGGATTTGGCGACAAAACCCCGTTTTTGGCTCAATTTCCATACAAAACGTCGAAATTTGGGCCAAATGTGGCCAAATTCGAGGCTTTCACCGACTCCTCTTGGATCCCTTGGCCCTATTTTGTTGTATCCTGTCAAGCTGAGCACGAAAATGACAAAGACAATCAACAGAGAGGCTGGCAAGTACCGGATTTGGCGACAAAACCCCGTTTTTGGCTCAATTTCCATACAAAACGTCGAAATTTGGGCCAAATGTGGCCAAATTCGAGGCTTTCACCAACTCCCATTGGATCCCTTGGCCATATTTTGTTGTATCCTGTCAGGCTGAGCAAAAAAATGCCCAAGGGCATCAAGCAATTCAGTGGTAAGTACCGATTTTTGCGACAAATGCACAGAAATGCTTAGAATTTGCTTGTAATGTCAATTCTGTGATTATTTCGTCAAATTGGAGCCTTTCACCGTGATTTCTTGGAGCCTTTGGACATATTCTGTTGTAACCTATCAGGCTGAGCACGAAAATGACAAAGACAATCAACAGAGAGGCTGGCAAGTACCGGATTCGGCGACAAAACCCCGTTTTTGGCTCAATTTCCATACAAAACGTCGAAATTTGGGCCAAATGTGGCCAAATTCGAGGCTTTCACCGACTCCTCTTGGATCCCTTGGCCCTATTTTGTTGTATCCTGTCAGGCTGAGCACGAAAATGACAAAGACAATCAACAGAGAGGCTGGCAAGTACCGGATTTGGCGACAAAACCCCGTTTTTGGCTCAATTTCCATAGAAAACGTCGAAATTTGGGCCAAATGTGGCCAAATTCGAGGCTTTCACCGACTCCCATTGGATCCCTTGGCCATATTTTGTTGTATCCTGTCAGGCTGAGCAAAAAAATGCCCAAGGGCATCAAGCAATTCAGTGGTAAGTACCGATTTTTGCGACAAATGCACAGAAATGCTTAGAATTTGCTTGTAATGTCAATTCTGTGATTATTTCGTCAAATTGGAGCCTTTCACCGAGATTTCTTGGAGCCTTTGGACATATTCTGTTGTAACCTGTCAGGCTGAGCACGAATATGACAAAGACAGTCAACAGAGAGGCTGGCAAGTACCGGATTTGGCGACAAAACCCCGTTTTTGGCTCAATTTCCATACAAAACGTCGAAATTTGGGCCAAATGTGGCCAAATTCGAGGCTTTCACCGACTCCTCTTGGATCCCTTGGCCCTATTTTGTTGTATCCTGTCAGGCTGAGCACGAAAATGACAAAGACAATCAACAGAGAGGCTGGCAAGTACCGGATTTGGCGACAAAACCCCGTTTTTGGCTCAATTTCCATACAAAACGTCGAAATTTGGGCCAAATGTGGCCAAATTCGAGGCTTTCACCGACTCTCATTGGATCCCTTGGCCATATTTTGTTGTATCCTGTCAGGCTGAGCAAAAAAATGCCCATGGGCATCAAGCAATTCAGTGGTAAGTACCGATTTTTGCGACAAATGCACAGAAATGCTTAGAATTTGCTTGTAATGTCAATTCTGTGATTATTTCGTCAAATTGGAGCCTTTCACCGAGATTTCTTGGAGCCTTTGGACATATTCTGTTGTAACCTATCAGGCTGAGCAAGAATATGACAAAGACAGTCAACAGAGAGGCTGGCAAGTACCGGATTTGGCGACAAAACCCCGTTTTTGGCTCAATTTCCATACAAAACGTCGAAATTTGGGCCAAATGTGGCCAAATTCGAGGCTTTCACCGACTCCTCTTGGATCCCTTGGCCCTATTTTGTTGTATCCTGTCAGGCTGAGCACGAAAATGACAAAGACAATCAACAGAGAGGCTGGCAAGTACCGGATTTGGCGACAAAACCCCGTTTTTGGCTCAATTTCCATAGAAAACGTCGAAATTTGGGCCAAATGTGGCCAAATTCGAGGCTTTCACCGACTCCCATTGGATCCCTTGGCCATATTTTGTTGTATCCTGTCAGGCTGAGCAAAAAAATGCCCAAGGGCATCAAGCAATTCAGTGGTAAGTACCGATTTTTGCGACAAATGCACAGAAATGCTTAGAATTTGCTTGTAATGTCAATTCTGTGATTATTTCGTCAAATTGGAGCCTTTCACCGAGATTTCTTGGAGCCTTTGGACATATTCTGTTGTAACCTATCAAGCTGAGCACGAATATGACAAAGACAGTCAACAGAGAGGCTGGCAAGTACCGGATTTGGCGACAAAACCCCGTTTTTGGCTCAATTTCCATACAAAACGTCGAAATTTGGGCCAAATGTGGCCAAATTCGCGGCTTTCACCGTATCCTCTTGGATCCCTTGGCCCTAATTTGTTGTATCCTGTCAGGCTGAGCACGAAAATGACAAAGACAATCAACAGAGAGGCTGGCAAGTACCGGATTTGGCGACAAAACCCCGTTTTTGGCTCAATTTCCATAGAAAACGTCGAAATTTGGGCCAAATGTGGCCAAATTCGAGGCTTTCACCGACTCCCATTAGATCCCTTGGCCATATTTTGTTGTATCCTGTCAGGCTGAGCAAAAAAATGCCCAAGGGCATCAAGCAATTCAGTGGTAAGTACCGATTTTTGCGACAAATGCACAGAAATGCTTAGAATTTGCTTGTAATGTCAATTCTGTGATTATTTCGTCAAATTGGAGCCTTTCACCGAGATTTCTTGGAGCCTTTGGACATATTCTGTTGTAACCTATCAGGCTGAGCACGAATATGACAAAGACAGTCAACAGAGAGGCTGGCAAGTACCGGATTTGGCGACAAAACCCCGTTTTTGGCTCAATTTCCATACAAAACGTCGAAATTTGGGCCAAATGTGGCCAAATTCGAGGCTTTCACCGACTCCTCTTGTATCCCTTGGCCCTATTTTGTTGTATCCTGTCAGGCTGAGCACGAAAATGACAAAGACAATCAACAGAGAGGCTGGCAAGTACCGGATTTGGCGACAAAACCCCGTTTTTGGCTCAATTTCCATAGAAAACGTCGAAATTTGGGCCAAATGTGGCCAAATTCGAGGCTTTCACCGACTCCTCTTGGATCCCTTGGCCCTATTTTGTTGTATCCTGTCAGGCTGAGCACGAATATGGCAAAGACAGTCAACAGAGAGGCTGGCAAGTACCGGATTTGGCGACAAAACCCCGTTTTTGGCTCAATTTCCATACAAAACGTCGAAATTTTGGCCAAATGTGGCCAAATTCGAGGCTTTCACCGACTCCCATTGGATCCCTTGGCCATATTTTGTTGTATCCTGTCAGGCTGAGCAAAAAAATGCCCAAGGGCATCAAGCAATTCAGTGGTAAGTACCGATTTTTGCGACAAATGCACAGAAATGCTTAGAATTTGCTTGTAATGTCAATTCTGTGATTATTTCGTCAAAATGGAGCCTTTCACCGAGATTTCTTGGAGCCTTTGGACATATTCTGTTGTAACCTATCAGGCTGAGCACGAATATGACAAAGACAGTCAACAGAGAGGCTGGCAAGTACCGGATTTGGCGACAAAACCCCGTTTTTGGCTCAATTTCCATACAAAACGTCGAAATTTGGGCCAAATGTGGCCAAATTCGAGGCTTTCACCGACTCCTCTTCGATCCCTTGGCCCTATTTTGTTGTATCCTGTCAGACTGAGCACGAAAATGACAAAGACAATCAACAGAGAGGCTGGCAAGTACCGGATTTGGCGACAAAACCCCGTTTTTGGCTCAATTTCCATAGAAAACGTCGAAATTTGGGCCAAATGTGGCCAAATTCGAGGCTTTCACCGACTCCTCTTGGATCCCTTGGCCCTATTTTGTTGTATCCTGTCAGGCTGAGCACGAATATGGCAAAGACAGTCAACAGAGAGGCTGGCAAGTACCGGATTTGGCGACAAAACCCCGTTTTTGGCTCAATTTCCATACAAAACGTCGAAATTTGGGCCAAATGTGGCCAAATTCGAGGCTTTCACCGACTCCCATTGGATCCCTTGGCCATATTTTGTTGTATCCTGTCAGGCTGAGCAAAAAAATGCCCAAGGGCATCAAGCAATTCAGTGGTAAGTACCGATTTTTGCGACAAATGCACAGAAATGCTTAGAATTTGCTTGTAATGTCAATTCTGTGATTATTTCGTCAAATTGGAGCCTTTCACCGAGATTTCTTGGAGCCTTTGAACATATTCTGTTGTAACCTATCAGGCTGAGCACGAATATCACAAAGACAGTCAACAGAGAGGCTGGCAAGTACCGGATTTGGCGACAAAACCCCGTTTTTGGCTCAATTTCCATACAAAACGTCGAAATTTGGGCCAAATGTGGCCAAATTCGAGGCTTTCACCGACTCCCATTGGATCCCTTGGCCATATTTTGTTGTATCCTGTCAGGCTGAGCAAAAAAATGCCCAAGGGCATCAAGCAATTCAGTGGTAAGTACCGATTTTTGCGACAAATGCACAGAAATGCTTAGAATTTGCTTGTAATGTCAATTCTGTGATTATTTCGTCAAATTGGAGCCTTTCACCGAGATTTCTTGGAGCCTTTGGACATATTCTGTTGTAACCTATCAGGCTGAGCACGAATATGACAAAGACAGTCAACAGAGAGGCTGGCAAGTACCGGATTTGGCAACAAAACCCCGTTTTTGGCTCAATTTCCATACAAAACGTCGAAATTTGGGCCAAATGTGGCCAAATTCGAGGCTTTCACCGACTCCTCTTGGATCCCTTGGCCCTATTTTGTTGTATCCTGTCAGGCTGAGCACGAAAATGACAAAGACAATCAACAGAGAGGCTGGCAAGTACCGGATTTGGCGACAAAACCCCGTTTTTGGCTCAATTTCCATACAAAACGTCGAAATTTGGGCCAAATGTGGCCAAATTCGAGGCTTTCACCGACTCCTCTTGGATCCCTTGGCCCTATTTTGTTGTATCCTGTCAGGCTGAGCACGAATATGGCAAAGACAGTCAACAGAGAGGCTGGCAAGTACCGGATTTGGCGACAAAACCCCGTTTTTGGCTCAATTTCCATACAAAACGTCGAAATTTGGGCCAAATGTGGCCAAATTCGAGGCTTTCACCGACTCCCATTGGATCCCTTGGCCATATTTTGTTGTATCCTGTCAGGCTGAGCAAAAAAATGCCCAAGGGCATCAAGCAATTCAGTGGTAAGTACCGATTTTTGCGACAAATGCACAGAAATGCTTAGAATTTGCTTGTAATGTCAATTCTGTGATTATTTCGTCAAATTGGAGCCTTTCACCGAGATTTCTTGGAGCCTTTGGAAATATTCTGTTGTAACCTATCAGGCTGAGCACGAATATCACAAAGACAGTCAACAGAGAGGCTGGCAAGTACCGGATTTGGCGACAAAACCCCGTTTTTGGCTCAATTTCCATACAAAACGTCGAAATTTTGGCTAAATGTGGCCAAATTCGAGGCTTTCACCGACTCCTCTTGGATACCTTGGCCCTATTTTGTTGTATCCTGTCAGGCTGAGCACGAATATGGCAAAGACAGTCAACAGAGAGGCTGGCAAGTACCGGATTTGGCGACAAAACCCCGTTTTTGGCTCAATTTCCATACAAAACGTCGAAATTTGGGCCAAATGTGGCCAAATTCGAGGCTTTCACCGACTCCTCTTGGATCCCTTGGCCCTATTTTGTTGTATCCTGTCAGGCTGAGCACGAAAATGACAAAGACAATCAACAGAGAGGCTGGCAAGTACCGGATTTGGCGACAAAACCCCGTTTTTGGCTCAATTTCCATACAAAACGTCGAAATTTGGGCCAAATGTGGCCAAATTCGAGGCTTTCACCGACTCCCATTGGATCCCTTGGCCATATTTTGTTGTATCCTGTCAGGCTGAGCAAAAAAATGCCCAAGGGCATCAAGCAATTCAGTGGTAAGTACCGATTTTTGCGACAAATGCACAGAAATGCTTAGAATTTGCTTGTAATGTCAATTCTGTGATTATTTCGTCAAATTGGAGCCTTTCACCGAGATTTCTTGGAGCCTTTGGACATATTCTGTTGTAACCTATCAGGCTGAGCACGAATATGACAAAGACAGTCAAAAGAGAGGCTGGCAAGTACCGGATTTGGCGACAAAACCCCGTTTTTGGCTCAATTTCCATACAAAACGTCGAAATTTGGGCCAAATGTGGCCAAATTCGAGGCTTTCACCGACTCCTCTTGGATCCCTTGGCCCTATTTTATGGTATCCTGTCAGGCTGAGCACGAAAATGACAAAGACAATCAACAGAGAGGCTGGCAAGTACCGGATTTGGCGACAAAACCCCGTTTTTGGCTCAATTTCCATAGAAAACGTCGAAATTTGGGCCAAATGTGGCCAAATTCGAGGCTTTCACCGACTCCCATTGGATCCCTTGGCCATATTTTGTTGTATCCTGTCAGGCTGAGCAAAAAAATGCCCAAGGGCATCAAGCAATTCAGTGGTAAGTACCGATTTTTGCGACAAATGCACAGAAATGCTTAGAATTTGCTTGTAATGTCAATTCTGTGATTATTTCGTCAAATTGGAGCCTTTCACCGAGATTTCTTGGAGCCTTTGAACATATTCTGTTGTAACCTATCAGGCTGAGCACGAATATGACAAAGACAGTCAACAGAGAGGCTGGCAAGTACCGGATTTGGCGACAAAACCCCGTTTTTGGCTCAATTTCCATACAAAACGTCGAAATTTGGGCCAAATGTGGCCAAATTCGAGGCTTTCACCGACTCCTCTTGGATCCCTTGGCCCTATTTTGTTGTATCCTGTCAGGTTGAGCACGAAAATGACAAAGACAATCAACAGAGAGGCTGGCAAGTACCGGATTTGGCGACAAAACCCCGTTTTTGGCTCAATTTCCATACAAAACGTCGAAATTTGGGCCAAATGTGGCCAAATTCGAGGCTTTCACCGACTCTCATTGGATCCCTTGGCCATATTTTGTTGTATCCTGTCAGGCTGAGCAAAAAAATGCTCAAGGGCATCAAGCAATTCAGTGGTAAGTACCGATTTTTGCGACAAATGCACAGAAATGCTTAGAATTTGCTTGTAATGTCAATTCTGTGATTATTTCGTCAAATTGGAGCCTTTCACCGAGATTTCTTGGAGCCTTTGGACATATTCTGTTGTAACCTATCAGGCTGAGCACGAATATGACAAAGACAGTCAACAGAGAGGCTGGCAAGTACCGGATTTGGCGACAAAACCCCGTTTTTGGCTCAATTTCCATACAAAACGTCGAAATTTGGGCCAAATGTGGCCAAATTCGAGGCTTTCACCGACTCCTCTTGGATCCCTTGGCCCTATTTTGTTGTATCCTGTCAGGCTGAGCACGAATATGGCAAAGATAGTCAACAGAGAGGCTGGCAAGTACCGGATTTGGCGACAAAACCCCGTTTTTGGCTCAATTTCCATACAAAACGTCGAAATTTGGGCCAAATGTGGCCAAATTCGAGGCTTTCACCGACTCCCATTGGATCCCTTGGCCATATTTTGTTGTATCCTGTCAGGCTGAGCAAAAAAATGCCCAAGGGCATCAAGCAATTCAGTGGTAAGTACCGATTTTTGCGACAAATGCACAGAAATGCTTAGAATTTGCTTGTAATGTCAATTCTGTGATTATTTCGTCAAATTGGAGCCTTTCACCGAGATTTCTTGGAGCCTTTGGACATATTCTGTTGTAACCTATCAGGCTGAGCACGAATATCACAAAGACAGTCAACAGAGAGGCTGGCAAGTACCGGATTTGGCGACAAAACCCCGTTTTTGGCTCAATTTCCATACAAAACGTCGAAATTTTGGCCAAATGTGGCCAAATTCGAGGCTTTCACCGACTCCTCTTGGATACCTTGGCCCTATTTTGTTGTATCCTGTCAGGCTGAGCACGAATATGGTAAAGACAGTCAACAGAGAGGCTGGCAAGTACCGGATTTGGCGACAAAACCCCGTTTTTGGCTCAATTTCCATACAAAACGTCGAAATTTGGGCCAAATGTGGCCAAATTCGAGGCTTTCACCGACTCCTCTTGGATCCCTTGGCCCTATTTTGTTGTATCCTGTCAAGCTGAGCACGAAAATGACAAAGACAATCAACAGAGAGGCTGGCAAGTACCGGATTTGGCGACAAAACCCCGTTTTTGGCTCAATTTCCATACAAAACGTCGAAATTTGGGCCAAATGTGGCCAAATTCGAGGCTTTCACCGACTCCCATTGGATCCCTTGGCCATATTTTGTTGTATCCTGTCAGGCTGAGCAAAAAAATGCCCAAGGGCATCAAGCAATTCAGTGGTAAGTACCGATTTTTGCGACAAATGCACAGAAATGCTTAGAATTTGCTTGTAATGTCAATTCTGTGATTATTTCGTCAAATTGGAGCCTTTCACCGAGATTTCTTGGAGCCTTTGGACATATTCTGTTGTAACCTATCAGGCTGAGCACGAATATCACAAAGACAGTCAACAGAGAGGCTGGCAAGTACCGGATTTGGCGACAAAACCCCGTTTTTGGCTCAATTTCCATACAAAACGTCGAAATTTTGGCCAAATGTGGCCAAATTCGAGGCTTTCACCGACTCCTCTTGGATACCTTGGCCCTATTTTGTTGTATCCTGTCAGGCTGAGCACGAATATGGTAAAGACAGTCAACAGAGAGGCTGGCAAGTACCGGATTTGGCGACAAAACCCCGTTTTTGGCTCAATTTCCATACAAAACGTCGAAATTTGGGCCAAATGTGGCCAAATTCGAGGCTTTCACCGACTCCTCTTGGATCCCTTGGCCCTATTTTGTTGTATCCTGTCAAGCTGAGCACGAAAATGACAAAGACAATCAACAGAGAGGCTGGCAAGTACCGGATTTGGCGACAAAACCCCGTTTTTGGCTCAATTTCCATAGAAAACGTCGAAATTTGGGCCAAATGTGGCCAAATTCGAGACTTTCACCGACTCCCATTGGATCCCTTGGCCATATTTTGTTGTATCCTGTCAGGCTGAGCAAAAAAATGCCCAAGGGCATCAAGCAATTCAGTGGTAAGTACCGATTTTTGCGACAAATGCACAGAAATGCTTAGAATTTGCTTGTAATGTCAATTCTGTGATTATTTCGTCAAATTGGAGCCTTTCACCGTGATTTCTTGGAGCCTTTGGACATATTCTGTTGTAACCTATCAGGCTGAGCACGAAAATGACAAAGACAATCAACAGAGAGGCTGGCAAGTACCGGATTTGGCGACAAAACCCCGTTTTTGGCTCAATTTCCATACAAAACGTCGAAATTTGGGCCAAATGTGGCCAAATTCGAGGCTTTCACCGACTCCTCTTGGATCCCTTGGCCCTATTTTGTTGTATCCTGTCAGGCTGAGCACGAAAATGACAAAGACAATCAACAGAGAGGCTGGCAAGTACCGGATTTGGCGACAAAACCCCGTTTTTGGCTCAATTTCCATACAAAACGTCGAAATTTGGGCCAAATGTGGCCAAATTCGAGGCTTTCACCGACTCCCATTGGATCCCTTGGCCATATTTTGTTGTATCCTGTCAGGCTGAGCAAAAAAATGCCCAAGGGCATCAAGCAATTCAGTGGTAAGTACCGATTTTTGCGACAAATGCACAGAAATGCTTAGAATTTGCTTGTAATGTCAATTCTGTGATTATTTCGTCAAATTGGAGCCTTTCACCGAGATTTCTTGGAGCCTTTGGACATATTCTGTTGTAACCTATCAGGCTGAGCACGAATATCACAAAGACAGTCAACAGAGAGGCTGGCAAGTACCGGATTTGGCGACAAAACCCCGTTTTTGGCTCAATTTCCATACAAAACGTCGAAATTTTGGCTAAATGTGGCCAAATTCGAGGCTTTCACCGACTCCTCTTGGATACCTTGGCCCTATTTTGTTGTATCCTGTCAGGCTGAGCACGAATATGGCAAAGACAGTCAACAGAGAGGCTGGCAAGTACCGGATTTGGCGACAAAACCCCGTTTTTGGCTCAATTTCCATACAAAACGTCGAAATTTGGGCCAAATGTGGCCAAATTCGAAACTTTCACCGACTCCTCTTTGATCCCTTGGCCCTATTTTGTTGTATCCTGTCAGGCTGAGCACGAAAATGACAAAGACAATCAACAGAGAGGCTGGCAAGTACCGGATTTGGCGACAAAACCCCGTTTTTGGCTCAATTTCCATACAAAACGTCGAAATTTGGGCCAAATGTGGCCAAATTCGAGGCTTTCACCGACTCCCATTGGATCCCTTGGCCATATTTTGTTGTATCCTGTCAGGCTGAGCAAAAAAATGCCCAAGGGCATCAAGCAATTCAGTGGTAAGTACCGATTTTTGCGACAAATGCACAGAAATGCTTAGAATTTGCTTGTAATGTCAATTCTGTGATTATTTCGTCAAATTGGAGCCTTTCACCGAGATTTCTTGGAGCCTTTGGACATATTCTGTTGTAACCTATCAGGCTGAGCACGAAAATGACAAAGACAATCAACAGAGAGGCTGGCAAGTACCGGATTTGGCGACAAAACCCCGTTTTTGGCTCAATTTCCATACAAAACGTCGAAATTTGGGCCAAATGTGGCCAAATTCGAGGCTTTCACCGACTCCTCTTGGATCCCTTGGCCCTATTTTGTTGTATCCTGTCAGGCTGAGCACGAAAATGACAAAGACAATCAACAGAGAGGCTGGCAAGTACCGGATTTGGCGACAAAACCCCGTTTTTGGCTCAATTTCCATAGAAAACGTCGAAATTTGGGCCAAATGTGGCCAAATTCGAGACTTTCACCGACTCCCATTGGATCCCTTGGCCATATTTTATTGTATCCTGTCAGGCTGAGCAAAAAAATGCCCAAGGGCATCAAGCAATTCAGTGGTAAGTACCGATTTTTGCGACAAATGCACAGAAATGCTTAGAATTTGCTTGTAATGTCAATTCTGTGATTATTTCGTCAAATTGGAGCCTTTCACCGAGATTTCTTGGAGCCTTTGGACATATTCTGTTGTAACCTGTCAGGCTGAGCACGAATATGACAAAGACAGTCAACAGAGAGGCTGGCAAGTACCGGATTTGGCGACAAAACCCCGGTTTTGGCTCAATTTCCATACAAAACGTCGAAATTTGGGCCAAATGTGGCCAAATTCGAGGCTTTCACCGACTCCTCTTGGATCCCTTGGCCCTATTTTGTTGTATCCTGTCAGGCTGAGCACGAATATGGCAAAGACAGTCAACAGAGAGGCTGGCAAGTACCGGATTTGGCGACAAAACCCCGTTTTTGGCTCAATTTCCATACAAAACGTCGAAATTTGGGCCAAATGTGGCCAAATTCGAGACTTTCACCGACTCCCATTGGATCCCTTGGCCATATTTTGTTGTATCCTGTCAGGCTGAGCAAAAAAATGCCCAAGGGCATCAAGCAATTCAGTGGTAAGTACCGATTTTTGCGACAAATGCACAGAAATGCTTAGAATTTGCTTGTAATGTCAATTCTGTGATTATTTCGTCAAATTGGAGCCTTTCACCGAGATTTCTTGGAGCCTTTGGACATATTCTGTTGTAACCTATCAGGCTGAGCACGAATATCACAAAGACAGTCAACAGAGAGGCTGGCAAGTACCGGATTTGGCGACAAAACCCCGTTTTTGGCTCAATTTCCATACAAAACGTCGAAATTTTGGCCAAATGTGGCCAAATTCGAGGCTTTCACCGACTCCTCTTGGATACCTTGGCCCTATTTTGTTGTATCCTGTCAGGCTGAGCACGAATATGGCAAAGACAGTCAACAGAGAGGCTGGCAAGTACCGGATTTGGCGACAAAACCCCGTTTTTGGCTCAATTTCCATACAAAACGTCGAAATTTGGGCCAAATGTGGCCAAATTCGAGGCTTTCACCGACTCCTCTTGGATCCCTTGGCCCTATTTTGTTGTATCCTGTCAAGCTGAGCACGAAAATGACAAAGACAATCAACAGAGAGGCTGGCAAGTACCGGATTTGGCGACAAAACCCCGTTTTTGGCTCAATTTCCATACAAAACGTCGAAATTTGGGCCAAATGTGGCCAAATTCGAGGCTTTCACCGACTCCCATTGGATCCCTTGGCCATATTTTGTTGTATCCTGTCAGGCTGAGCAAAAAAATGCCCAAGGGCATCAAGCAATTCAGTGGTAAGTACCGATTTTTGCGACAAATGCACAGAAATGCTTAGTATTTGCTTGTAATGTCAATTCTGTGATTATTTCGTCAAATTGGAGCCTTTCACCGAGATTTCTTGGAGCCTTTGGACATATTCTGTTGTAACCTATCAGGCTGAGCACGAATATCACAAAGACAGTCAACAGAGAGGCTGGCAAGTACCGGATTTGGCGACAAAACCCCGTTTTTGGCTCAATTTCCATACAAAACGTCGAAATTTTGGCTAAATGTGGCCAAATTCGAGGCTTTCACCGACTCCTCTTGGATACCTTGGCCCTATTTTGTTGTATCCTGTCAGGCTGAGCACGAATATGGCAAAGACAGTCAACAGAGAGGCTGGCAAGTACCGGATTTGGCGACAAAACCCCGTTTTTGGCTCAATTTCCATACAAAACGTCGAAATTTGGGCCAAATGTGGCCAAATTCGAAACTTTCACCGACTCCTCTTGGATCCCTTGGCCCTATTTTGTTGTATCCTGTCAGGCTGAGCACGAAATTGACAAAGACAATCAACAGAGAGGCTGGCAAGTACCGGATTTGGCGACAAAACCCCGTTTTTGGCTCAATTTCCATAGAAAACGTCGAAATTTGGGCCAAATGTGGCCAAATTCGAGGCTTTCACCGACTCCTCTTGGATCCCTTGGCCCTATTTTGTTGTATCCTGTCAGGCTGAGCACGAATATGGCAAAGACAGTCAACAGAGAGGCTGGCAAGTACCGGATTTGGCGACAAAACCCCGTTTTTGGCTCAATTTCCATACAAAACGTCGAAATTTGGGCCAAATGTGGCCAAATTCGAGGCTTTCACCGACTCCCATTGGATCCCTTGGCCATATTTTGTTGTATCCTGTCAGGCTGAGCAAAAAAATGCCCAAGGGCATCAAGCAATTCAGTGGTAAGTACCGATTTTTGCGACAAATGCACAGAAATGCTTAGAATTTGCTTGTAATGTCAATTCTGTGATTATTTCGTCAAATTGGAGCCTTTCACCGAGATTTCTTGGAGCCTTTGGACATATTCTGTTGTAACCTATCAGGCTGAGCACGAATATGACAAAGACAGTCAACAGAGAGGCTGGCAAGTACCGGATTTGGCGACAAAACCCCGTTTTTGGCTCAATTTCCATACAAAACGTCGAAATTTGGGCCAAATGTGGCCAAATTCGAGGCTTTCACCGACTCCTCTTGGATACCTTGGCCCTATTTTGTTGTATCCTGTCAGGCTGAGCACGAAAATGACAAAGACAATCAACAGAGAGGCTGGCAAGTACCTGATTTGGCGACAAAACCACGTTTTTGGCTCAATTTCCATAGAAAACGTCGAAATTTGGGCCAAATGTGGCCAAATTCGAGGCTTTCACCGACTCCCATTGGATCCCTTGGCCATATTTTGTTGTATCCTGTCAGGCTGAGCAAAAAAATGCCCAAGGGCATCAAGCAATTCAGTGGTAAGTACCGATTTTTGCGACAAATGCACAGAAATGCTTAGAATTTGCTTGTAATGTCAATTCTGTGATTATTTCGTCAAATTGGAGCCTTTCACCGAGATTTCTTGGAGCCTTTGGACATATTCTGTTGTAACCTATCAGGCTGAGCACGAATATGACAAAGACAGTCAACAGAGAGGCTGGCAAGTACCGGATTTGGCGACAAAACCCCGTTTTTGGCTCAATTTCCATAGAAAACGTCGAAATTTGGGCCAAATGTGGCCAAATTCGAGGCTTTCACCGACTCCTCTTGGATCCCTTGGCCCTATTTTGTTGTATCCTGTCAGACTGAGCACGAATATGGCAAAGACAGTCAACAGAGAGGCTGGCAAGTACCGGATTTGGCGACAAAACCCCGTTTTTGGCTCAATTTCCATAGAAAACGTCGAAATTTGGGCCAAATGTGGCCAAATTCGAGGCTTTCACCGACTCCCATTGGATCCCTTGGCCATATTTTGTTGTATCCTGTCAGGCTGAGCAAAAAAATGCCCAAGGGCATCAAGCAATTCAGTGGTAAGTACCGATTTTTGCGACAAATGCACAGAAATGCTTAGAATTTGCTTGTAATGTCAATTCTGTGATTATTTCGTCAAATTGGAGCCTTTCACCGAGATTTCTTGGAGCCTTTGGACATATTCTGTTGTAACCTATCAGGCTGAGCACGAATATCACAAAGACAGTCAACAGAGAGGCTGGCAAGTACCGGATTTGGCGACAAAACCCCGTTTTTGGCTCAATTTCCATACAAAACGTCGAAATTTTGGCCAAATGTGGCCAAATTCGAGGCTTTCACCGACTCCTCTTGGATACCTTGGCCCTATTTTGTTGTATCCTGTCAGGCTGAGCACGAATATGGCAAAGACAGTCAACAGAGAGGCTGGCAAGTACCGGATTTGGCGACAAAACCCCGTTTTTGGCTCAATTTCCATACAAAACGTCGAAACTTGGGCCAAATGTGGCCAAATTCGAGGCTTTCACCGACTCCTCTTGGATCCCTTGGCCCTATTTTGTTGTATCCTGTCAAGCTGAGCACGAAAATGACAAAGACAATCAACAGAGAGGCTGGCAAGTACCGGATTTGGCGACAAAACCCCGTTTTTGGCTCAATTTCCATACAAAACGTCGAAATTTGGGCCAAATGTGGCCAAATTCGAGGCTTTCACCGACTCCCATTGGATCCCTTGGCCATATTTTGTTGTATCCTGTCAGGCTGAGCAAAAAAATGCCCAAGGGCATCAAGCAATTCAGTGGTAAGTACCGATTTTTGCGACAAATGCACAGAAATGCTTAGAATTTGCTTGTAATGTCAATTCTGTGATTATTTCGTCAAATTGGAGCTTTTCACCGAGATTTCTTGGAGCCTTTGGACATATTCTGTTGTAACCTATCAGGCTGAGCACGAATATCACAAAGACAGTCAACAGAGAGGCTGGCAAGTACCGGATTTGGCGACAAAACCCCGTTTTTGGCTCAATTTCCATACAAAACGTCGAAATTTTGGCCAAATGTGGCCAAATTCGAGGCTTTCACCGACTCCTCTTGGATACCTTGGCCCTATTTTGTTGTATCCTGTCAGGCTGAGCACGAATATGGCAAAGACAGTCAACAGAGAGGCTGGCAAGTACCGGATTTGGCGACAAAACCCCGTTTTTGGCTCAATTTCCATACAAAACGTCGAAATTTGGGCCAAATGTGGCCAAATTCGAGGCTTTCACCGACTCCTCTTGGATCCCTTGGCCCTATTTTGTTGTATCCTGTCAAGCTGAGCACGAAAATGACAAAGACAATCAACAGAGAGGCTGGCAAGTACCGGATTTGGCGACAAAACCCCGTTTTTGGCTCAATTTCCATACAAAACGTCGAAATTTGGGCCAAATGTGGCCAAATTCGAGGCTTTCACCGACTCCCATTGGATCCCTTGGCCATATTTTGTTGTATCCTGTCAGGCTGAGCAAAAAAATGCCCAAGGGCATCAAGCAATTCAGTGGTAAGTACCGATTTTTGCGACAAATGCACAGAAATGCTTAGAATTTGCTTGTAATGTCAATTCTGTGATTATTTCGTCAAATTGGAGCCTTTCACCGAGATTTCTTGGAGCCTTTGGACATATTCTGTTGTAACCTATCAGGCTGAGCACGAATATCACAAAGACAGTCAACAGAGAGGCTGGCAAGTACCGGATTTGGCGACAAAACCCCGTTTTTGGCTCAATTTCCATAGAAAACGTCGAAATTTGGGCCAAATGTGGCCAAATTCGAGGCTTTCACCGACTCCTCTTGGATCCCTTGGCCCTATTTTGTTGTATCCTGTCAGGCTGAGCACGAATATGGCAAAGACAGTCAACAGAGAGGCTGGCAAGTACCGGATTTGGCGACAAAACCCCGTTTTTGGCTCAATTTCCATACAAAACGTCGAAATTTGGGCCAAATGTGGCCAAATTCGAGGCTTTCACCGACTCCTCTTGGATCCCTTGGCCCTATTTTGTTGTATCCTGTCAAGCTGAGCACGAAAATGACAAAGACAATCAACAGAGAGGCTGGCAAGTACCGGATTTGGCGACAAAACCCCGTTTTTGGCTCAATTTCCATACAAAACGTCGAAATTTGGGCCAAATGTGGCCAAATTCGAGGCTTTCACCAACTCCCATTGGATCCCTTGGCCATATTTTGTTGTATCCTGTCAGGCTGAGCAAAAAAATGCCCAAGGGCATCAAGCAATTCAGTGGTAAGTACCGATTTTTGCGACAAATGCACAGAAATGCTTAGAATTTGCTTGTAATGTCAATTCTGTGATTATTTCGTCAAATTGGAGCCTTTCACCGTGATTTCTTGGAGCCTTTGGACATATTCTGTTGTAACCTATCAGGCTGAGCACGAAAATGACAAAGACAA
Organism: Hydra viridissima; assembly: GCF_058129835.1. Taxonomy (NCBI): domain Eukaryota; kingdom Metazoa; phylum Cnidaria; class Hydrozoa; order Anthoathecata; family Hydridae; genus Hydra; species Hydra viridissima. The sequence goes on from NW_028324306.1 coordinate 9,930,942, forward strand.
TCAACAGAGAGGCTGGCAAGTACCGGATTTGGCGACAAAACCCCGTTTTTGGCTCAATTTCCATACAAAACGTCGAAATTTGGGCCAAATGTGGCCAAATTCGAGGCTTTCACCGACTCCTCTTGGATCCCTTGGCCCTATTTTGTTGTATCCTGTCAGGCTGAGCACGAAAATGACAAAGACAATCAACAGAGAGGCTGGCAAGTACCGGATTTGGCGACAAAACCCCGTTTTTGGCTCAATTTCCATAGAAAACGTCGAAATTTGGGCCAAATGTGGCCAAATTCGAGGCTTTCACCGACTCCCATTGGATCCCTTGGCCATATTTTGTTGTATCCTGTCAGGCTGAGCAAAAAAATGCCCAAGGGCATCAAGCAATTCAGTGGTAAGTACCGATTTTTGCGACAAATGCACAGAAATGCTTAGAATTTGCTTGTAATGTCAATTCTGTGATTATTTCGTCAAATTGGAGCCTTTCACCGAGATTTCTTGGAGCCTTTGGACATATTCTGTTGTAACCTGTCAGGCTGAGCACGAATATGACAAAGACAGTCAACAGAGAGGCTGGCAAGTACCGGATTTGGCGACAAAACCCCGTTTTTGGCTCAATTTCCATACAAAACGTCGAAATTTGGGCCAAATGTGGCCAAATTCGAGGCTTTCACCGACTCCTCTTGGATCCCTTGGCCCTATTTTGTTGTATCCTGTCAGGCTGAGCACGAAAATGACAAAGACAATCAACAGAGAGGCTGGCAAGTACCGGATTTGGCGACAAAACCCCGTTTTTGGCTCAATTTCCATACAAAACGTCGAAATTTGGGCCAAATGTGGCCAAATTCGAGGCTTTCACCGACTCTCATTGGATCCCTTGGCCATATTTTGTTGTATCCTGTCAGGCTGAGCAAAAAAATGCCCATGGGCATCAAGCAATTCAGTGGTAAGTACCGATTTTTGCGACAAATGCACAGAAATGCTTAGAATTTGCTTGTAATGTCAATTCTGTGATTATTTCGTCAAATTGGAGCCTTTCACCGAGATTTCTTGGAGCCTTTGGACATATTCTGTTGTAACCTATCAGGCTGAGCAAGAATATGACAAAGACAGTCAACAGAGAGGCTGGCAAGTACCGGATTTGGCGACAAAACCCCGTTTTTGGCTCAATTTCCATACAAAACGTCGAAATTTGGGCCAAATGTGGCCAAATTCGAGGCTTTCACCGACTCCTCTTGGATCCCTTGGCCCTATTTTGTTGTATCCTGTCAGGCTGAGCACGAAAATGACAAAGACAATCAACAGAGAGGCTGGCAAGTACCGGATTTGGCGACAAAACCCCGTTTTTGGCTCAATTTCCATACAAAACGTCGAAATTTGGGCCAAATGTGGCCAAATTCGAGGCTTTCACCGACTCCCATTGGATCCCTTGGCCATATTTTGTTGTATCCTGTCAGGCTGAGCAAAAAAATGCCCAAGGGCATCAAGCAATTCAGTGGTAAGTACCGATTTTTGCGACAAATGCACAGAAATGCTTAGAATTTGCTTGTAATGTCAATTCTGTGATTATTTCGTCAAATTGGAGCCTTTCACCGAGATTTCTTGGAGCCTTTGAACATATTCTGTTGTAACCTATCAGGCTGAGCACGAATATCACAAAGACAGTCAACAGAGAGGCTGGCAAGTACCGGATTTGGCGACAAAACCCCGTTTTTGGCTCAATTTCCATACAAAACGTCGAAATTTGGGCCAAATGTGGCCAAATTCGAGGCTTTCACCGACTCCCATTGGATCCCTTGGCCATATTTTGTTGTATCCTGTCAGGCTGAGCAAAAAAATGCCCAAGGGCATCAAGCAATTCAGTGGTAAGTACCGATTTTTGCGACAAATGCACAGAAATGCTTAGAATTTGCTTGTAATGTCAATTCTGTGATTATTTCGTCAAATTGGAGCCTTTCACCGAGATTTCTTGGAGCCTTTGGACATATTCTGTTGTAACCTATCAGGCTGAGCACGAATATGACAAAGACAGTCAACAGAGAGGCTGGCAAGTACCGGATTTGGCAACAAAACCCCGTTTTTGGCTCAATTTCCATACAAAACGTCGAAATTTGGGCCAAATGTGGCCAAATTCGAGGCTTTCACCGACTCCTCTTGGATCCCTTGGCCCTATTTTGTTGTATCCTGTCAGGCTGAGCACGAAAATGACAAAGACAATCAACAGAGAGGCTGGCAAGTACCGGATTTGGCGACAAAACCCCGTTTTTGGCTCAATTTCCATACAAAACGTCGAAATTTGGGCCAAATGTGGCCAAATTCGAGGCTTTCACCGACTCCTCTTGGATCCCTTGGCCCTATTTTGTTGTATCCTGTCAGGCTGAGCACGAATATGGCAAAGACAGTCAACAGAGAGGCTGGCAAGTACCGGATTTGGCGACAAAACCCCGTTTTTGGCTCAATTTCCATACAAAACGTCGAAATTTGGGCCAAATGTGGCCAAATTCGAGGCTTTCACCGACTCCCATTGGATCCCTTGGCCATATTTTGTTGTATCCTGTCAGGCTGAGCAAAAAAATGCCCAAGGGCATCAAGCAATTCAGTGGTAAGTACCGATTTTTGCGACAAATGCACAGAAATGCTTAGAATTTGCTTGTAATGTCAATTCTGTGATTATTTCGTCAAATTGGAGCCTTTCACCGAGATTTCTTGGAGCCTTTGGAAATATTCTGTTGTAACCTATCAGGCTGAGCACGAATATCACAAAGACAGTCAACAGAGAGGCTGGCAAGTACCGGATTTGGCGACAAAACCCCGTTTTTGGCTCAATTTCCATACAAAACGTCGAAATTTTGGCTAAATGTGGCCAAATTCGAGGCTTTCACCGACTCCTCTTGGATACCTTGGCCCTATTTTGTTGTATCCTGTCAGGCTGAGCACGAATATGGCAAAGACAGTCAACAGAGAGGCTGGCAAGTACCGGATTTGGCGACAAAACCCCGTTTTTGGCTCAATTTCCATACAAAACGTCGAAATTTGGGCCAAATGTGGCCAAATTCGAAACTTTCACCGACTCCTCTTGGATCCCTTGGCCCTATTTTGTTGTATCCTGTCAGGCTGAGCACGAAAATGACAAAGACAATCAACAGAGAGGCTGGCAAGTACCGGATTTGGCGACAAAACCCCGTTTTTGGCTCAATTTCCATACAAAACGTCGAAATTTGGGCCAAATGTGGCCAAATTCGAGGCTTTCACCGACTCCCATTGGATCCCTTGGCCATATTTTGTTGTATCCTGTCAGGCTGAGCAAAAAAATGCCCAAGGGCATCAAGCAATTCAGTGGTAAGTACCGATTTTTGCGACAAATGCACAGAAATGCTTAGAATTTGCTTGTAATGTCAATTCTGTGATTATTTCGTCAAATTGGAGCCTTTCACCGAGATTTCTTGGAGCCTTTGGACATATTCTGTTGTAACCTATCAGGCTGAGCACGAATATGACAAAGACAGTCAAAAGAGAGGCTGGCAAGTACCGGATTTGGCGACAAAACCCCGTTTTTGGCTCAATTTCCATACAAAACGTCGAAATTTGGGCCAAATGTGGCCAAATTCGAGGCTTTCACCGACTCCTCTTGGATCCCTTGGCCCTATTTTATGGTATCCTGTCAGGCTGAGCACGAAAATGACAAAGACAATCAACAGAGAGGCTGGCAAGTACCGGATTTGGCGACAAAACCCCGTTTTTGGCTCAATTTCCATAGAAAACGTCGAAATTTGGGCCAAATGTGGCCAAATTCGAGGCTTTCACCGACTCCCATTGGATCCCTTGGCCATATTTTGTTGTATCCTGTCAGGCTGAGCAAAAAAATGCCCAAGGGCATCAAGCAATTCAGTGGTAAGTACCGATTTTTGCGACAAATGCACAGAAATGCTTAGAATTTGCTTGTAATGTCAATTCTGTGATTATTTCGTCAAATTGGAGCCTTTCACCGAGATTTCTTGGAGCCTTTGAACATATTCTGTTGTAACCTATCAGGCTGAGCACGAATATGACAAAGACAGTCAACAGAGAGGCTGGCAAGTACCGGATTTGGCGACAAAACCCCGTTTTTGGCTCAATTTCCATACAAAACGTCGAAATTTGGGCCAAATGTGGCCAAATTCGAGGCTTTCACCGACTCCTCTTGGATCCCTTGGCCCTATTTTGTTGTATCCTGTCAGGCTGAGCACGAAAATGACAAAGACAATCAACAGAGAGGCTGGCAAGTACCGGATTTGGCGACAAAACCCCGTTTTTGGCTCAATTTCCATACAAAACGTCGAAATTTGGGCCAAATGTGGCCAAATTCGAGGCTTTCACCGACTCTCATTGGATCCCTTGGCCATATTTTGTTGTATCCTGTCAGGCTGAGCAAAAAAATGCTCAAGGGCATCAAGCAATTCAGTGGTAAGTACCGATTTTTGCGACAAATGCACAGAAATGCTTAGAATTTGCTTGTAATGTCAATTCTGTGATTATTTCGTCAAATTGGAGCCTTTCACCGAGATTTCTTGGAGCCTTTGGACATATTCTGTTGTAACCTATCAGGCTGAGCACGAATATGACAAAGACAGTCAACAGAGAGGCTGGCAAGTACCGGATTTGGCGACAAAACCCCGTTTTTGGCTCAATTTCCATACAAAACGTCGAAATTTGGGCCAAATGTGGCCAAATTCGAGGCTTTCACCGACTCCTCTTGGATCCCTTGGCCCTATTTTGTTGTATCCTGTCAGGCTGAGCACGAATATGGCAAAGATAGTCAACAGAGAGGCTGGCAAGTACCGGATTTGGCGACAAAACCCCGTTTTTGGCTCAATTTCCATACAAAACGTCGAAATTTGGGCCAAATGTGGCCAAATTCGAGGCTTTCACCGACTCCCATTGGATCCCTTGGTCATATTTTGTTGTATCCTGTCAGGCTGAGCAAAAAAATGCCCAAGGGCATCAAGCAATTCAGTGGTAAGTACCGATTTTTGCGACAAATGCACAGAAATGCTTAGAATTTGCTTGTAATGTCAATTCTGTGATTATTTCGTCAAATTGGAGCCTTTCACCGAGATTTCTTGGAGCCTTTGGACATATTCTGTTGTAACCTATCAGGCTGAGCACGAATATCACAAAGACAGTCAACAGAGAGGCTGGCAAGTACCGGATTTGGCGACAAAACCCCGTTTTTGGCTCAATTTCCATACAAAACGTCGAAATTTTGGCCAAATGTGGCCAAATTCGAGGCTTTCACCGACTCCTCTTGGATACCTTGGCCCTATTTTGTTGTATCCTGTCAGGCTGAGCACGAATATGGTAAAGACAGTCAACAGAGAGGCTGGCAAGTACCGGATTTGGCGACAAAACCCCGTTTTTGGCTCAATTTCCATACAAAACGTCGAAATTTGGGCCAAATGTGGCCAAATTCGAGGCTTTCACCGACTCCTCTTGGATCCCTTGGCCCTATTTTGTTGTATCCTGTCAAGCTGAGCACGAAAATGACAAAGACAATCAACAGAGAGGCTGGCAAGTACCGGATTTGGCGACAAAACCCCGTTTTTGGCTCAATTTCCATACAAAACGTCGAAATTTGGGCCAAATGTGGCCAAATTCGAGGCTTTCACCGACTCCCATTGGATCCCTTGGCCATATTTTGTTGTATCCTGTCAGGCTGAGCAAAAAAATGCCCAAGGGCATCAAGCAATTCAGTGGTAAGTACCGATTTTTGCGACAAATGCACAGAAATGCTTAGAATTTGCTTGTAATGTCAATTCTGTGATTATTTCGTCAAATTGGAGCCTTTCACCGAGATTTCTTGGAGCCTTTGGACATATTCTGTTGTAACCTATCAGGCTGAGCACGAATATCACAAAGACAGTCAACAGAGAGGCTGGCAAGTACCGGATTTGGCGACAAAACCCCGTTTTTGGCTCAATTTCCATACAAAACGTCGAAATTTTGGCCAAATGTGGCCAAATTCGAGGCTTTCACCGACTCCTCTTGGATACCTTGGCCCTATTTTGTTGTATCCTGTCAGGCTGAGCACGAATATGGTAAAGACAGTCAACAGAGAGGCTGGCAAGTACCGGATTTGGCGACAAAACCCCGTTTTTGGCTCAATTTCCATACAAAACGTCGAAATTTGGGCCAAATGTGGCCAAATTCGAGGCTTTCACCGACTCCTCTTGGATCCCTTGGCCCTATTTTGTTGTATCCTGTCAAGCTGAGCACGAAAATGACAAAGACAATCAACAGAGAGGCTGGCAAGTACCGGATTTGGCGACAAAACCCCGTTTTTGGCTCAATTTCCATAGAAAACGTCGAAATTTGGGCCAAATGTGGCCAAATTCGAGACTTTCACCGACTCCCATTGGATCCCTTGGCCATATTTTGTTGTATCCTGTCAGGCTGAGCAAAAAAATGCCCAAGGGCATCAAGCAATTCAGTGGTAAGTACCGATTTTTGCGACAAATGCACAGAAATGCTTAGAATTTGCTTGTAATGTCAATTCTGTGATTATTTCGTCAAATTGGAGCCTTTCACCGTGATTTCTTGGAGCCTTTGGACATATTCTGTTGTAACCTATCAGGCTGAGCACGAAAATGACAAAGACAATCAACAGAGAGGCTGGCAAGTACCGGATTTGGCGACAAAACCCCGTTTTTGGCTCAATTTCCATACAAAACGTCGAAATTTGGGCCAAATGTGGCCAAATTCGAGGCTTTCACCGACTCCTCTTGGATCCCTTGGCCCTATTTTGTTGTATCCTGTCAGGCTGAGCACGAAAATGACAAAGACAATCAACAGAGAGGCTGGCAAGTACCGGATTTGGCGACAAAACCCCGTTTTTGGCTCAATTTCCATACAAAACGTCGAAATTTGGGCCAAATGTGGCCAAATTCGAGGCTTTCACCGACTCCCATTGGATCCCTTGGCCATATTTTGTTGTATCCTGTCAGGCTGAGCAAAAAAATGCCCAAGGGCATCAAGCAATTCAGTGGTAAGTACCGATTTTTGCGACAAATGCACAGAAATGCTTAGAATTTGCTTGTAATGTCAATTCTGTGATTATTTCGTCAAATTGGAGCCTTTCACCGAGATTTCTTGGAGCCTTTGGACATATTCTGTTGTAACCTATCAGGCTGAGCACGAATATCACAAAGACAGTCAACAGAGAGGCTGGCAAGTACCGGATTTGGCGACAAAACCCCGTTTTTGGCTCAATTTCCATACAAAACGTCGAAATTTTGGCGAAATGTGGCCAAATTCGAGGCTTTCACCGACTCCTCTTGGATACCTTGGCCCTATTTTGTTGTATCCTGTCAGGCTGAGCACGAATATGGCAAAGACAGTCAACAGAGAGGCTGGCAAGTACCGGATTTGGCGACAAAACCCCGTTTTTGGCTCAATTTCCATACAAAACGTCGAAATTTGGGCCAAATGTGGCCAAATTCGAAACTTTCACCGACTCCTCTTTGATCCCTTGGCCCTATTTTGTTGTATCCTGTCAGGCTGAGCACGAAAATGACAAAGACAATCAACAGAGAGGCTGGCAAGTACCGGATTTGGCGACAAAACCCCGTTTTTGGCTCAATTTCCATACAAAACGTCGAAATTTGGGCCAAATGTGGCCAAATTCGAGGCTTTCACCGACTCCCATTGGATCCCTTGGCCATATTTTGTTGTATCCTGTCAGGCTGAGCAAAAAAATGCCCAAGGGCATCAAGCAATTCAGTGGTAAGTACCGATTTTTGCGACAAATGCACAGAAATGCTTAGAATTTGCTTGTAATGTCAATTCTGTGATTATTTCGTCAAATTGGAGCCTTTCACCGAGATTTCTTGGAGCCTTTGGACATATTCTGTTGTAACCTATCAGGCTGAGCACGAAAATGACAAAGACAATCAACAGAGAGGCTGGCAAGTACCGGATTTGGCGACAAAACCCCGTTTTTGGCTCAATTTCCATACAAAACGTCGAAATTTGGGCCAAATGTGGCCAAATTCGAGGCTTTCACCGACTCCTCTTGGATCCCTTGGCCCTATTTTGTTGTATCCTGTCAGGCTGAGCACGAAAATGACAAAGACAATCAACAGAGAGGCTGGCAAGTACCGGATTTGGCGACAAAACCCCGTTTTTGGCTCAATTTCCATAGAAAACGTCGAAATTTGGGCCAAATGTGGCCAAATTCGAGACTTTCACCGACTCCCATTGGATCCCTTGGCCATATTTTATTGTATCCTGTCAGGCTGAGCAAAAAAATGCCCAAGGGCATCAAGCAATTCAGTGGTAAGTACCGATTTTTGCGACAAATGCACAGAAATGCTTAGAATTTGCTTGTAATGTCAATTCTGTGATTATTTCGTCAAATTGGAGCCTTTCACCGAGATTTCTTGGAGCCTTTGGACATATTCTGTTGTAACCTGTCAGGCTGAGCACGAATATGACAAAGACAGTCAACAGAGAGGCTGGCAAGTACCGGATTTGGCGACAAAACCCCGGTTTTGGCTCAATTTCCATACAAAACGTCGAAATTTGGGCCAAATGTGGCCAAATTCGAGGCTTTCACCGACTCCTCTTGGATACCTTGGCCCTATTTTGTTGTATCCTGTCAGGCTGAGCACGAATATGGCAAAGACAGTCAACAGAGAGGCTGGCAAGTACCGGATTTGGCGACAAAACCCCGTTTTTGGCTCAATTTCCATACAAAACGTCGAAATTTGGGCCAAATGTGGCCAAATTCGAGGCTTTCACCGACTCCCATTGGATCCCTTGGCCATATTTTGTTGTATCCTGTCAGGCTGAGCAAAAAAATGCCCAAGGGCATCAAGCAATTCAGTGGTAAGTACCGATTTTTGCGACAAATGCACAGAAATGCTTAGAATTTGCTTGTAATGTCAATTCTGTGATTATTTCGTCAAATTGGAGCCTTTCACCGAGATTTCTTGGAGCCTTTGGACATATTCTGTTGTAACCTATCAGGCTGAGCACGAATATCACAAAGACAGTCAACAGAGAGGCTGGCAAGTACCGGATTTGGCGACAAAACCCCGTTTTTGGCTCAATTTCCATACAAAACGTCGAAATTTTGGCCAAATGTGGCCAAATTCGAGGCTTTCACCGACTCCTCTTGGATACCTTGGCCCTATTTTGTTGTATCCTGTCAGGCTGAGCACGAATATGGCAAAGACAGTCAACAGAGAGGCTGGCAAGTACCGGATTTGGCGACAAAACCCCGTTTTTGGCTCAATTTCCATACAAAACGTCGAAATTTGGGCCAAATGTGGCCAAATTCGAGGCTTTCACCGACTCCTCTTGGATCCCTTGGCCCTATTTTGTTGTATCCTGTCAAGCTGAGCACGAAAATGACAAAGACAATCAACAGAGAGGCTGGCAAGTACCGGATTTGGCGACAAAACCCCGTTTTTGGCTCAATTTCCATACAAAACGTCGAAATTTGGGCCAAATGTGGCCAAATTCGAGGCTTTCACCGACTCCCATTGGATCCCTTGGCCATATTTTGTTGTATCCTGTCAGGCTGAGCAAAAAAATGCCCAAGGGCATCAAGCAATTCAGTGGTAAGTACCGATTTTTGCGACAAATGCACAGAAATGCTTAGTATTTGCTTGTAATGTCAATTCTGTGATTATTTCGTCAAATTGGAGCCTTTCACCGAGATTTCTTGGAGCCTTTGGACATATTCTGTTGTAACCTATCAGGCTGAGCACGAATATCACAAAGACAGTCAACAGAGAGGCTGGCAAGTACCGGATTTGGCGACAAAACCCCGTTTTTGGCTCAATTTCCATACAAAACGTCGAAATTTTGGCTAAATGTGGCCAAATTCGAGGCTTTCACCGACTCCTCTTGGATACCTTGGCCCTATTTTGTTGTATCCTGTCAGGCTGAGCACGAATATGGCAAAGACAGTCAACAGAGAGGCTGGCAAGTACCGGATTTGGCGACAAAACCCCGTTTTTGGCTCAATTTCCATACAAAACGTCGAAATTTGGGCCAAATGTGGCCAAATTCGAAACTTTCACCGACTCCTCTTGGATCCCTTGGCCCTATTTTGTTGTATCCTGTCAGGCTGAGCACGAAAATGACAAAGACAATCAACAGAGAGGCTGGCAAGTACCGGATTTGGCGACAAAACCCCGTTTTTGGCTCAATTTCCATAGAAAACGTCGAAATTTGGGCCAAATGTGGCCAAATTCGAGGCTTTCACCGACTCCTCTTGGATCCCTTGGCCCTATTTTGTTGTATCCTGTCAGGCTGAGCACGAATATGGCAAAGACAGTCAACAGAGAGGCTGGCAAGTACCGGTTTTGGCGACAAAACCCCGTTTTTGGCTCAATTTCCATACAAAACGTCGAAATTTGGGCCAAATGTGGCCAAATTCGAGGCTTTCACCGACTCCCATTGGATCCCTTGGCCATATTTTGTTGTATCCTGTCAGGCTGAGCAAAAAAATGCCCAAGGGCATCAAGCAATTCAGTGGTAAGTACCGATTTTTGCGACAAATGCACAGAAATGCTTAGAATTTGCTTGTAATGTCAATTCTGTGATTATTTCGTCAAATTGGAGCCTTTCACCGAGATTTCTTGGAGCCTTTGGACATATTCTGTTGTAACCTATCAGGCTGAGCACGAATATGACAAAGACAGTCAACAGAGAGGCTGGCAAGTACCGGATTTGGCGACAAAACCCCGTTTTTGGCTCAATTTCCATAGAAAACGTCGAAATTTGGGCCAAATGTGGCCAAATTCGAGGCTTTCACCGACTCCTCTTGGATCCCTTGGCCCTATTTTGTTGTATCCTGTCAGGCTGAGCACGAATATGGCAAAGACAGTCAACAGAGAGGCTGGCAAGTACCGGATTTGGCGACAAAACCCCGTTTTTGGCTCAATTTCCATAGAAAACGTCGAAATTTGGGCCAAATGTGGCCAAATTCGAGGCTTTCACCGACTCCCATTGGATCCCTTGGCCATATTTTGTTGTATCCTGTCAGGCTGAGCAAAAAAATGCCCAAGGGCATCAAGCAATTCAGTGGTAAGTACCGATTTTTGCGACAAATGCACAGAAATGCTTAGAATTTGCTTGTAATGTCAATTCTGTGATTATTTCGTCAAATTGGAGCCTTTCACCGAGATTTCTTGGAGCCTTTGGACATATTCTGTTGTAACCTATCAGGCTGAGCACGAATATCACAAAGACAGTCAACAGAGAGGCTGGCAAGTACCGGATTTGGCGACAAAACCCCGTTTTTGGCTCAATTTCCATACAAAACGTCGAAATTTTGGCCAAATGTGGCCAAATTCGAGGCTTTCACCGACTCCTCTTGGATACCTTGGCCCTATTTTGTTGTATCCTGTCAGGCTGAGCACGAATATGGCAAAGACAGTCAACAGAGAGGCTGGCAAGTACCGGATTTGGCGACAAAACCCCGTTTTTGGCTCAATTTCCATACAAAACGTCGAAATTTGGGCCAAATGTGGCCAAATTCGAGGCTTTCACCGACTCCTCTTGGATCCCTTGGCCCTATTTTGTTGTATCCTGTCAAGCTGAGCACGAAAATGACAAAGACAATCAACAGAGAGGCTGGCAAGTACCGGATTTGGCGACAAAACCCCGTTTTTGGCTCAATTTCCATACAAAACGTCGAAATTTGGGCCAAATGTGGCCAAATTCGAGGCTTTCACCGACTCCCATTGGATCCCTTGGCCATATTTTGTTGTATCCTGTCAGGCTGAGCAAAAAAATGCCCAAGGGCATCAAGCAATTCAGTGGTAAGTACCGATTTTTGCGACAAATGCACAGAAATGCTTAGAATTTGCTTGTAATGTCAATTCTGTGATTATTTCGTCAAATTGGAGCCTTTCACCGAGATTTCTTGGAGCCTTTGGACATATTCTGTTGTAACCTATCAGGCTGAGCACGAATATCACAAAGACAGTCAACAGAGAGGCTGGCAAGTACCGGATTTGGCGACAAAACCCCGTTTTTGGCTCAATTTCCATACAAAACGTCGAAATTTTGGCCAAATGTGGCCAAATTCGAGGCTTTCACCGACTCCTCTTGGATACCTTGGCCCTATTTTGTTGTATCCTGTCAGGCTGAGCACGAATATGGCAAAGACAGTCAACAGAGAGGCTGGCAAGTACCGGATTTGGCGACAAAACCCCGTTTTTGGCTCAATTTCCATACAAAACGTCGAAATTTGGGCCAAATGTGGCCAAATTCGAGGCTTTCACCGACTCCTCTTGGATCCCTTGGCCCTATTTTGTTGTATCCTGTCAAGCTGAGCACGAAAATGACAAAGACAATCAACAGAGAGGCTGGCAAGTACCGGATTTGGCGACAAAACCCCGTTTTTGGCTCAATTTCCATACAAAACGTCGAAATTTGGGCCAAATGTGGCCAAATTCGAGGCTTTCACCGACTCCCATTGGATCCCTTGGCCATATTTTGTTGTATCCTGTCAGGCTGAGCAAAAAAATGCCCAAGGGCATCAAGCAATTCAGTGGTAAGTACCGATTTTTGCGACAAATGCACAGAAATGCTTAGAATTTGCTTGTAATGTCAATTCTGTGATTATTTCGTCAAATTGGAGCCTTTCACCGAGATTTCTTGGAGCCTTTGGACATATTCTGTTGTAACCTATCAGGCTGAGCACGAATATGACAAAGACAGTCAACAGAGAGGCTGGCAAGTACCGGATTTGGCGACAAAACCCCGTTTTTGGCTCAATTTCCATAGAAAACGTCGAAATTTGGGCCAAATGTGGCCAAATTCGAGGCTTTCACCGACTCCTCTTGGATCCCTTGGCCCTATTTTGTTGTATCCTGTCAGGCTGAGCACGAATATGGCAAAGACAGTCAACAGAGAGGCTGGCAAGTACCGGATTTGGCGACAAAACCCCGTTTTTGGCTCAATTTCCATAGAAAACGTCGAAATTTGGGCCAAATGTGGCCAAATTCGAGGCTTTCACCGACTCCTCTTGGATCCCTTGGCCCTATTTTGTTGTATCCTGTCAGGCTGAGCACGAATATGGCAAAGACAGTCAACAGAGAGGCTGGCAAGTACCGGATTTGGCGACAAAACCCCGTTTTTGGCTCAATTTCCATACAAAACGTCGAAATTTGGGCCAAATGTGGCCAAATTCGAGGCTTTCACCGACTCCTCTTGGATCCCTTGGCCCTATTTTGTTGTATCCTGTCAAGCTGAGCACGAAAATGACAAAGACAATCAACAGAGAGGCTGGCAAGTACCGGATTTGGCGACAAAACCCCGTTTTTGGCTCAATTTCCATACAAAACGTCGAAATTTGGGCCAAATGTGGCCAAATTCGAGGCTTTCACCAACTCCCATTGGATCCCTTGGCCATATTTTGTTGTATCCTGTCAGGCTGAGCAAAAAAATGCCCAAGGGCATCAAGCAATTCAGTGGTAAGTACCGATTTTTGCGACAAATGCACAGAAATGCTTAGAATTTGCTTGTAATGTCAATTCTGTGATTATTTCGTCAAATTGGAGCCTTTCACCGTGATTTCTTGGAGCCTTTGGACATATTCTGTTGTAACCTATCAGGCTGAGCACGAAAATGACAAAGACAATCAACAGAGAGGCTGGCAAGTACCGGATTCGGCGACAAAACCCCGTTTTTGGCTCAATTTCCATACAAAACGTCGAAATTTGGGCCAAATGTGGCCAAATTCGAGGCTTTCACCGACTCCTCTTGGATCCCTTGGCCCTATTTTGTTGTATCCTGTCAGGCTGAGCACGAAAATGACAAAGACAATCAACAGAGAGGCTGGCAAGTACCGGATTTGGCGACAAAACCCCGTTTTTGGCTCAATTTCCATAGAAAACGTCGAAATTTGGGCCAAATGTGGCCAAATTCGAGGCTTTCACCGACTCCCATTGGATCCCTTGGCCATATTTTGTTGTATCCTGTCAGGCTGAGCAAAAAAATGCCCAAGGGCATCAAGCAATTCAGTGGTAAGTACCGATTTTTGCGACAAATGCACAGAAATGCTTAGAATTTGCTTGTAATGTCAATTCTGTGATTATTTCGTCAAATTGGAGCCTTTCACCGAGATTTCTTGGAGCCTTTGGACATATTCTGTTGTAACCTGTCAGGCTGAGCACGAATATGACAAAGACAGTCAACAGAGAGGCTGGCAAGTACCGGATTTGGCGACAAAACCCCGTTTTTGGCTCAATTTCCATACAAAACGTCGAAATTTGGGCCAAATGTGGCCAAATTCGAGGCTTTCACCGACTCCTCTTGGATCCCTTGGCCCTATTTTGTTGTATCCTGTCAGGCTGAGCACGAAAATGACAAAGACAATCAACAGAGAGGCTGGCAAGTACCGGATTTGGCGACAAAACCCCGTTTTTGGCTCAATTTCCATACAAAACGTCGAAATTTGGGCCAAATGTGGCCAAATTCGAGGCTTTCACCGACTCTCATTGGATCCCTTGGCCATATTTTGTTGTATCCTGTCAGGCTGAGCAAAAAAATGCCCATGGGCATCAAGCAATTCAGTGGTAAGTACCGATTTTTGCGACAAATGCACAGAAATGCTTAGAATTTGCTTGTAATGTCAATTCTGTGATTATTTCGTCAAATTGGAGCCTTTCACCGAGATTTCTTGGAGCCTTTGGACATATTCTGTTGTAACCTATCAAGCTGAGCAAGAATATGACAAAGACAGTCAACAGAGAGGCTGGCAAGTACCGGATTTGGCGACAAAACCCCGTTTTTGGCTCAATTTCCATACAAAACGTCGAAATTTGGGCCAAATGTGGCCAAATTCGAGGCTTTCACCGACTCCTCTTGGATCCCTTGGCCCTATTTTGTTGTATCCTGTCAGGCTGAGCACGAAAATGACAAAGACAATCAACAGAGAGGCTGGCAAGTACCGGATTTGGCGACAAAACCCCGTTTTTGGCTCAATTTCCATAGAAAACGTCGAAATTTGGGCCAAATGTGGCCAAATTCGAGGCTTTCACCGACTCCCATTGGATCCCTTGGCCATATTTTGTTGTATCCTGTCAGGCTGAGCAAAAAAATGCCCAAGGGCATCAAGCAATTCAGTGGTAAGTACCGATTTTTGCGACAAATGCACAGAAATGCTTAGAATTTGCTTGTAATGTCAATTCTGTGATTATTTCGTCAAATTGGAGCCTTTCACCGAGATTTCTTGGAGCCTTTGGACATATTCTGTTGTAACCTATCAAGCTGAGCACGAATATGACAAAGACAGTCAACAGAGAGGCTGGCAAGTACCGGATTTGGCGACAAAACCCCGTTTTTGGCTCAATTTCCATACAAAACGTCGAAATTTGGGCCAAATGTGGCCAAATTCGCGGCTTTCACCGTATCCTCTTGGATCCCTTGGCCCTAATTTGTTGTATCCTGTCAGGCTGAGCACGAAAATGACAAAGACAATCAACAGAGAGGCTGGCAAGTACCGGATTTGGCGACAAAACCCCGTTTTTGGCTCAATTTCCATACAAAACGTCGAAATTTGGGCCAAATGTGGCCAAATTCGAGGCTTTCACCGACTCCCATTAGATCCCTTGGCCATATTTTGTTGTATCCTGTCAGGCTGAGCAAAAAAATGCCCAAGGGCATCAAGCAATTCAGTGGTAAGTACCGATTTTTGCGACAAATGCACAGAAATGCTTAGAATTTGCTTGTAATGTCAATTCTGTGATTATTTCGTCAAATTGGAGCCTTTCACCGAGATTTCTTGGAGCCTTTGGACATATTCTGTTGTAACCTATCAGGCTGAGCACGAATATGACAAAGACAGTCAACAGAGAGGCTGGCAAGTACCGGATTTGGCGACAAAACCCCGTTTTTGGCTCAATTTCCATACAAAACGTCGAAATTTGGGCCAAATGTGGCCAAATTCGAGGCTTTCACCGACTCCTCTTGTATCCCTTGGCCCTATTTTGTTGTATCCTGTCAGGCTGAGCACGAAAATGACAAAGACAATCAACAGAGAGGCTGGCAAACACCGGATTTGGCGACAAAACCCCGTTTTTGGCTCAATTTCCATAGAAAACGTCGAAATTTGGGCCAAATGTGGCCAAATTCGAGGCTTTCACCGACTCCTCTTGGATCCCTTGGCCCTATTTTGTTGTATCCTGTCAGGCTGAGCACGAATATGGCAAAGACAGTCAACAGAGAGGCTGGCAAGTACCGGATTTGGCGACAAAACCCCGTTTTTGGCTCAATTTCCATACAAAACGTCGAAATTTTGGCCAAATGTGGCCAAATTCGAGGCTTTCACCGACTCCCATTGGATCCCTTGGCCATATTTTGTTGTATCCTGTCAGGCTGAGCAAAAAAATGCCCAAGGGCATCAAGCAATTCAGTGGTAAGTACCGATTTTTGCGACAAATGCACAGAAATGCTTAGAATTTGCTTGTAATGTCAATTCTGTGATTATTTCGTCAAATTGGAGCCTTTCACCGAGATTTCTTGGAGCCTTTGGACATATTCTGTTGTAACCTATCAGGCTGAGCACGAATATGACAAAGACAGTCAACAGAGAGGCTGGCAAGTACCGGATTTGGCGACAAAACCCCGTTTTTGGCTCAATTTCCATACAAAACGTCGAAATTTGGGCCAAATGTGGCCAAATTCGAGGCTTTCACCGACTCCTCTTCGATCCCTTGGCCCTATTTTGTTGTATCCTGTCAGACTGAGCACGAAAATGACAAAGACAATCAACAGAGAGGCTGGCAAGTACCGGATTTGGCGACAAAACCCCGTTTTTGGCTCAATTTCCATAGAAAACGTCGAAATTTGGGCCAAATGTGGCCAAATTCGAGGCTTTCACCGACTCCTCTTGGATCCCTTGGCCCTATTTTGTTGTATCCTGTCAGGCTGAGCACGAATATGGCAAAGACAGTCAACAGAGAGGCTGGCAAGTACCGGATTTGGCGACAAAACCCCGTTTTTGGCTCAATTTCCATACAAAACGTCGAAATTTGGGCCAAATGTGGCCAAATTCGAGGTTTTCACCGACTCCCATTGGATCCCTTGGCCATATTTTGTTGTATCCTGTCAGGCTGAGCAAAAAAATGCCCAAGGGCATCAAGCAATTCAGTGGTAAGTACCGATTTTTGCGACAAATGCACAGAAATGCTTAGAATTTGCTTGTAATGTCAATTCTGTGATTATTTCGTCAAATTGGAGCCTTTCACCGAGATTTCTTGGAGCCTTTGGACATATTCTGTTGTAACCTATCAGGCTGAGCACGAATATGACAAAGACAGTCAACAGAGAGGCTGGCAAGTACCGGATTTGGCAACAAAACCCCGTTTTTGGCTCAATTTCCATACAAAACGTCGAAATTTGGGCCAAATGTGGCCAAATTCGAGGCTTTCACCGACTCCTCTTGGATCCCTTGGCCCTATTTTGTTGTATCCTGTCAGGCTGAGCACGAAAATGACAAAGACAATCAACAGAGAGGCTGGCAAGTACCGGATTTGGCGACAAAACCCCGTTTTTGGCTCAATTTCCATACAAAACGTCGAAATTTGGGCCAAATGTGGCCAAATTCGAGGCTTTCACCGACTCCTCTTGGATCCCTTGGCCCTATTTTGTTGTATCCTGTCAAGCTGAGCACGAAAATGACAAAGACAATCAACAGAGAGGCTGGCAAGTACCGGATTTGGCGACAAAACCCCGTTTTTGGCTCAATTTCCATAGAAAACGTCGAAATTTGGGCCAAATGTGGCCAAATTCGAGACTTTCACCGACTCCCATTGGATCCCTTGGCCATATTTTGTTGTATCCTGTCAGGCTGAGCAAAAAAATGCCCAAGGGCATCAAGCAATTCAGTGGTAAGTACCGATTTTTGCGACAAATGCACAGAAATGCTTAGAATTTGCTTGTAATGTCAATTCTGTGATTATTTCGTCAAATTGGAGCCTTTCACCGTGATTTCTTGGAGCCTTTGGACATATTCTGTTGTAACCTATCAGGCTGAGCACGAAAATGACAAAGACAATCAACAGAGAGGCTGGCAAGTACCGGATTTGGCGACAAAACCCCGTTTTTGGCTCAATTTCCATACAAAACGTCGAAATTTGGGCCAAATGTGGCCAAATTCGAGGCTTTCACCGACTCCTCTTGGATCCCTTGGCCCTATTTTGTTGTATCCTGTCAGGCTGAGCACGAAAATGACAAAGACAATCAACAGAGAGGCTGGCAAGTACCGGATTTGGCGACAAAACCCCGTTTTTGGCTCAATTTCCATACAAAACGTCGAAATTTGGGCCAAATGTGGCCAAATTCGAGGCTTTCACCGACTCCTATTGGATCCCTTGGCCATATTTTGTTGTATCCTGTCAGGCTGAGCAAAAAAATGCCCAAGGGCATCAAGCAATTCAGTGGTAAGTACCGATTTTTGCGACAAATGCACAGAAATGCTTAGAATTTGCTTGTAATGTCAATTCTGTGATTATTTCGTCAAATTGGAGCCTTTCACCGAGATTTCTTGGAGCCTTTGGACATATTCTGTTGTAACCTATCAGGCTGAGCACGAATATCACAAAGACAGTCAACAGAGAGGCTGGCAAGTACCGGATTTGGCGACAAAACCCCGTTTTTGGCTCAATTTCCATACAAAACGTCGAAATTTTGGCTAAATGTGGCCAAATTCGAGGCTTTCACCGACTCCTCTTGGATACCTTGGCCCTATTTTGTTGTATCCTGTCAAACTGAGCACGAATATGGCAAAGACAGTCAACAGAGAGGCTGGCAAGTACCGGATTTGGCGACAAAACCCCGTTTTTGGCTCAATTTCCATACAAAACGTCGAAATTTGGGCCAAATGTGGCCAAATTCGAAACTTTCACCGACTCCTCTTTGATCCCTTGGCCCTATTTTGTTGTATCCTGTCAGGCTGAGCACGAAAATGACAAAGACAATCAACAGAGAGGCTGGCAAGTACCGGATTTGGCGACAAAACCCCGTTTTTGGCTCAATTTCCATACAAAACGTCGAAATTTGGGCCAAATGTGGCCAAATTCGAGGCTTTCACCGACTCCCATTGGATCCCTTGGCCATATTTTGTTGTATCCTGTCAGGCTGAGCAAAAAAATGCCCAAGGGCATCAAGCAATTCAGTGGTAAGTGCCGATTTTTGCGACAAATGCACAGAAATGCTAAGAATTTGCTTGTAATGTCAATTCTGTGATTATTTCGTCAAATTGGAGCCTTTCACCGAGATTTCTTGGAGCCTTTGGACATATTCTGTTGTAACCTATCAGGCTGAGCACGAAAATGACAAAGACAATCAACAGAGAGGCTGGCAAGTACCGGATTTGGCGACAAAACCCCGTTTTTGGCTCAATTTCCATACAAAACGTCGAAATTTGGGCCAAATGTGGCCAAATTCGAGGCTTTCACCGACTCCTCTTGGATCCCTTGGCCCTATTTTGTTGTATCCTGTCAGGCTGAGCACGAAAATGACAAAGACAATCAACAGAGAGGCTGGCAAGTACCGGATTTGGCGACAAAACCCCGTTTTTGGCTCAATTTCCATAGAAAACGTCGAAATTTGGGCCAAATGTGGCCAAATTCGAGACTTTCACCGACTCCCATTGGATCCCTTGGCCATATTTTGTTGTATCTTGTCAGGCTGAGCAAAAAAATGCCCAAGGGCATCAAGCAATTCAGTGGTAAGTACCGATTTTTGCGACAAATGCACAGAAATGCTTAGAATTTGCTTGTAATGTCAATTCTGTGATTATTTCGTCAAATTGGAGCCTTTCACCGAGATTTCTTGGAGCCTTTGGACATATTCTGTTGTAACCTGTCAGGCTGAGCACGAATATGACAAAGACAGTCAACAGAGAGGCTGGCAAGTACCGGATTTGGCGACAAAACCCCGGTTTTGGCTCAATTTCCATACAAAACGTCGAAATTTGGGCCAAATGTGGCCAAATTCGAGGCTTTCACCGACTCCTCTTGGATCCCTTGGCCCTATTTTGTTGTATCTTGTCAGGCTGAGCACGAATATGGCAAAGACAGTCAACAGAGAGGCTGGCAAGTACCGGATTTGGCGACAAAACCCCGTTTTTGGCTCAATTTCCATACAAAACGTCGAAATTTGGGCCATATGTGGCCAAATTCGAGGCTTTCACCGACTCCCATTGGATCCCTTGGCCATATTTTGTTGTATCCTGTCAGGCTGAGCAAAAAAATGCCCAAGGGCATCAAGCAATTCAGTGGTAAGTACCGATTTTTGCGACAAATGCACAGAAATGCTTAGAATTTGCTTGTAATGTCAATTCTGTGATTATTTCGTCAAATTGGAGCCTTTCACCGAGATTTCTTGGAGCCTTTGGACATATTCTGTTGTAACCTATCAGGCTGAGCACGAATATCACAAAGACAGTCAACAGAGAGGCTGGCAAGTACCGGATTTGGCGACAAAACCCCGTTTTTGGCTCAATTTCCATACAAAACGTCGAAATTTTGGCCAAATGTGGCCAAATTCGAGGCTTTCACCGACTCCTCTTGGATACCTTGGCCCTATTTTGTTGTATCCTGTCAGGCTGAGCACGAATATGGCAAAGACAGTCAACAGAGAGGCTGGCAAGTACCGGATTTGGCGACAAAACCCCGTTTTTGGCTCAATTTCCATACAAAACGTCGAAATTTGGGCCAAATGTGGCCAAATTCGAGGCTTTCACCGACTCCTCTTGGATCCCTTGGCCCTATTTTGTTGTATCCTGTCAAGCTGAGCACGAAAATGACAAAGACAATCAACAGAGAGGCTGGCAAGTACCGGATTTGGCGACAAAACCCCGTTTTTGGCTCAATTTCCATACAAAACGTCGAAATTTGGGCCAAATGTGGCCAAATTCGAGGCTTTCACCGACTCCCATTGGATCCCTTGGCCATATTTTGTTGTATCCTGTCAGGCTGAGCAAAAAAATGCCCAAGGGCATCAAGCAATTCAGTGGTAAGTACCGATTTTTGCGACAAATGCACAGAAATGCTTAGAATTTGCTTGTAATGTCAATTCTGTGATTATTTCGTCAAATTGGAGCCTTTCACCGAGATTTCTTGGAGCCTTTGGACATATTCTGTTGTAACCTATCAGGCTGAGCACGAATATGACAAAGACAGTCAACAGAGAGGCTGGCAAGTACCGGATTTGGCGACAAAACCCCGTTTTTGGCTCAATTTCCATACAAAACGTCGAAATTTGGGCCAAATGTGGCCAAATTCGAGGCTTTCACCGACTCCTCTTGTATCCCTTGGCCCTATTTTGTTGTATCCTGTCAGGCTGAGCACGAAAATGACAAAGACAATCAACAGAGAGGCTGGCAAGTACCGGATTTGGCGACAAAACCCCGTTTTTGGCTCAATTTCCATAGAAAACGTCGAAATTTGGGCCAAATGTGGCCAAATTCGAGGCTTTCACCGACTCCTCTTGGATCCCTTGGCCCTATTTTGTTGTATCCTGTCAGGCTGAGCACGAATATGGCAAAGACAGTCAACAGAGAGGCTGGCAAGTACCGGATTTGGCGACAAAACCCCGTTTTTGGCTCAATTTCCATACAAAACGTCGAAATTTTGGCCAAATGTGGCCAAATTCGAGGCTTTCACCGACTCCCATTGGATCCCTTGGCCATATTTTGTTGTATCCTGTCAGGCTGAGCAAAAAAATGCCCAAGGGCATCAAGCAATTCAGTGGTAAGTACCGATTTTTGCGACAAATGCACAGAAATGCTTAGAATTTGCTTGTAATGTCAATTCTGTGATTATTTCGTCAAATTGGAGCCTTTCACCGAGATTTCTTGGAGCCTTTGGACATATTCTGTTGTAACCTATCAGGCTGAGCACGAATATGACAAAGACAGTCAACAGAGAGGCTGGCAAGTACCGGATTTGGCGACAAAACCCCGTTTTTGGCTCAATTTCCATACAAAACGTCGAAATTTGGGCCAAATGTGGCCAAATTCGAGGCTTTCACCGACTCCTCTTCGATCCCTTGGCCCTATTTTGTTGTATCCTGTCAGACTGAGCACGAAAATGACAAAGACAATCAACAGAGAGGCTGGCAAGTACCGGATTTGGCGACAAAACCCCGTTTTTGGCTCAATTTCCATACAAAACGTCGAAATTTGGGCCAAATGTGGCCAAATTCGAGGCTTTCACCGACTCCCATTGGATCCCTTGGCCATATTTTGTTGTATCCTGTCAGGCTGAGCAAAAAAATGCCCAAGGGCATCAAGCAATTCAGTGGTAAGTACCGATTTTTGCGACAAATGCACAGAAATGCTTAGAATTTGCTTGTAATGTCAATTCTGTGATTATTTCGTCAAATTGGAGCCTTTCACCGAGATTTCTTGGAGCCTTTGAACATATTCTGTTGTAACCTATCAGGCTGAGCACGAATATCACAAAGACAGTCAAAAGAGAGGCTGGCAAGTACCGGATTTGGCGACAAAACCCCGTTTTTGGCTCAATTTCCATACAAAACGTCGAAATTTGGGCCAAATGTGGCCAAATTCGAGGCTTTCACCGACTCCTCTTGGATCCCTTGGCCCTATTTTATGGTATCCTGTCAGGCTGAGCACGAAAATGACAAAGACAATCAACAGAGAGGCTGGCAAGTACCGGATTTGGCGACAAAACCCCGTTTTTGGCTCAATTTCCATAGAAAACGTCGAAATTTGGGCCAAATGTGGCCAAATTCGAGGCTTTCACCGACTCCCATTGGATCCCTTGGCCATATTTTGTTGTATCCTGTCAGGCTGAGCAAAAAAATGCCCAAGGGCATCAAGCAATTCAGTGGTAAGTACCGATTTTTGCGACAAATGCACAGAAATGCTTAGAATTTGCTTGTAATGTCAATTCTGTGATTATTTCGTCAAATTGGAGCCTTTCACCGTGATTTCTTGGAGCCTTTGAACATATTCTGTTGTAACCTATCAGGCTGAGCACGAATATGACAAAGACAGTCAACAGAGAGGCTGGCAAGTACCGGATTTGGCGACAAAACCCCGTTTTTGGCTCAATTTCCATACAAAACGTCGAAATTTGGGCCAAATGTGGCCAAATTCGAGGCTTTCACCGACTCCTCTTGGATCCCTTGGCCCTATTTTGTTGTATCCTGTCAGGCTGAGCACGAAAATGACAAAGACAATCAACAGAGAGGCTGGCAAGTACCGGATTTGGCGACAAAACCCCGTTTTTGGCTCAATTTCCATACAAAACGTCGAAATTTGGGCCAAATGTGGCCAAATTCGAGGCTTTCACCGACTCTCATTGGATCCCTTGGCCATATTTTGTTGTATCCTGTCAGGCTGAGCAAAAAAATGCTCAAGGGCATCAAGCAATTCAGTGGTAAGTACCGATTTTTGCGACAAATGCACAGAAATGCTTAGAATTTGCTTGTAATGTCAATTCTGTGATTATTTCGTCAAATTGGAGCCTTTCACCGAGATTTCTTGGAGCCTTTGGACATATTCTGTTGTAACCTATCAGGCTGAGCACGAATATGACAAAGACAGTCAACAGAGAGGCTGGCAAGTACCGGATTTGGCGACAAAACCCCGTTTTTGGCTCAATTTCCATACAAAACGTCGAAATTTGGGCCAAATGTGGCCAAATTCGAGGCTTTCACCGACTCCTCTTGGATCCCTTGGCCCTATTTTGTTGTATCCTGTCAGGCTGAGCACGAATATGGCAAAGATAGTCAACAGAGAGGCTGGCAAGTACCGGATTTGGCGACAAAACCCCGTTTTTGGCTCAATTTCCATACAAAACGTCGAAATTTGGGCCAAATGTGGCCAAATTCGAGGCTTTCACCGACTCCCATTGGATCCCTTGGCCATATTTTGTTGTATCCTGTCAGGCTGAGCAAAAAAATGCGCAAGGGCATCAAGCAATTCAGTGGTAAGTACCGATTTTTGCGACAAATGCAAAGAAATGCTTAGAATTTGCTTGTAATGTCAATTCTGTGATTATTTCGTCAAATTGGAGCCTTTCACCGAGATTTCTTGGAGCCTTTGGACATATTCTGTTGTAACCTATCAGGCTGAGCACGAATATCACAAAGACAGTCAACAGAGAGGCTGGCAAGTACCGGATTTGGCGACAAAACCCCGTTTTTGGCTCAATTTCCATACAAAACGTCGAAATTTTGGCCAAATGTGGCCAAATTCGAGGCTTTCACCGACTCCTCTTGGATACCTTGGCCCTATTTTGTTGTATCCTGTCAGGCTGAGCACGAATATGGTAAAGACAGTCAACAGAGAGGCTGGCAAGTACCGGATTTGGCGACAAAACCCCGTTTTTGGCTCAATTTCCATACAAAACGTCGAAATTTGGGCCAAATGTGGCCAAATTCGAGGCTTTCACCGACTCCTCTTGGATCCCTTGGCCCTATTTTGTTGTATCCTGTCAAGCTGAGCACGAAAATGACAAAGACAATCAACAGAGAGGCTGGCAAGTACCGGATTTGGCGACAAAACCCCGTTTTTGGCTCAATTTCCATACAAAACGTCGAAATTTGGGCCAAATGTGGCCAAATTCGAGGCTTTCACCGACTCCCATTGGATCCCTTGGCCATATTTTGTTGTATCCTGTCAGGCTGAGCAAAAAAATGCCCAAGGGCATCAAGCAATTCAGTGGTAAGTACCGATTTTTGCGACAAATGCACAGAAATGCTTAGAATTTGCTTGTAATGTCAATTCTGTGATTATTTCGTCAAATTGGAGCCTTTCACCGAGATTTCTTGGAGCCTTTGGACATATTCTGTTGTAACCTATCAGGCTGAGCACGAATATCACAAAGACAGTCAACAGAGAGGCTGGCAAGTACCGGATTTGGCGACAAAACCCCGTTTTTGGCTCAATTTCCATACAAAACGTCGAAATTTTGGCCAAATGTGGCCAAATTCGAGGCTTTCACCGACTCCTCTTGGATACCTTGGCCCTATTTTGTTGTATCCTGTCAGGCTGAGCACGAATATGGTAAAGACAGTCAACAGAGAGGCTGGCAAGTACCGGATTTGGCGACAAAACCCCGTTTTTGGCTCAATTTCCATACAAAACGTCGAAATTTGGGCCAAATGTGGCCAAATTCGAGGCTTTCACCGACTCCTCTTGGATCCCTTGGCCCTATTTTGTTGTATCCTGTCAAGCTGAGCACGAAAATGACAAAGACAATCAACAGAGAGGCTGGCAAGTACCGGATTTGGCGACAAAACCCCGTTTTTGGCTCAATTTCCATAGAAAACGTCGAAATTTGGGCCAAATGTGGCCAAATTCGAGACTTTCACCGACTCCCATTGGATCCCTTGGCCATATTTTGTTGTATCCTGTCAGGCTGAGCAAAAAAATGCCCAAGGGCATCAAGCAATTCAGTGGTAAGTACCGATTTTTGCGACAAATGCACAGAAATGCTTAGAATTTGCTTGTAATGTCAATTCTGTGATTATTTCGTCAAATTGGAGCCTTTCACCGTGATTTCTTGGAGCCTTTGGACATATTCTGTTGTAACCTATCAGGCTGAGCACGAAAATGACAAAGACAATCAACAGAGAGGCTGGCAAGTACCGGATTTGGCGACAAAACCCCGTTTTTGGCTCAATTTCCATACAAAACGTCGAAATTTGGGCCAAATGTGGCCAAATTCGAGGCTTTCACCGACTCCTCTTGGATCCCTTGGCCCTATTTTGTTGTATCCTGTCAGGCTGAGCACGAAAATGACAAAGACAATCAACAGAGAGGCTGGCAAGTACCGGATTTGGCGACAAAACCCCGTTTTTGGCTCAATTTCCATACAAAACGTCGAAATTTGGGCCAAATGTGGCCAAATTCGAGGCTTTCACCGACTCCCATTGGATCCCTTGGCCATATTTTGTTGTATCCTGTCAGGCTGAGCAAAAAAATGCCCAAGGGCATCAAGCAATTCAGTGGTAAGTACCGATTTTTGCGACAAATGCACAGAAATGCTTAGAATTTGCTTGTAATGTCAATTCTGTGATTATTTCGTCAAATTGGAGCCTTTCACCGAGATTTCTTGGAGCCTTTGGACATATTCTGTTGTAACCTATCAGGCTGAGCACGAATATCACAAAGACAGTCAACAGAGAGGCTGGCAAGTACCGGATTTGGCGACAAAACCCCGTTTTTGGCTCAATTTCCATACAAAACGTCGAAATTTTGGCTAAATGTGGCCAAATTCGAGGCTTTCACCGACTCCTCTTGGATACCTTGGCCCTATTTTGTTGTATCCTGTCAGGCTGAGCACGAATATGGCAAAGACAGTCAACAGAGAGGCTGGCAAGTACCGGATTTGGCGACAAAACCCCGTTTTTGGCTCAATTTCCATACAAAACGTCGAAATTTGGGCCAAATGTGGCCAAATTCGAGGCTTTCACCGACTCCCATTGGATCCCTTGGCCATATTTTGTTGTATCCTGTCAGGCTGAGCAAAAAAATGCCCAAGGGCATCAAGCAATTCAGTGGTAAGTACCGATTTTTGCGACAAATGCACAGAAATGCTTAGAATTTGCTTGTAATGTCAATTCTGTGATTATTTCGTCAAATTGGAGCCTTTCACCGAGATTTCTTGGAGCCTTTGGACATATTCTGTTGTAACCTATCAGGCTGAGCACGAAAATGACAAAGACAATCAACAGAGAGGCTGGCAAGTACCGGATTTGGCGACAAAACCCCGTTTTTGGCTCAATTTCCATACAAAACGTCGAAATTTGGGCCAAATGTGGCCAAATTCGAGGCTTTCACCGACTCCTCTTGGATCCCTTGGCCCTATTTTGTTGTATCCTGTCAGGCTGAGCACGAAAATGACAAAGACAATCAACAGAGAGGCTGGCAAGTACCGGATTTGGCGACAAAACCCCGTTTTTGGCTCAATTTCCATAGAAAACGTCGAAATTTGGGCCAAATGTGGCCAAATTCGAGACTTTCACCGACTCCCATTGGATCCCTTGGCCATATTTTATTGTATCCTGTCAGGCTGAGCAAAAAAATGCCCAAGGGCATCAAGCAATTCAGTGGTAAGTACCGATTTTTGCGACAAATGCACAGAAATGCTTAGAATTTGCTTGTAATGTCAATTCTGTGATTATTTCGTCAAATTGGAGCCTTTCACCGAGATTTCTTGGAGCCTTTGGACATATTCTGTTGTAACCTGTCAGGCTGAGCACGAATATCACAAAGACAGTCAACAGAGAGGCTGGCAAGTACCGGATTTGGCGACAAAACCCCGGTTTTGGCTCAATTTCCATACAAAACGTCAAAATTTGGGCCAAATGTGGCCAAATTCGAGGCTTTCACCGACTCCTCTTGGATCCCTTGGCCCTATTTTGTTGTATCCTGTCAGGCTGAGCACGAATATGGCAAAGACAGTCAACAGAGAGGCTGGCAAGTACCGGATTTGGCGACAAAACCCCGTTTTTGGCTCAATTTCCATACAAAACGTCGAAATTTGGGCCAAATGTGGCCAAATTCGAGGCTTTCACCGACTCCCATTGGATCCCTTGGCCATATTTTGTTGTATCCTGTCAGGCTGAGCAAAAAAATGCCCAAGGGCATCAAGCAATTCAGTGGTAAGTACCGATTTTTGCGACAAATGCACAGAAATGCTTAGAATTTGCTTGTAATGTCAATTCTGTGATTATTTCGTCAAATTGGAGCCTTTCACCGAGATTTCTTGGAGCCTTTGGACATATTCTGTTGTAACCTGTCAGGCTGAGCACGAATATGACAAAGACAGTCAACAGAGAGGCTGGCAAGTACCGGATTTGGCGACAAAACCCCGTTTTTGGCTCAATTTCCATACAAAACGTCGAAATTTTGGCCAAATGTGGCCAAATTCGAGGCTTTCACCGACTCCTCTTGGATACCTTGGCCCTATTTTGTTGTATCCTGTCAGGCTGAGCACGAATATGGCAAAGACAGTCAACAGAGAGGCTGGCAAGTACCGGATTTGGCGACAAAACCCCGTTTTTGGCTCAATTTCCATACAAAACGTCGAAATTTGGGCCAAATGTGGCCAAATTCGAGGCTTTCACCGACTCCTCTTGGATCCCTTGGCCCTATTTTGTTGTATCCTGTCAAGCTGAGCACGAAAATGACAAAGACAATCAACAGAGAGGCTGGCAAGTACCGGATTTGGCGACAAAACCCCGTTTTTGGCTCAATTTCCATACAAAACGTCGAAATTTGGGCCAAATGTGGCCAAATTCGAGGCTTTCACCGACTCCCATTGGATCCCTTGGCCATATTTTGTTGTATCCTGTCAGGCTGAGCAAAAAAATGCCCAAGGGCATCAAGCAATTCAGTGGTAAGTACCGATTTTTGCGACAAATGCACAGAAATGCTTAGTATTTGCTTGTAATGTCAATTCTGTGATTATTTCGTCAAATTGGAGCCTTTCACCGAGATTTCTTGGAGCCTTTGGACATATTCTGTTGTAACCTATCAGGCTGAGCACGAATATCACAAAGACAGTCAACAGAGAGGCTGGCAAGTACCGGATTTGGCGACAAAACCCCGTTTTTGGCTCAATTTCCATACAAAACGTCGAAATTTTGGCTAAATGTGGCCAAATTCGAGGCTTTCACCGACTCCTCTTGGATACCTTGGCCCTATTTTGTTGTATCCTGTCAGGCTGAGCACGAATATGGCAAAGACAGTCAACAGAGAGGCTGGCAAGTACCGGATTTGGCGACAAAACCCCGTTTTTGGCTCAATTTCCATACAAAACGTCGAAATTTGGGCCAAATGTGGCCAAATTCGAAACTTTCACCGACTCCTCTTGGATCCCTTGGCCCTATTTTGTTGTATCCTGTCAGGCTGAGCACGAAAATGACAAAGACAATCAACAGAGAGGCTGGCAAGTACCGGATTTGGCGACAAAACCCCGTTTTTGGCTCAATTTCCATAGAAAACGTCGAAATTTGGGCCAAATGTGGCCAAATTCGAGGCTTTCACCGACTCCTCTTGGATCCCTTGGCCCTATTTTGTTGTATCCTGTCAGGCTGAGCACGAATATGGCAAAGACAGTCAACAGAGAGGCTGGCAAGTACCGGATTTGGCGACAAAACCCCGTTTTTGGCTCAATTTCCATACAAAACGTCGAAATTTGGGCCAAATGTGGCCAAATTCGAGGCTTTCACCGACTCCCATTGGATCCCTTGGCCATATTTTGTTGTATCCTGTCAGGCTGAGCAAAAAAATGCCCAAGGGCATCAAGCAATTCAGTGGTAAGTACCGATTTTTGCGACAAATGCACAGAAATGCTTAGAATTTGCTTGTAATGTCAATTCTGTGATTATTTCGTCAAATTGGAGCCTTTCACCGAGATTTCTTGGAGCCTTTGGACATATTCTGTTGTAACCTATCAGGCTGAGCACGAATATGACAAAGACAGTCAACAGAGAGGCTGGCAAGTACCGGATTTGGCGACAAAACCCCGTTTTTGGCTCAATTTCCATACAAAACGTCGAAATTTGGGCCAAATGTGGCCAAATTCGAGGCTTTCACCGACTCCTCTTGGATACCTTGGCCCTATTTTGTTGTATCCTGTCAGGCTGAGCACGAAAATGACAAAGACAATCAACAGAGAGGCTGGCAAGTACCTGATTTGGCGACAAAACCACGTTTTTGGCTCAATTTCCATAGAAAACGTCGAAATTTGGGCCAAATGTGGCCAAATTCGAGGCTTTCACCGACTCCCATTGGATCCCTTGGCCATATTTTGTTGTATCCTGTCAGGCTGAGCAAAAAAATGCCCAAGGGCATCAAGCAATTCAGTGGTAAGTACCGATTTTTGCGACAAATGCACAGAAATGCTTAGAATTTGCTTGTAATGTCAATTCTGTGATTATTTCGTCAAATTGGAGCCTTTCACCGAGATTTCTTGGAGCCTTTGGACATATTCTGTTGTAACCTATCAGGCTGAGCACGAATATGACAAAGACAGTCAACAGAGAGGCTGGCAAGTACCGGATTTGGCGACAAAACCCCGTTTTTGGCTCAATTTCCATAGAAAACGTCGAAATTTGGGCCAAATGTGGCCAAATTCGAGGCTTTCACCGACTCCTCTTGGATCCCTTGGCCCTATTTTGTTGTATCCTGTCAGGCTGAGCACGAATATGGCAAAGACAGTCAACAGAGAGGCTGGCAAGTACCGGATTTGGCGACAAAACCCCGTTTTTGGCTCAATTTCCATAGAAAACGTCGAAATTTGGGCCAAATGTGGCCAAATTCGAGGCTTTCACCGACTCCTCTTGGATACCTTGGCCCTATTTTGTTGTATCCTGTCAGGCTGAGCACGAATATGGCAAAGACAGTCAACAGAGAGGCTGGCAAGTACCGGATTTGGCGACAAAACCCCGTTTTTGGCTCAATTTCCATACAAAACGTCGAAATTTGGGCCAAATGTGGCCAAATTCGAGGCTTTCACCGACTCCTCTTGGATCCCTTGGCCCTATTTTGTTGTATCCTGTCAAGCTGAGCACGAAAATGACAAAGACAATCAACAGAGAGGCTGGCAAGTACCGGATTTGGCGACAAAACCCCGTTTTTGGCTCAATTTCCATACAAAACGTCGAAATTTGGGCCAAATGTGGCCAAATTCGAGGCTTTCACCGACTCCCATTGGATCCCTTGGCCATATTTTGTTGTATCCTGTCAGGCTGAGCAAAAAAATGCCCAAGGGCATCAAGCAATTCAGTGGTAAGTACCGATTTTTGCGACAAATGCACAGAAATGCTTAGTATTTGCTTGTAATGTCAATTCTGTGATTATTTCGTCAAATTGGAGCCTTTCACCGAGATTTCTTGGAGCCTTTGGACATATTCTGTTGTAACCTATCAGGCTGAGCACGAATATCACAAAGACAGTCAACAGAGAGGCTGGCAAGTACCGGATTTGGCGACAAAACCCCGTTTTTGGCTCAATTTCCATACAAAACGTCGAAATTTTGGCTAAATGTGGCCAAATTCGAGGCTTTCACCGACTCCTCTTGGATACCTTGGCCCTATTTTGTTGTATCCTGTCAGGCTGAGCACGAATATGGCAAAGACAGTCAACAGAGAGGCTGGCAAGTACCGGATTTGGCGACAAAACCCCGTTTTTGGCTCAATTTCCATACAAAACGTCGAAATTTGGGCCAAATGTGGCCAAATTCGAAACTTTCACCGACTCCTCTTGGATCCCTTGGCCCTATTTTGTTGTATCCTGTCAGGCTGAGCACGAAAATGACAAAGACATTCAACAGAGAGGCTGGCAAGTACCGGATTTGGCGACAAAACCCCGTTTTTGGCTCAATTTCCATAGAAAACGTCGAAATTTGGGCCAAATGTGGCCAAATTCGAGGCTTTCACCGACTCCTCTTGGATCCCTTGGCCCTATTTTGTTGTATCCTGTCAGGCTGAGCACGAATATGGCAAAGACAGTCAACAGAGAGGCTGGCAAGTACCGGATTTGGCGACAAAACCCCGTTTTTGGCTCAATTTCCATACAAAACGTCGAAATTTGGGCCAAATGTGGCCAAATTCGAGGCTTTCACCGACTCCCATTGGATCCCTTGGCCATATTTTGTTGTATCCTGTCAGGCTGAGCAAAAAAATGCCCAAGGGCATCAAGCAATTCAGTGGTAAGTACCGATTTTTGCGACAAATGCACAGAAATGCTTAGAATTTGCTTGTAATGTCAATTCTGTGATTATTTCGTCAAATTGGAGCCTTTCACCGAGATTTCTTGGAGCCTTTGGACATATTCTGTTGTAACCTATCAGGCTGAGCACGAATATGACAAAGACAGTCAACAGAGAGGCTGGCAAGTACCGGATTTGGCGACAAAACCCCGTTTTTGGCTCAATTTCCATACAAAACGTCGAAATTTGGGCCAAATGTGGCCAAATTCGAGGCTTTCACCGACTCCTCTTGGATACCTTGGCCCTATTTTGTTGTATCCTGTCAGGCTGAGCACGAAAATGACAAAGACAATCAACAGAGAGGCTGGCAAGTACCTGATTTGGCGACAAAACCACGTTTTTGGCTCAATTTCCATAGAAAACGTCGAAATTTGGGCCAAATGTGGCCAAATTCGAGGCTTTCACCGACTCCCATTGGATCCCTTGGCCATATTTTGTTGTATCCTGTCAGGCTGAGCAAAAAAATGCCCAAGGGCATCAAGCAATTCAGTGGTAAGTACCGATTTTTGCGACAAATGCACAGAAATGCTTAGAATTTGCTTGTAATGTCAATTCTGTGATTATTTCGTCAAATTGGAGCCTTTCACCGAGATTTCTTGGAGCCTTTGGACATATTCTGTTGTAACCTATCAGGCTGAGCACGAATATGACAAAGACAGTCAACAGAGAGGCTGGCAAGTACCGGATTTGGCGACAAAACCCCGTTTTTGGCTCAATTTCCATAGAAAACGTCGAAATTTGGGCCAAATGTGGCCAAATTCGAGGCTTTCACCGACTCCTCTTGGATACCTTGGCCCTATTTTGTTGTATCCTGTCAGGCTGAGCACGAATATGGCAAAGACAGTCAACAGAGAGGCTGGCAAGTACCGGATTTGGCGACAAAACCCCGTTTTTGGCTCAATTTCCATACAAAACGTCGAAATTTGGGCCAAATGTGGCCAAATTCGAGGCTTTCACCGACTCCCATTGGATCCCTTGGCCATATTTTGTTGTATCCTGTCAGGCTGAGCAAAAAAATGCCCAAGGGCATCAAGCAATTCAGTGGTAAGTACCGATTTTTGCGACAAATGCACAGAAATGCTTAGAATTTGCTTGTAATGTCAATTCTGTGATTATTTCGTCAAATTGGAGCCTTTCACCGAGATTTCTTGGAGCCTTTGAACATATTCTGTTGTAACCTATCAGGCTGAGCACGAATATCACAAAGACAGTCAACAGAGAGGCTGGCAAGTACCGGATTTGGCAACAAAACCCCGTTTTTGGCTCAATTTCCATACAAAACGTCGAAATTTGGGCCAAATGTGGCCAAATTCGAGGCTTTCACCGACTCCTCTTGGATCCCTTGGCCCTATTTTGTTGTATCCTGTCAGGCTGAGCACGAAAATGACAAAGACAATCAACAGAGAGGCTGGCAAGTACCGGATTTGGCGACAAAACCCCGTTTTTGGCTCAATTTCCATACAAAACGTCGAAATTTGGGCCAAATGTGGCCAAATTCGAGGCTTTCACCGACTCCTCTTGGATCCCTTGGCCCTATTTTGTTGTATCCTGTCAGGCTGAGCACGAATATGGCAAAGACAGTCAACAGAGAGGCTGGCAAGTACCGGATTTGGCGACAAAACCCCGTTTTTGGCTCAATTTCCATACAAAACGTCGAAATTTGGGCCAAATGTGGCCAAATTCGAGGCTTTCACCGACTCCCATTGGATCCCTTGGCCATATTTTGTTGTATCCTGTCAGGCTGAGCAAAAAAATGCCCAAGGGCATCAAGCAATTCAGTGGTAAGTACCGATTTTTGCGACAAATGCACAGAAATGCTTAGAATTTGCTTGTAATGTCAATTCTGTGATTATTTCGTCAAATTGGAGCCTTTCACCGAGATTTCTTGGAGCCTTTGGACATATTCTGTTGTAACCTATCAGGCTGAGCACGAATATCACAAAGACAGTCAACAGAGAGGCTGGCAAGTACCGGATTTGGCGACAAAACCCCGTTTTTGGCTCAATTTCCATACAAAACGTCGAAATTTTGGCCAAATGTGGCCAAATTCGAGGCTTTCACCGACTCCTCTTGGATACCTTGGCCCTATTTTGTTGTATCCTGTCAGGCTGAGCACGAATATGGCAAAGACAGTCAACAGAGAGGCTGGCAAGTACCGGATTTGGCGACAAAACCCCGTTTTTGGCTCAATTTCCATACAAAACGTCGAAATTTGGGCCAAATGTGGCCAAATTCGAGGCTTTCACCGACTCCTCTTGGATCCCTTGGCCCTATTTTGTTGTATCCTGTCAAGCTGAGCACGAAAATGACAAAGACAATCAACAGAGAGGCTGGCAAGTACCGGATTTGGCGACAAAACCCCGTTTTTGGCTCAATTTCCATACAAAACGTCGAAATTTGGGCCAAATGTGGCCAAATTCGAGGCTTTCACCAACTCCCATTGGATCCCTTGGCCATATTTTGTTGTATCCTGTCAGGCTGAGCAAAAAAATGCCCAAGGGCATCAAGCAATTCAGTGGTAAGTACCGATTTTTGCGACAAATGCACAGAAATGCTTAGAATTTGCTTGTAATGTCAATTCTGTGATTATTTCGTCAAATTGGAGCCTTTCACCGTGATTTCTTGGAGCCTTTGGACATATTCTGTTGTAACCTATCAGGCTGAGCACGAAAATGACAAAGACAATCAACAGAGAGGCTGGCAAGTACCGGATTTGGCGACAAAACCCCGTTTTTGGCTCAATTTCCATACAAAACGTCGAAATTTGGGCCAAATGTGGCCAAATTCGAGGCTTTCACCGACTCCTCTTGGATCCCTTGGCCCTATTTTGTTGTATCCTGTCAGGCTGAGCACGAAAATGACAAAGACAATCAACAGAGAGGCTGGCAAGTACCGGATTTGGCGACAAAACCCCGTTTTTGGCTCAATTTCCATAGAAAACGTCGAAATTTGGGCCAAATGTGGCCAAATTCGAGGCTTTCACCGACTCCCATTGGATCCCTTGGCCATATTTTGTTGTATCCTGTCAGGCTGAGCAAAAAAATGCCCAAGGGCATCAAGCAATTCAGTGGTAAGTACCGATTTTTGCGACAAATGCACAGAAATGCTTAGAATTTGCTTGTAATGTCAATTCTGTGATTATTTCGTCAAATTGGAGCCTTTCACCGAGATTTCTTGGAGCCTTTGGACATATTCTGTTGTAACCTGTCAGGCTGAGCACGAATATGACAAAGACAGTCAACAGAGAGGCTGGCAAGTACCGGATTTGGCGACAAAACCCCGTTTTTGGCTCAATTTCCATACAAAACGTCGAAATTTGGGCCAAATGTGGCCAAATTCGAGGCTTTCACCGACTCCTCTTGGATCCCTTGGCCCTATTTTGTTGTATCCTGTCAGGCTGAGCACGAAAATGACAAAGACAATCAACAGAGAGGCTGGCAAGTACCGGATTTGGCGACAAAACCCCGTTTTTGGCTCAATTTCCATACAAAACGTCGAAATTTGGGCCAAATGTGGCCAAATTCGAGGCTTTCACCGACTCTCATTGGATCCCTTGGCCATATTTTGTTGTATCCTGTCAGGCTGAGCAAAAAAATGCCCATGGGCATCAAGCAATTCAGTGGTAAGTACCGATTTTTGCGACAAATGCACAGAAATGCTTAGAATTTGCTTGTAATGTCAATTCTGTGATTATTTCGTCAAATTGGAGCCTTTCACCGAGATTTCTTGGAGCCTTTGGACATATTCTGTTGTAACCTATCAGGCTGAGCAAGAATATGACAAAGACAGTCAACAGAGAGGCTGGCAAGTACCGGATTTGGCGACAAAACCCCGTTTTTGGCTCAATTTCCATACAAAACGTCGAAATTTGGGCCAAATGTGGCCAAATTCGAGGCTTTCACCGACTCCTCTTGGATCCCTTGGCCCTATTTTGTTGTATCCTGTCAGGCTGAGCACGAATATGGCAAAGACAGTCAACAGAGAGGCTGGCAAGTACCGGATTTGGCGACAAAACCCCGTTTTTGGCTCAATTTCCATAGAAAACGTCGAAATTTGGGCCAAATGTGGCCAAATTCGAGGCTTTCACCGACTCCCATTGGATCCCTTGGCCATATTTTGTTGTATCCTGTCAGGCTGAGCAAAAAAATGCCCAAGGGCATCAAGCAATTCAGTGGTAAGTACCGATTTTTGCGACAAATGCACAGAAATGCTTAGAATTTGCTTGTAATGTCAATTCTGTGATTATTTCGTCAAATTGGAGCCTTTCACCGAGATTTCTTGGAGCCTTTGGACATATTCTGTTGTAACCTATCAGGCTGAGCACGAATATCACAAAGACAGTCAACAGAGAGGCTGGCAAGTACCGGATTTGGCGACAAAACCCCGTTTTTGGCTCAATTTCCATACAAAACGTCGAAATTTTGGCCAAATGTGGCCAAATTCGAGGCTTTCACCGACTCCTCTTGGATACCTTGGCCCTATTTTGTTGTATCCTGTCAGGCTGAGCACGAATATGGCAAAGACAGTCAACAGAGAGGCTGGCAAGTACCGGATTTGGCGACAAAACCCCGTTTTTGGCTCAATTTCCATACAAAACGTCGAAATTTGGGCCAAATGTGGCCAAATTCGAGGCTTTCACCGACTCCTCTTGGATCCCTTGGCCCTATTTTGTTGTATCCTGTCAAGCTGAGCACGAAAATGACAAAGACAATCAACAGAGAGGCTGGCAAGTACCGGATTTGGCGACAAAACCCCGTTTTTGGCTCAATTTCCATACAAAACGTCGAAATTTGGGCCAAATGTGGCCAAATTCGAGGCTTTCACCGACTCCCATTGGATCCCTTGGCCATATTTTGTTGTATCCTGTCAGGCTGAGCAAAAAAAATGCCCAAGGGCATCAAGCAATTCAGTGGTAAGTACCGATTTTTGCGACAAATGCACAGAAATGCTTAGAATTTGCTTGTAATGTCAATTCTGTGATTATTTCGTCAAATTGGAGCCTTTCACCGAGATTTCTTGGA
The DNA here is from genome assembly GCF_058129835.1 of Hydra viridissima. Lineage (NCBI taxonomy): Eukaryota > Metazoa > Cnidaria > Hydrozoa > Anthoathecata > Hydridae > Hydra > Hydra viridissima. The sequence goes on from NW_028324306.1 coordinate 9,967,714, forward strand.
GCCTTTGGACATATTCTGTTGTAACCTATCAGGCTGAGCACGAATATCACAAAGACAGTCAACAGAGAGGCTGGCAAGTACCGGATTTGGCGACAAAACCCCGTTTTTGGCTCAATTTCCATACAAAACGTCGAAATTTTGGCCAAATGTGGCCAAATTCGAGGCTTTCACCGACTCCTCTTGGATACCTTGGCCCTATTTTGTTGTATCCTGTCAGGCTGAGCACGAATATGGCAAAGACAGTCAACAGAGAGGCTGGCAAGTACCGGATTTGGCGACAAAACCCCGTTTTTGGCTCAATTTCCATACAAAACGTCGAAATTTGGGCCAAATGTGGCCAAATTCGAGGCTTTCACCGACTCCTCTTGGATCCCTTGGCCCTATTTTGTTGTATCCTGTCAAGCTGAGCACGAAAATGACAAAGACAATCAACAGAGAGGCTGGCAAGTACCGGATTTGGCGACAAAACCCCGTTTTTGGCTCAATTTCCATACAAAACGTCGAAATTTGGGCCAAATGTGGCCAAATTCGAGGCTTTCACCAACTCCCATTGGATCCCTTGGCCATATTTTGTTGTATCCTGTCAGGCTGAGCAAAAAAATGCCCAAGGGCATCAAGCAATTCAGTGGTAAGTACCGATTTTTGCGACAAATGCACAGAAATGCTTAGAATTTGCTTGTAATGTCAATTCTGTGATTATTTCGTCAAATTGGAGCCTTTCACCGTGATTTCTTGGAGCCTTTGGACATATTCTGTTGTAACCTATCAGGCTGAGCACGAAAATGACAAAGACAATCAACAGAGAGGCTGGCAAGTACCGGATTTGGCGACAAAACCCCGTTTTTGGCTCAATTTCCATACAAAACGTCGAAATTTGGGCCAAATGTGGCCAAATTCGAGGCTTTCACCGACTCCTCTTGGATCCCTTGGCCCTATTTTGTTGTATCCTGTCAGGCTGAGCACGAAAATGACAAAGACAATCAACAGAGAGGCTGGCAAGTACCGGATTTGGCGACAAAACCCCGTTTTTGGCTCAATTTCCATAGAAAACGTCGAAATTTGGGCCAAATGTGGCCAAATTCGAGGCTTTCACCGACTCCCATTGGATCCCTTGGCCATATTTTGTTGTATCCTGTCAGGCTGAGCAAAAAAATGCCCAAGGGCATCAAGCAATTCAGTGGTAAGTACCGATTTTTGCGACAAATGCACAGAAATGCTTAGAATTTGCTTGTAATGTCAATTCTGTGATTATTTCGTCAAATTGGAGCCTTTCACCGAGATTTCTTGGAGCCTTTGGACATATTCTGTTGTAACCTGTCAGGCTGAGCACGAATATGACAAAGACAGTCAACAGAGAGGCTGGCAAGTACCGGATTTGGCGACAAAACCCCGTTTTTGGCTCAATTTCCATACAAAACGTCGAAATTTGGGCCAAATGTGGCCAAATTCGAGGCTTTCACCGACTCCTCTTGGATCCCTTGGCCCTATTTTGTTGTATCCTGTCAGGCTGAGCACGAAAATGACAAAGACAATCAACAGAGAGGCTGGCAAGTACCGGATTTGGCGACAAAACCCCGTTTTTGGCTCAATTTCCATACAAAACGTCGAAATTTGGGCCAAATGTGGCCAAATTCGAGGCTTTCACCGACTCTCATTGGATCCCTTGGCCATATTTTGTTGTATCCTGTCAGGCTGAGCAAAAAAATGCCCATGGGCATCAAGCAATTCAGTGGTAAGTACCGATTTTTGCGACAAATGCACAGAAATGCTTAGAATTTGCTTGTAATGTCAATTCTGTGATTATTTCGTCAAATTGGAGCCTTTCACCGAGATTTCTTGGAGCCTTTGGACATATTCTGTTGTAACCTATCAGGCTGAGCAAGAATATGACAAAGACAGTCAACAGAGAGGCTGGCAAGTACCGGATTTGGCGACAAAACCCCGTTTTTGGCTCAATTTCCATACAAAACGTCGAAATTTGGGCCAAATGTGGCCAAATTCGAGGCTTTCACCGACTCCTCTTGGATCCCTTGGCCCTATTTTGTTGTATCCTGTCAGGCTGAGCACGAAAATGACAAAGACAATCAACAGAGAGGCTGGCAAGTACCGGATTTGGCGACAAAACCCCGTTTTTGGCTCAATTTCCATAGAAAACGTCGAAATTTGGGCCAAATGTGGCCAAATTCGAGGCTTTCACCGACTCCCATTGGATCCCTTGGCCATATTTTGTTGTATCCTGTCAGGCTGAGCAAAAAAATGCCCAAGGGCATCAAGCAATTCAGTGGTAAGTACCGATTTTTGCGACAAATGCACAGAAATGCTTAGAATTTGCTTGTAATGTCAATTCTGTGATTATTTCGTCAAATTGGAGCCTTTCACCGAGATTTCTTGGAGCCTTTGGACATATTCTGTTGTAACCTATCAAGCTGAGCACGAATATGACAAAGACAGTCAACAGAGAGGCTGGCAAGTACCGGATTTGGCGACAAAACCCCGTTTTTGGCTCAATTTCCATACAAAACGTCGAAATTTGGGCCAAATGTGGCCAAATTCGCGGCTTTCACCGTATCCTCTTGGATCCCTTGGCCCTAATTTGTTGTATCCTGTCAGGCTGAGCACGAAAATGACAAAGACAATCAACAGAGAGGCTGGCAAGTACCGGATTTGGCGACAAAACCCCGTTTTTGGCTCAATTTCCATAGAAAACGTCGAAATTTGGGCCAAATGTGGCCAAATTCGAGGCTTTCACCGACTCCCATTAGATCCCTTGGCCATATTTTGTTGTATCCTGTCAGGCTGAGCAAAAAAATGCCCAAGGGCATCAAGCAATTCAGTGGTAAGTACCGATTTTTGCGACAAATGCACAGAAATGCTTAGAATTTGCTTGTAATGTCAATTCTGTGATTATTTCGTCAAATTGGAGCCTTTCACCGAGATTTCTTGGAGCCTTTGGACATATTCTGTTGTAACCTATCAGGCTGAGCACGAATATGACAAAGACAGTCAACAGAGAGGCTGGCAAGTACCGGATTTGGCGACAAAACCCCGTTTTTGGCTCAATTTCCATACAAAACGTCGAAATTTGGGCCAAATGTGGCCAAATTCGAGGCTTTCACCGACTCCTCTTGTATCCCTTGGCCCTATTTTGTTGTATCCTGTCAGGCTGAGCACGAAAATGACAAAGACAATCAACAGAGAGGCTGGCAAGTACCGGATTTGGCGACAAAACCCCGTTTTTGGCTCAATTTCCATAGAAAACTTCGAAATTTGGGCCAAATGTGGCCAAATTCGAGGCTTTCACCGACTCCTCTTGGATCCCTTGGCCCTATTTTGTTGTATCCTGTCAGGCTGAGCACGAATATGGCAAAGACAGTCAACAGAGAGGCTGGCAAGTACCGGATTTGGCGACAAAACCCCGTTTTTGGCTCAATTTCCATACAAAACGTCGAAATTTTGGCCAAATGTGGCCAAATTCGAGGCTTTCACCGACTCCCATTGGATCCCTTGGCCATATTTTGTTGTATCCTGTCAGGCTGAGCAAAAAAATGCCCAAGGGCATCAAGCAATTCAGTGGTAAGTACCGATTTTTGCGACAAATGCACAGAAATGCTTAGAATTTGCTTGTAATGTCAATTCTGTGATTATTTCGTCAAATTGGAGCCTTTCACCGAGATTTCTTGGAGCCTTTGGACATATTCTGTTGTAACCTATCAGGCTGAGCACGAATATGACAAAGACAGTCAACAGAGAGGCTGGCAAGTACCGGATTTGGCGACAAAACCCCGTTTTTGGCTCAATTTCCATACAAAACGTCGAAATTTGGGCCAAATGTGGCCAAATTCGAGGCTTTCACCGACTCCTCTTCGATCCCTTGGCCCTATTTTGTTGTATCCTGTCAGACTGAGCACGAAAATGACAAAGACAATCAACAGAGAGGCTGGCAAGTACCGGATTTGGCGACAAAACCCCGTTTTTGGCTCAATTTCCATAGAAAACGTCGAAATTTGGGCCAAATGTGGCCAAATTCGAGGCTTTCACCGACTCCTCTTGGATACCTTGGCCCTATTTTGTTGTATCCTGTCAGGCTGAGCACGAATATGGCAAAGACAGTCAACAGAGAGGCTGGCAAGTACCGGATTTGGCGACAAAACCCCGTTTTTGGCTCAATTTCCATACAAAACGTCGAAATTTGGGCCAAATGTGGCCAAATTCGAGGCTTTCACCGACTCCCATTGGATCCCTTGGCCATATTTTGTTGTATCCTGTCAGGCTGAGCAAAAAAATGCCCAAGGGCATCAAGCAATTCAGTGGTAAGTACCGATTTTTGCGACAAATGCACAGAAATGCTTAGAATTTGCTTGTAATGTCAATTCTGTGATTATTTCGTCAAATTGGAGCCTTTCACCGAGATTTCTTGGAGCCTTTGAACATATTCTGTTGTAACCTATCAGGCTGAGCACGAATATCACAAAGACAGTCAACAGAGAGGCTGGCAAGTACCGGATTTGGCAACAAAACCCCGTTTTTGGCTCAATTTCCATACAAAACGTCGAAATTTGGGCCAAATGTGGCCAAATTCGAGGCTTTCACCGACTCCTCTTGGATCCCTTGGCCCTATTTTGTTGTATCCTGTCAGGCTGAGCACGAAAATGACAAAGACAATCAACAGAGAGGCTGGCAAGTACCGGATTTGGCGACAAAACCCCGTTTTTGGCTCAATTTCCATACAAAACGTCGAAATTTGGGCCAAATGTGGCCAAATTCGAGGCTTTCACCGACTCCTCTTGGATCCCTTGGCCCTATTTTGTTGTATCCTGTCAGGCTGAGCACGAATATGGCAAAGACAGTCAACAGAGAGGCTGGCAAGTACCGGATTTGGCGACAAAACCCCGTTTTTGGCTCAATTTCCATACAAAACGTCGAAATTTGGGCCAAATGTGGCCAAATTCGAGGCTTTCACCGACTCCCATTGGATCCCTTGGCCATATTTTGTTGTATCCTGTCAGGCTGAGCAAAAAAATGCCCAAGGGCATCAAGCAATTCAGTGGTAAGTACCGATTTTTGCGACAAATGCACAGAAATGCTTAGAATTTGCTTGTAATGTCAATTCTGTGATTATTTCGTCAAATTGGAGCCTTTCACCGAGATTTCTTGGAGCCTTTGGAAATATTCTGTTGTAACCTATCAGGCTGAGCACGAATATCACAAAGACAGTCAACAGAGAGGCTGGCAAGTACCGGATTTGGCGACAAAACCCCGTTTTTGGCTCAATTTCCATACAAAACGTCGAAATTTTGGCTAAATGTGGCCAAATTCGAGGCTTTCACCGACTCCTCTTGGATACCTTGGCCCTATTTTGTTGTATCCTGTCAGGCTGAGCACGAATATGGCAAAGACAGTCAACAGAGAGGCTGGCAAGTACCGGATTTGGCGACAAAACCCCGTTTTTGGCTCAATTTCCATACAAAACGTCGAAATTTGGGCCAAATGTGGCCAAATTCGAAACTTTCACCGACTCCTCTTGGATCCCTTGGCCCTATTTTGTTGTATCCTGTCAGGCTGAGCACGAAAATGACAAAGACAATCAACAGAGAGGCTGGCAAGTACCGGATTTGGCGACAAAACCCCGTTTTTGGCTCAATTTCCATACAAAACGTCGAAATTTGGGCCAAATGTGGCCAAATTCGAGGCTTTCACCGACTCCCATTGGATCCCTTGGCCATATTTTGTTGTATCCTGTCAGGCTGAGCAAAAAAATGCCCAAGGGCATCAAGCAATTCAGTGGTAAGTACCGATTTTTGCGACAAATGCACAGAAATGCTTAGAATTTGCTTGTAATGTCAATTCTGTGATTATTTCGTCAAATTGGAGCCTTTCACCGAGATTTCTTGGAGCCTTTGGACATATTCTGTTGTAACCTATCAGGCTGAGCACGAATATGACAAAGACAGTCAAAAGAGAGGCTGGCAAGTACCGGATTTGGCGACAAAACCCCGTTTTTGGCTCAATTTCCATACAAAACGTCGAAATTTGGGCCAAATGTGGCCAAATTCGAGGCTTTCACCGACTCCTCTTGGATCCCTTGGCCCTATTTTATGGTATCCTGTCAGGCTGAGCACGAAAATGACAAAGACAATCAACAGAGAGGCTGGCAAGTACCGGATTTGGCGACAAAACCCCGTTTTTGGCTCAATTTCCATAGAAAACGTCGAAATTTGGGCCAAATGTGGCCAAATTCGAGGCTTTCACCGACTCCCATTGGATCCCTTGGCCATATTTTGTTGTATCCTGTCAGGCTGAGCAAAAAAATGCCCAAGGGCATCAAGCAATTCAGTGGTAAGTACCGATTTTTGCGACAAATGCACAGAAATGCTTAGAATTTGCTTGTAATGTCAATTCTGTGATTATTTCGTCAAATTGGAGCCTTTCACCGAGATTTCTTGGAGCCTTTGAACATATTCTGTTGTAACCTATCAGGCTGAGCACGAATATGACAAAGACAGTCAACAGAGAGGCTGGCAAGTACCGGATTTGGCGACAAAACCCCGTTTTTGGCTCAATTTCCATACAAAACGTCGAAATTTGGGCCAAATGTGGCCAAATTCGAGGCTTTCACCGACTCCTCTTGGATCCCTTGGCCCTATTTTGTTGTATCCTGTCAGGCTGAGCACGAAAATGACAAAGACAATCAACAGAGAGGCTGGCAAGTACCGGATTTGGCGACAAAACCCCGTTTTTGGCTCAATTTCCATACAAAACGTCGAAATTTGGGCCAAATGTGGCCAAATTCGAGGCTTTCACCGACTCTCATTGGATCCCTTGGCCATATTTTGTTGTATCCTGTCAGGCTGAGCAAAAAAATGCTCAAGGGCATCAAGCAATTCAGTGGTAAGTACCGATTTTTGCGACAAATGCACAGAAATGCTTAGAATTTGCTTGTAATGTCAATTCTGTGATTATTTCGTCAAATTGGAGCCTTTCACCGAGATTTCTTGGAGCCTTTGGACATATTCTGTTGTAACCTATCAGGCTGAGCACGAATATGACAAAGACAGTCAACAGAGAGGCTGGCAAGTACCGGATTTGGCGACAAAACCCCGTTTTTGGCTCAATTTCCATACAAAACGTCGAAATTTGGGCCAAATGTGGCCAAATTCGAGGCTTTCACCGACTCCTCTTGGATCCCTTGGCCCTATTTTGTTGTATCCTGTCAGGCTGAGCACGAATATGGCAAAGATAGTCAACAGAGAGGCTGGCAAGTACCGGATTTGGCGACAAAACCCCGTTTTTGGCTCAATTTCCATACAAAACGTCGAAATTTGGGCCAAATGTGGCCAAATTCGAGGCTTTCACCGACTCCCATTGGATCCCTTGGCCATATTTTGTTGTATCCTGTCAGGCTGAGCAAAAAAATGCCCAAGGGCATCAAGCAATTCAGTGGTAAGTACCGATTTTTGCGACAAATGCACAGAAATGCTTAGAATTTGCTTGTAATGTCAATTCTGTGATTATTTCGTCAAATTGGAGCCTTTCACCGAGATTTCTTGGAGCCTTTGGACATATTCTGTTGTAACCTATCAGGCTGAGCACGAATATCACAAAGACAGTCAACAGAGAGGCTGGCAAGTACCGGATTTGGCGACAAAACCCCGTTTTTGGCTCAATTTCCATACAAAACGTCGAAATTTTGGCCAAATGTGGCCAAATTCGAGGCTTTCACCGACTCCTCTTGGATACCTTGGCCCTATTTTGTTGTATCCTGTCAGGCTGAGCACGAATATGGTAAAGACAGTCAACAGAGAGGCTGGCAAGTACCGGATTTGGCGACAAAACCCCGTTTTTGGCTCAATTTCCATACAAAACGTCGAAATTTGGGCCAAATGTGGCCAAATTCGAGGCTTTCACCGACTCCTCTTGGATCCCTTGGCCCTATTTTGTTGTATCCTGTCAAGCTGAGCACGAAAATGACAAAGACAATCAACAGAGAGGCTGGCAAGTACCGGATTTGGCGACAAAACCCCGTTTTTGGCTCAATTTCCATACAAAACGTCGAAATTTGGGCCAAATGTGGCCAAATTCGAGGCTTTCACCGACTCCCATTGGATCCCTTGGCCATATTTTGTTGTATCCTGTCAGGCTGAGCAAAAAAATGCCCAAGGGCATCAAGCAATTCAGTGGTAAGTACCGATTTTTGCGACAAATGCACAGAAATGCTTAGAATTTGCTTGTAATGTCAATTCTGTGATTATTTCGTCAAATTGGAGCCTTTCACCGAGATTTCTTGGAGCCTTTGGACATATTCTGTTGTAACCTATCAGGCTGAGCACGAATATCACAAAGACAGTCAACAGAGAGGCTGGCAAGTACCGGATTTGGCGACAAAACCCCGTTTTTGGCTAAATTTCCATACAAAACGTCGAAATTTTGGCCAAATGTGGCCAAATTCGAGGCTTTCACCGACTCCTCTTGGATACCTTGGCCCTATTTTGTTGTATCCTGTCAGGCTGAGCACGAATATGGTAAAGACAGTCAACAGAGAGGCTGGCAAGTACCGGATTTGGCGACAAAACCCCGTTTTTGGCTCAATTTCCATACAAAACGTCGAAATTTGGGCCAAATGTGGCCAAATTCGAGGCTTTCACCGACTCCTCTTGGATCCCTTGGCCCTATTTTGTTGTATCCTGTCAAGCTGAGCACGAAAATGACAAAGACAATCAACAGAGAGGCTTGCAAGTACCGGATTTGGCGACAAAACCCCGTTTTTGGCTCAATTTCCATAGAAAACGTCGAAATTTGGGCCAAATGTGGCCAAATTCGAGACTTTCACCGACTCCCATTGGATCCCTTGGCCATATTTTGTTGTATCCTGTCAGGCTGAGCAAAAAAATGCCCAAGGGCATCAAGCAATTCAGTGGTAAGTACCGATTTTTGCGACAAATGCACAGAAATGCTTAGAATTTGCTTGTAATGTCAATTCTGTGATTATTTCGTCAAATTGGAGCCTTTCACCGTGATTTCTTGGAGCCTTTGGACATATTCTGTTGTAACCTATCAGGCTGAGCACGAAAATGACAAAGACAATCAACAGAGAGGCTGGCAAGTACCGGATTTGGCGACAAAACCCCGTTTTTGGCTCAATTTCCATACAAAACGTCGAAATTTGGGCCAAATGTGGCCAAATTCGAGGCTTTCACCGACTCCTCTTGGATCCCTTGGCCCTATTTTGTTGTATCCTGTCAGGCTGAGCACGAAAATGACAAAGACAATCAACAGAGAGGCTGGCAAGTACCGGATTTGGCGACAAAACCCCGTTTTTGGCTCAATTTCCATACAAAACGTCGAAATTTGGGCCAAATGTGGCCAAATTCGAGGCTTTCACCGACTCCCATTGGATCCCTTGGCCATATTTTGTTGTATCCTGTCAGGCTGAGCAAAAAAATGCCCAAGGGCATCAAGCAATTCAGTGGTAAGTACCGATTTTTGCGACAAATGCACAGAAATGCTTAGAATTTGCTTGTAATGTCAATTCTGTGATTATTTCGTCAAATTGGAGCCTTTCACCGAGATTTCTTGGAGCCTTTGGACATATTCTGTTGTAACCTATCAGGCTGAGCACGAATATCACAAAGACAGTCAACAGAGAGGCTGGCAAGTACCGGATTTGGCGACAAAACCCCGTTTTTGGCTCAATTTCCATACAAAACGTCGAAATTTTGGCTAAATGTGGCCAAATTCGAGGCTTTCACCGACTCCTCTTGGATACCTTGGCCCTATTTTGTTGTATCCTGTCAGGCTGAGCACGAATATGGCAAAGACAGTCAACAGAGAGGCTGGCAAGTACCGGATTTGGCGACAAAACCCCGTTTTTGGCTCAATTTCCATACAAAACGTCGAAATTTGGGCCAAATGTGGCCAAATTCGAAACTTTCACCGACTCCTCTTTGATCCCTTGGCCCTATTTTGTTGTATCCTGTCAGGCTGAGCACGAAAATGACAAAGACAATCAACAGAGAGGCTGGCAAGTACCGGATTTGGCGACAAAACCCCGTTTTTGGCTCAATTTCCATACAAAACGTCGAAATTTGGGCCAAATGTGGCCAAATTCGAGGCTTTCACCGACTCCCATTGGATCCCTTGGCCATATTTTGTTGTATCCTGTCAGGCTGAGCAAAAAAATGCCCAAGGGCATCAAGCAATTCAGTGGTAAGTACCGATTTTTGCGACAAATGCACAGAAATGCTTAGAATTTGCTTGTAATGTCAATTCTGTGATTATTTCGTCAAATTGGAGCCTTTCACCGAGATTTCTTGGAGCCTTTGGACATATTCTGTTGTAACCTATCAGGCTGAGCACGAAAATGACAAAGACAATCAACAGAGAGGCTGGCAAGTACCGGATTTGGCGACAAAACCCCGTTTTTGGCTCAATTTCCATAGAAAACGTCGAAATTTGGGCCAAATGTGGCCAAATTCGAGACTTTCACCGACTCCCATTGGATCCCTTGGCCATATTTTATTGTATCCTGTCAGGCTGAGCAAGAAAATGCCCAAGGGCATCAAGCAATTCAGTGGTAAGTACCGATTTTTGCGACAAATGCACAGAAATGCTTAGAATTTGCTTGTAATGTCAATTCTGTGATTATTTCGTCAAATTGGAGCCTTTCACCGAGATTTCTTGGAGCCTTTGGACATATTCTGTTGTAACCTGTCAGGCTGAGCACGAATATGACAAAGACAGTCAACAGAGAGGCTGGCAAGTACCGGATTTGGCGACAAAACCCCGGTTTTGGCTCAATTTCCATACAAAACGTCGAAATTTGGGCCAAATGTGGCCAAATTCGAGGCTTTCACCGACTCCTCTTGGATCCCTTGGCCCTATTTTGTTGTATCCTGTCAGGCTGAGCACGAATATGGCAAAGACAGTCAACAGAGAGGCTGGCAAGTACCGGATTTGGCGACAAAACCCCGTTTTTGGCTCAATTTCCATACAAAACGTCGAAATTTGGGCCAAATGTGGCCAAATTCGAGGCTTTCACCGACTCCTCTTGGATCCCTTGGCCCTATTTTGTTGTATCCTGTCAGGCTGAGCACGAATATGGCAAAGACAGTCAACAGAGAGGCTGGCAAGTACCGGATTTGGCGACAAAACCCCGTTTTTGGCTCAATTTCCATACAAAACGTCGAAATTTGGGCCAAATGTGGCCAAATTCGAGGCTTTCACCGACTCCCATTGGATCCCTTGGCCATATTTTGTTGTATCCTGTCAGGCTGAGCAAAAAAATGCCCAAGGGCATCAAGCAATTCAGTGGTAAGTACCGATTTTTGCGACAAATGCACAGAAATGCTTAGAATTTGCTTGTAATGTCAATTCTGTGATTATTTCGTCAAATTGGAGCCTTTCACCGAGATTTCTTGGAGCCTTTGAACATATTCTGTTGTAACCTATCAGGCTGAGCACGAATATCACAAAGACAGTCAACAGAGAGGCTGGCAAGTACCGGATTTGGCGACAAAACCCCGTTTTTGGCTCAATTTCCATACAAAACGTCGAAATTTTGGCCAAATGTGGCCAAATTCGAGGCTTTCACCGACTCCTCTTGGATACCTTGGCCCTATTTTGTTGTATCCTGTCAGGCTGAGCACGAAAATGACAAAGACAATCAACAGAGAGGCTGGCAAGTACCTGATTTGGCGACAAAACCACGTTTTTGGCTCAATTTCCATAGAAAACGTCGAAATTTTGGCCAAATGTGGCCAAATTCGAGGCTTTCACCGACTCCCATTGGATCCCTTGGCCATATTTTGTTGTATCCTGTCAGGCTGAGCAAAAAAATGCCCAAGGGCATCAAGCAATTCAGTGGTAAGTACCGATTTTTGCGACAAATGCACAGAAATGCTTAGAATTTGCTTGTAATGTCAATTCTGTGATTATTTCGTCAAATTGGAGCCTTTCACCGAGATTTCTTGGAGCCTTTGGACATATTCTGTTGTAACCTATCAGGCTGAGCACGAATATGACAAAGACAGTCAACAGAGAGGCTGGCAAGTACCGGATTTGGCGACAAAACCCCGTTTTTGGCTCAATTTCCATAGAAAACGTCGAAATTTGGGCCAAATGTGGCCAAATTCGAGGCTTTCACCGACTCCTCTTGGATCCCTTGGCCCTATTTTGTTGTATCCTGTCAGGCTGAGCACGAATATGGCAAAGACAGTCAACAGAGAGGCTGGCAAGTACCGGATTTGGCGACAAAACCCCGTTTTTGGCTCAATTTCCATAGAAAACGTCGAAATTTGGGCCAAATGTGGCCAAATTCGAGGCTTTCACCGACTCCCATTGGATCCCTTGGCCATATTTTGTTGTATCCTGTCAGGCTGAGCAAAAAAATGCCCAAGGGCATCAAGCAATTCAGTGGTAAGTACCGATTTTTGCGACAAATGCACAGAAATGCTTAGAATTTGCTTGTAATGTCAATTCTGTGATTATTTCGTCAAATTGGAGCCTTTCACCGAGATTTCTTGGAGCCTTTGGACATATTCTGTTGTAACCTATCAGGCTGAGCACGAATATCACAAAGACAGTCAACAGAGAGGCTGGCAAGTACCGGATTTGGCGACAAAACCCCGTTTTTGGCTCAATTTCCATACAAAACGTCGAAATTTTGGCCAAATGTGGCCAAATTCGAGGCTTTCACCGACTCCTCTTGGATACCTTGGCCCTATTTTGTTGTATCCTGTCAGGCTGAGCACGAATATGGCAAAGACAGTCAACAGAGAGGCTGGCAAGTACCGGATTTGGCGACAAAACCCCGTTTTTGGCTCAATTTCCATACAAAACGTCGAAATTTGGGCCAAATGTGGCCAAATTCGAGGCTTTCACCGACTCCTCTTGGATCCCTTGGCCCTATTTTGTTGTATCCTGTCAAGCTGAGCACGAAAATGACAAAGACAATCAACAGAGAGGCTGGCAAGTACCGGATTTGGCGACAAAACCCCGTTTTTGGCTCAATTTCCATACAAAACGTCGAAATTTGGGCCAAATGTGGCCAAATTCGAAGCTTTCACCGACTCCCATTGGATCCCTTGGCCATATTTTGTTGTATCCTGTCAGGCTGAGCAAAAAAATGCCCAAGGGCATCAAGCAATTCAGTGGTAAGTACCGATTTTTGCGACAAATGCACAGAAATGCTTAGAATTTGCTTGTAATGTCAATTCTGTGATTATTTCGTCAAATTGGAGCCTTTCACCGAGATTTCTTGGAGCCTTTGGACATATTCTGTTGTAACCTATCAGGCTGAGCACGAATATGACAAAGACAGTCAACAGAGAGGCTGGCAAGTACCGGATTTGGCGACAAAACCCCGTTTTTGGCTCAATTTCCATAGAAAACGTCGAAATTTGGGCCAAATGTGGCCAAATTCGAGGCTTTCACCGACTCCTCTTGGATCCCTTGGCCCTATTTTGTTGTATCCTGTCAGGCTGAGCACGAATATGGCAAAGACAGTCAACAGAGAGGCTGGCAAGTACCGGATTTGGCGACAAAACCCCGTTTTTGGCTCAATTTCCATACAAAACGTCGAAATTTGGGCCAAATGTGGCCAAATTCGAGGCTTTCACCGACTCCTCTTGGATCCCTTGGCCCTATTTTGTTGTATCCTGTCAGGCTGAGCACGAATATGGCAAAGACAGTCAACAGAGAGGCTGGCAAGTACCGGATTTGGCGACAAAACCCCGTTTTTGGCTCAATTTCCATACAAAACGTCGAAATTTGGGCCAAATGTGGCCAAATTCGAGGCTTTCACCGACTCCCATTGGATCCCTTGGCCATATTTTGTTGTATCCTGTCAGGCTGAGCAAAAAAATGCCCAAGGGCATCAAGCAATTCAGTGGTAAGTACCGATTTTTGCGACAAATGCACAGAAATGCTTAGAATTTGCTTGTAATGTCAATTCTGTGATTATTTCGTCAAATTGGAGCCTTTCACCGTGATTTCTTGGAGCCTTTGGACATATTCTGTTGTAACCTATCAGGCTGAGCACGAAAATGACAAAGACAATCAACAGAGAGGCTGGCAAGTACCGGATTTGGCGACAAAACCCCGTTTTTGGCTCAATTTCCATACAAAACGTCGAAATTTTGGCCAAATGTGGCCAAATTCGAGGCTTTCACCGACTCCTCTTGGATCCCTTGGCCCTATTTTGTTGTATCCTGTCAGGCTGAGCACGAAAATGACAAAGACAATCAACAGAGAGGCTGGCAAGTACCGGATTTGGCGACAAAACCCCGTTTTTGGCTCAATTTCCATAGAAAACGTCGAAATTTGGGCCAAATGTGGCCAAATTCGAGGCTTTCACCGACTCCCATTGGATCCCTTGGCCATATTTTGTTGTATCCTGTCAGGCTGAGCAAAAAAATGCCCAAGGGCATCAAGCAATTCAGTGGTAAGTACCGATTTTTGCGACAAATGCACAGAAATGCTTAGAATTTGCTTGTAATGTCAATTCTGTGATTATTTCGTCAAATTGGAGCCTTTCACCGAGATTTCTTGGAGCCTTTGGACATATTCTGTTGTAACCTGTCAGGCTGAGCACGAATATGACAAAGACAGTCAACAGAGAGGCTGGCAAGTACCGGATTTGGCGACAAAACCCCGTTTTTGGCTCAATTTCCATACAAAACGTCGAAATTTGGGCCAAATGTGGCCAAATTCGAGGCTTTCACCGACTCCTCTTGGATCCCTTGGCCCTATTTTGTTGTATCCTGTCAGGCTGAGCACGAAAATGACAAAGACAATCAACAGAGAGGCTGGCAAGTACCGGATTTGGCGACAAAACCCCGTTTTTGGCTCAATTTCCATACAAAACGTCGAAATTTGGGCCAAATGTGGCCAAATTCGAGGCTTTCACCGACTCTCATTGGATCCCTTGGCCATATTTTGTTGTATCCTGTCAGGCTGAGCAAAAAAATGCCCATGGGCATCAAGCAATTCAGTGGTAAGTACCGATTTTTGCGACAAATGCACAGAAATGCTTAGAATTTGCTTGTAATGTCAATTCTGTGATTATTTCGTCAAATTGGAGCCTTTCACCGAGATTTCTTGGAGCCTTTGGACATATTCTGTTGTAACCTATCAGGCTGAGCAAGAATATGACAAAGACAGTCAACAGAGAGGCTGGCAAGTACCGGATTTGGCGACAAAACCCCGTTTTTGGCTCAATTTCCATACAAAACGTCGAAATTTGGGCCAAATGTGGCCAAATTCGAGGCTTTCACCGACTCCTCTTGGATCCCTTGGCCCTATTTTGTTGTATCCTGTCAGGCTGAGCACGAAAATGACAAAGACAATCAACAGAGAGGCTGGCAAGTACCGGATTTGGCGACAAAACCCCGTTTTTGGCTCAATTTCCATAGAAAACGTCGAAATTTGGGCCAAATGTGGCCAAATTCGAGGCTTTCACCGACTCCCATTGGATCCCTTGGCCATATTTTGTTGTATCCTGTCAGGCTGAGCAAAAAAATGCCCAAGGGCATCAAGCAATTCAGTGGTAAGTACCGATTTTTGCGACAAATGCACAGAAATGCTTAGAATTTGCTTGTAATGTCAATTCTGTGATTATTTCGTCAAATTGGAGCCTTTCACCGAGATTTCTTGGAGCCTTTGGACATATTCTGTTGTAACCTATCAAGCTGAGCACGAATATGACAAAGACAGTCAACAGAGAGGCTGGCAAGTACCGGATTTGGCGACAAAACCCCGTTTTTGGCTCAATTTCCATACAAAACGTCGAAATTTGGGCCAAATGTGGCCAAATTCGCGGCTTTCACCGTATCCTCTTGGATCCCTTGGCCCTAATTTGTTGTATCCTGTCAGGCTGAGCACGAAAATGACAAAGACAATCAACAGAGAGGCTGGCAAGTACCGGATTTGGCGACAAAACCCCGTTTTTGGCTCAATTTCCATAGAAAACGTCGAAATTTGGGCCAAATGTGGCCAAATTCGAGGCTTTCACCGACTCCCATTAGATCCCTTGGCCATATTTTGTTGTATCCTGTCAGGCTGAGCAAAAAAATGCCCAAGGGCATCAAGCAATTCAGTGGTAAGTACCGATTTTTGCGACAAATGCACAGAAATGCTTAGAATTTGCTTGTAATGTCAATTCTGTGATTATTTCGTCAAATTGGAGCCTTTCACCGAGATTTCTTGGAGCCTTTGGACATATTCTGTTGTAACCTATCAGGCTGAGCACGAATATGACAAAGACAGTCAACAGAGAGGCTGGCAAGTACCGGATTTGGCGACAAAACCCCGTTTTTGGCTCAATTTCCATACAAAACGTCGAAATTTGGGCCAAATGTGGCCAAATTCGAGGCTTTCACCGACTCCTCTTGTATCCCTTGGCCCTATTTTGTTGTATCCTGTCAGGCTGAGCACGAAAATGACAAAGACAATCAACAGAGAGGCTGGCAAGTACCGGATTTGGCGACAAAACCCCGTTTTTGGCTCAATTTCCATAGAAAACGTCGAAATTTGGGCCAAATGTGGCCAAATTCGAGGCTTTCACCGACTCCTCTTGGATCCCTTGGCCCTATTTTGTTGTATCCTGTCAGGCTGAGCACGAATATGGCAAAGACAGTCAACAGAGAGGCTGGCAAGTACCGGATTTGGCGACAAAACCCCGTTTTTGGCTCAATTTCCATACAAAACGTCGAAATTTTGGCCAAATGTGGCCAAATTCGAGGCTTTCACCGACTCCCATTGGATCCCTTGGCCATATTTTGTTGTATCCTGTCAGGCTGAGCAAAAAAATGCCCAAGGGCATCAAGCAATTCAGTGGTAAGTACCGATTTTTGCGACAAATGCACAGAAATGCTTAGAATTTGCTTGTAATGTCAATTCTGTGATTATTTCGTCAAATTGGAGCCTTTCACCGAGATTTCTTGGAGCCTTTGGACATATTCTGTTGTAACCTATCAGGCTGAGCACGAATATGACAAAGACAGTCAACAGAGAGGCTGGCAAGTACCGGATTTGGCGACAAAACCCCGTTTTTGGCTCAATTTCCATACAAAACGTCGAAATTTGGGCCAAATGTGGCCAAATTCGAGGCTTTCACCGACTCCTCTTCGATCCCTTGGCCCTATTTTGTTGTATCCTGTCAGACTGAGCACGAAAATGACAAAGACAATCAACAGAGAGGCTGGCAAGTACCGGATTTGGCGACAAAACCCCGTTTTTGGCTCAATTTCCATAGAAAACGTCGAAATTTGGGCCAAATGTGGCCAAATTCGAGGCTTTCACCGACTCCTCTTGGATCCCTTGGCCCTATTTTGTTGTATCCTGTCAGGCTGAGCACGAATATGGCAAAGACAGTCAACAGAGAGGCTGGCAAGTACCGGATTTGGCGACAAAACCCCGTTTTTGGCTCAATTTCCATACAAAACGTCGAAATTTGGGCCAAATGTGGCCAAATTCGAGGCTTTCACCGACTCCCATTGGATCCCTTGGCCATATTTTGTTGTATCCTGTCAGGCTGAGCAAAAAAATGCCCAAGGGCATCAAGCAATTCAGTGGTAAGTACCGATTTTTGCGACAAATGCACAGAAATGCTTAGAATTTGCTTGTAATGTCAATTCTGTGATTATTTCGTCAAATTGGAGCCTTTCACCGAGATTTCTTGGAGCCTTTGAACATATTCTGTTGTAACCTATCAGGCTGAGCACGAATATCACAAAGACAGTCAACAGAGAGGCTGGCAAGTACCGGATTTGGCGACAAAACCCCGTTTTTGGCTCAATTTCCATACAAAACGTCGAAATTTGGGCCAAATGTGGCCAAATTCGAGGCTTTCACCGACTCCCATTGGATCCCTTGGCCATATTTTGTTGTATCCTGTCAGGCTGAGCAAAAAAATGCCCAAGGGCATCAAGCAATTCAGTGGTAAGTACCGATTTTTGCGACAAATGCACAGAAATGCTTAGAATTTGCTTGTAATGTCAATTCTGTGATTATTTCGTCAAATTGGAGCCTTTCACCGAGATTTCTTGGAGCCTTTGGACATATTCTGTTGTAACCTATCAGGCTGAGCACGAATATGACAAAGACAGTCAACAGAGAGGCTGGCAAGTACCGGATTTGGCAACAAAACCCCGTTTTTGGCTCAATTTCCATACAAAACGTCGAAATTTGGGCCAAATGTGGCCAAATTCGAGGCTTTCACCGACTCCTCTTGGATCCCTTGGCCCTATTTTGTTGTATCCTGTCAGGCTGAGCACGAAAATGACAAAGACAATCAACAGAGAGGCTGGCAAGTACCGGATTTGGCGACAAAACCCCGTTTTTGGCTCAATTTCCATACAAAACGTCGAAATTTGGGCCAAATGTGGCCAAATTCGAGGCTTTCACCGACTCCTCTTGGATCCCTTGGCCCTATTTTGTTGTATCCTGTCAGGCTGAGCACGAATATGGCAAAGACAGTCAACAGAGAGGCTGGCAAGTACCGGATTTGGCGACAAAACCCCGTTTTTGGCTCAATTTCCATACAAAACGTCGAAATTTGGGCCAAATGTGGCCAAATTCGAGGCTTTCACCGACTCCCATTGGATCCCTTGGCCATATTTTGTTGTATCCTGTCAGGCTGAGCAAAAAAATGCCCAAGGGCATCAAGCAATTCAGTGGTAAGTACCGATTTTTGCGACAAATGCACAGAAATGCTTAGAATTTGCTTGTAATGTCAATTCTGTGATTATTTCGTCAAATTGGAGCCTTTCACCGAGATTTCTTGGAGCCTTTGGAAATATTCTGTTGTAACCTATCAGGCTGAGCACGAATATCACAAAGACAGTCAACAGAGAGGCTGGCAAGTACCGGATTTGGCGACAAAACCCCGTTTTTGGCTCAATTTCCATACAAAACGTCGAAATTTTGGCTAAATGTGGCCAAATTCGAGGCTTTCACCGACTCCTCTTGGATACCTTGGCCCTATTTTGTTGTATCCTGTCAGGCTGAGCACGAATATGGCAAAGACAGTCAACAGAGAGGCTGGCAAGTACCGGATTTGGCGACAAAACCCCGTTTTTGGCTCAATTTCCATACAAAACGTCGAAATTTGGGCCAAATGTGGCCAAATTCGAAACTTTCACCGACTCCTCTTGGATCCCTTGGCCCTATTTTGTTGTATCCTGTCAGGCTGAGCACGAAAATGACAAAGACAATCAACAGAGAGGCTGGCAAGTACCGGATTTGGCGACAAAACCCCGTTTTTGGCTCAATTTCCATACAAAACGTCGAAATTTGGGCCAAATGTGGCCAAATTCGAAGCTTTCACCGACTCCCATTGGATCCCTTGGCCATATTTTGTTGTATCCTGTCAGGCTGAGCAAAAAAATGCCCAAGGGCATCAAGCAATTCAGTGGTAAGTACCGATTTTTGCGACAAATGCACAGAAATGCTTAGAATTTGCTTGTAATGTCAATTCTGTGATTATTTCGTCAAATTGGAGCCTTTCACCGAGATTTCTTGGAGCCTTTGG
This sequence comes from Hydra viridissima, assembly GCF_058129835.1. Taxonomy (NCBI): domain Eukaryota; kingdom Metazoa; phylum Cnidaria; class Hydrozoa; order Anthoathecata; family Hydridae; genus Hydra; species Hydra viridissima. Next base: position 9,987,239 of record NW_028324306.1, read on the forward strand.
ACATATTCTGTTGTAACCTATCAGGCTGAGCACGAATATGACAAAGACAGTCAACAGAGAGGCTGGCAAGTACCGGATTTGGCGACAAAACCCCGTTTTTGGCTCAATTTCCATACAAAACGTCGAAATTTGGGCCAAATGTGGCCAAATTCGAGGCTTTCACCGACTCCTCTTGGATCCCTTGGCCCTATTTTATGGTATCCTGTCAGGCTGAGCACGAAAATGACAAAGACAATCAACAGAGAGGCTGGCAAGTACCGGATTTGGCGACAAAACCCCGTTTTTGGCTCAATTTCCATAGAAAACGTCGAAATTTGGGCCAAATGTGGCCAAATTCGAGGCTTTCACCGACTCCCATTGGATCCCTTGGCCATATTTTGTTGTATCCTGTCAGGCTGAGCAAAAAAATGCCCAAGGGCATCAAGCAATTCAGTGGTAAGTACCGATTTTTGCGACAAATGCACAGAAATGCTTAGAATTTGCTTGTAATGTCAATTCTGTGATTATTTCGTCAAATTGGAGCCTTTCACCGAGATTTCTTGGAGCCTTTGGACATATTCTGTTGTAACCTATCAGGCTGAGCACGAATATCACAAAGACAGTCAACAGAGAGGCTGGCAAGTACCGGATTTGGCGACAAAACCCCGTTTTTGGCTCAATTTCCATACAAAACGTCGAAATTTTGGCCAAATGTGGCCAAATTCGAGGCTTTCACCGACTCCTCTTGGATACCTTGGCCCTATTTTGTTGTATCCTGTCAGGCTGAGCACGAATATGGTAAAGACAGTCAACAGAGAGGCTGGCAAGTACCGGATTTGGCGACAAAACCCCGTTTTTGGCTCAATTTCCATACAAAACGTCGAAATTTGGGCCAAATGTGGCCAAATTCGAGGCTTTCACCGACTCCTCTTGGATCCCTTGGCCCTATTTTGTTGTATCCTGTCAAGCTGAGCACGAAAATGACAAAGACAATCAACAGAGAGGCTGGCAAGTACCGGATTTGGCGACAAAACCCCGTTTTTGGCTCAATTTCCATACAAAACGTCGAAATTTGGGCCAAATGTGGCCAAATTCGAGGCTTTCACCGACTCCCATTGGATCCCTTGGCCATATTTTGTTGTATCCTGTCAGGCTGAGCAAAAAAATGCCCAAGGGCATCAAGCAATTCAGTGGTAAGTACCGATTTTTGCGACAAATGCACAGAAATGCTTAGAATTTGCTTGTAATGTCAATTCTGTGATTATTTCGTCAAATTGGAGCCTTTCACCGAGATTTCTTGGATCCCTTGGCCCTATTTTGTTGTATCCTGTCAGGCTGAGCACGAATATGGTAAAGACAGTCAACAGAGAGGCTGGCAAGTACCGGATTTGGCGACAAAACCCCGTTTTTGGCTCAATTTCCATACAAAACGTCGAAATTTGGGCCAAATGTGGCCAAATTCGAGGCTTTCACCGACTCCTCTTGGATCCCTTGGCCCTATTTTGTTGTATCCTGTCAAGCTGAGCACGAAAATGACAAAGACAATCAACAGAGAGGCTGGCAAGTACCGGATTTGGCGACAAAACCCCGTTTTTGGCTCAATTTCCATAGAAAACGTCGAAATTTGGGCCAAATGTGGCCAAATTCGAGACTTTCACCGACTCCCATTGGATCCCTTGGCCATATTTTGTTGTATCCTGTCAGGCTGAGCAAAAAAATGCCCAAGGGCATCAAGCAATTCAGTGGTAAGTACCGATTTTTGCGACAAATGCACAGAAATGCTTAGAATTTGCTTGTAATGTCAATTCTGTGATTATTTCGTCAAATTGGAGCCTTTCACCGTGATTTCTTGGAGCCTTTGGACATATTCTGTTGTAACCTATCAGGCTGAGCACGAAAATGACAAAGACAATCAACAGAGAGGCTGGCAAGTACCGGATTTGGCGACAAAACCCCGTTTTTGGCTCAATTTCCATACAAAACGTCGAAATTTGGGCCAAATGTGGCCAAATTCGAGGCTTTCACCGACTCCTCTTGGATCCCTTGACCCTATTTTGTTGTATCCTGTCAGGCTGAGCACGAAAATGACAAAGACAATCAACAGAGAGGCTGGCAAGTACCGGATTTGGCGACAAAACCCCGTTTTTGGCTCAATTTCCATACAAAACGTCGAAATTTGGGCCAAATGTGGCCAAATTCGAGGCTTTCACCGACTCCCATTGGATCCCTTGGCCATATTTTGTTGTATCCTGTCAGGCTGAGCAAAAAAATGCCCAAGGGCATCAAGCAATTCAGTGGTAAGTACCGATTTTTGCGACAAATGCACAGAAATGCTTAGAATTTGCTTGTAATGTCAATTCTGTGATTATTTCGTCAAATTGGAGCCTTTCACCGAGATTTCTTGGAGCCTTTGGACATATTCTGTTGTAACCTATCAGGCTGAGCACGAATATCACAAAGACAGTCAACAGAGAGGCTGGCAAGTACCGGATTTGGCGACAAAACCCCGTTTTTGGCTCAATTTCCATACAAAACGTCGAAATTTTGGCCAAATGTGGCCAAATTCGAGGCTTTCACCGACTCCTCTTGGATACCTTGGCCCTATTTTGTTGTATCCTGTCAGGCTGAGCACGAATATGGCAAAGACAGTCAACAGAGAGGCTGGCAAGTACCGGATTTGGCGACAAAACCCCGTTTTTGGCTCAATTTCCATACAAAACGTCGAAATTTGGGCCAAATGTGGCCAAATTCGAGGCTTTCACCGACTCCTCTTGGATCCCTTGGCCCTATTTTGTTGTATCCTGTCAAGCTGAGCACGAAAATGACAAAGACAATCAACAGAGAGGCTGGCAAGTACCGGATTTGGCGACAAAACCCCGTTTTTGGCTCAATTTCCATACAAAACGTCGAAATTTGGGCCAAATGTGGCCAAATTCGAGGCTTTCACCGACTCCCATTGGATCCCTTGGCCATATTTTGTTGTATCCTGTCAGGCTGAGCAAAAAAATGCCCAAGGGCATCAAGCAATTCAGTGGTAAGTACCGATTTTTGCGACAAATGCACAGAAATGCTTAGAATTTGCTTGTAATGTCAATTCTGTGATTATTTCGTCAAATTGGAGCCTTTCACCGAGATTTCTTGGAGCCTTTGGACATATTCTGTTGTAACCTATCAGGCTGAGCACGAATATGACAAAGACAGTCAACAGAGAGGCTGGCAAGTACCGGATTTGGCGACAAAACCCCGTTTTTGGCTCAATTTCCATACAAAACGTCGAAATTTGGGCCAAATGTGGCCAAATTCGAGGCTTTCACCGACTCCTCTTGTATCCCTTGGCCCTATTTTGTTGTATCCTGTCAGGCTGAGCACGAAAATGACAAAGACAATCAACAGAGAGGCTGGCAAGTACCGGATTTGGCGACAAAACCCCGTTTTTGGCTCAATTTCCATAGAAAACGTCGAAATTTGGGCCAAATGTGGCCAAATTCGAGGCTTTCACCGACTCCTCTTGGATCCCTTGGCCCTATTTTGTTGTATCCTGTCAGGCTGAGCACGAATATGGCAAAGACAGTCAACAGAGAGGCTGGCAAGTACCGGATTTGGCGACAAAACCCCGTTTTTGGCTCAATTTCCATACAAAACGTCGAAATTTTGGCCAAATGTGGCCAAATTCGAGGCTTTCACCGACTCCCATTGGATCCCTTGGCCATATTTTGTTGTATCCTGTCAGGCTGAGCAAAAAAATGCCCAAGGGCATCAAGCAATTCAGTGGTAAGTACCGATTTTTGCGACAAATGCACAGAAATGCTTAGAATTTGCTTGTAATGTCAATTCTGTGATTATTTCGTCAAATTGGAGCCTTTCACCGAGATTTCTTGGAGCCTTTGGACATATTCTGTTGTAACCTATCAGGCTGAGCACGAATATCACAAAGACAGTCAAAAGAGAGGCTGGCAAGTACCGGATTTGGCGACAAAACCCCGTTTTTGGCTCAATTTCCATACAAAACGTCGAAATTTGGGCCAAATGTGGCCAAATTCGAGGCTTTCACCGACTCCTCTTGGATCCCTTGGCCCTATTTTATGGTATCCTGTCAGGCTGAGCACGAAAATGACAAAGACAATCAACAGAGAGGCTGGCAAGTACCGGATTTGGCGACAAAACCCCGTTTTTGGCTCAATTTCCATAGAAAACGTCGAAATTTGGGCCAAATGTGGCCAAATTCGAGGCTTTCACCGACTCCCATTGGATCCCTTGGCCATATTTTGTTGTATCCTGTCAGGCTGAGCAAAAAAATGCCCAAGGGCATCAAGCAATTCAGTGGTAAGTACCGATTTTTGCGACAAATGCACAGAAATGCTTAGAATTTGCTTGTAATGTCAATTCTGTGATTATTTCGTCAAATTGGAGCCTTTCACCGAGATTTCTTGGAGCCTTTGAACATATTCTGTTGTAACCTATCAGGCTGAGCACGAATATGACAAAGACAGTCAACAGAGAGGCTGGCAAGTACCGGATTTGGCGACAAAACCCCGTTTTTGGCTCAATTTCCATACAAAACGTCGAAATTTGGGCCAAATGTGGCCAAATTCGAGGCTTTCACCGACTCCTCTTGGATCCCTTGGCCCTATTTTGTTGTATCCTGTCAGGCTGAGCACGAAAATGACAAAGACAATCAACAGAGAGGCTGGCAAGTACCGGATTTGGCGACAAAACCCCGTTTTTGGCTCAATTTCCATACAAAACGTCGAAATTTGGGCCAAATGTGGCCAAATTCGAGGCTTTCACCGACTCTCATTGGATCCCTTGGCCATATTTTGTTGTATCCTGTCAGGCTGAGCAAAAAAATGCTCAAGGGCATCAAGCAATTCAGTGGTAAGTACCGATTTTTGCGACAAATGCACAGAAATGCTTAGAATTTGCTTGTAATGTCAATTCTGTGATTATTTCGTCAAATTGGAGCCTTTCACCGAGATTTCTTGGAGCCTTTGGACATATTCTGTTGTAACCTATCAGGCTGAGCACGAATATGACAAAGACAGTCAACAGAGAGGCTGGCAAGTACCGGATTTGGCGACAAAACCCCGTTTTTGGCTCAATTTCCATACAAAACGTCGAAATTTGGGCCAAATGTGGCCAAATTCGAGGCTTTCACCGACTCCTCTTGGATCCCTTGGCCCTATTTTGTTGTATCCTGTCAGGCTGAGCACGAATATGGCAAAGATAGTCAACAGAGAGGCTGGCAAGTACCGGATTTGGCGACAAAACCCCGTTTTTGGCTCAATTTCCATACAAAACGTCGAAATTTGGGCCAAATGTGGCCAAATTCGAGGCTTTCACCGACTCCCATTGGATCCCTTGGCCATATTTTGTTGTATCCTGTCAGGCTGAGCAAAAAAATGCCCAAGGGCATCAAGCAATTCAGTGGTAAGTACCGATTTTTGCGACAAATGCACAGAAATGCTTAGAATTTGCTTGTAATGTCAATTCTGTGATTATTTCGTCAAATTGGAGCCTTTCACCGAGATTTCTTGGAGCCTTTGGACATATTCTGTTGTAACCTATCAGGCTGAGCACGAATATCACAAAGACAGTCAACAGAGAGGCTGGCAAGTACCGGATTTGGCGACAAAACCCCGTTTTTGGCTCAATTTCCATACAAAACGTCGAAATTTTGGCCAAATGTGGCCAAATTCGAGGCTTTCACCGACTCCTCTTGGATACCTTGGCCCTATTTTGTTGTATCCTGTCAGGCTGAGCACGAATATGGTAAAGACAGTCAACAGAGAGGCTGGCAAGTACCGGATTTGGCGACAAAACCCCGTTTTTGGCTCAATTTCCATACAAAACGTCGAAATTTGGGCCAAATGTGGCCAAATTCGAGGCTTTCACCGACTCCTCTTGGATCCCTTGGCCCTATTTTGTTGTATCCTGTCAAGCTGAGCACGAAAATGACAAAGACAATCAACAGAGAGGCTGGCAAGTACCGGATTTGGCGACAAAACCCCGTTTTTGGCTCAATTTCCATACAAAACGTCGAAATTTGGGCCAAATGTGGCCAAATTCGAAGCTTTCACCGACTCCCATTGGATCCCTTGGCCATATTTTGTTGTATCCTGTCAGGCTGAGCAAAAAAATGCCCAAGGGCATCAAGCAATTCAGTGGTAAGTACCGATTTTTGCGACAAATGCACAGAAATGCTTAGAATTTGCTTGTAATGTCAATTCTGTGATTATTTCGTCAAATTGGAGCCTTTCACCAAGATTTCTTGGAGCCTTTGGACATATTCTGTTGTAACCTATCAGGCTGAGCACGAATATCACAAAGACAGTCAACAGAGAGGCTGGCAAGTACCGGATTTGGCGACAAAACCCCGTTTTTGGCTCAATTTCCATACAAAACGTCGAAATTTTGGCCAAATGTGGCCAAATTCGAGGCTTTCACCGACTCCTCTTGGATACCTTGGCCCTATTTTGTTGTATCCTGTCAGGCTGAGCACGAATATGGTAAAGACAGTCAACAGAGAGGCTGGCAAGTACCGGATTTGGCGACAAAACCCCGTTTTTGGCTCAATTTCCATACAAAACGTCGAAATTTGGGCCAAATGTGGCCAAATTCGAGGCTTTCACCGACTCCTCTTGGATCCCTTGGCCCTATTTTGTTGTATCCTGTCAAGCTGAGCACGAAAATGACAAAGACAATCAACAGAGAGGCTGGCAAGTACCGGATTTGGCGACAAAACCCCGTTTTTGGCTCAATTTCCATAGAAAACGTCGAAATTTGGGCCAAATGTGGCCAAATTCGAGACTTTCACCGACTCCCATTGGATCCCTTGGCCATATTTTGTTGTATCCTGTCAGGCTGAGCAAAAAAATGCCCAAGGGCATCAAGCAATTCAGTGGTAAGTACCGATTTTTGCGACAAATGCACAGAAATGCTTAGAATTTGCTTGTAATGTCAATTCTGTGATTATTTCGTCAAATTGGAGCCTTTCACCGTGATTTCTTGGAGCCTTTGGACATATTCTGTTGTAACCTATCAGGCTGAGCACGAAAATGACAAAGACAATCAACAGAGAGGCTGGCAAGTACCGGATTTGGCGACAAAACCCCGTTTTTGGCTCAATTTCCATACAAAACGTCGAAATTTGGGCCAAATGTGGCCGAATTCGAGGCTTTCACCGACTCCTCTTGGATCCCTTGGCCCTATTTTGTTGTATCCTGTCAGGCTGAGCACGAAAATGACAAAGACAATCAACAGAGAGGCTGGCAAGTACCGGATTTGGCGACAAAACCCCGTTTTTGGCTCAATTTCCATAGAAAACGTCGAAATTTGGGCCAAATGTGGCCAAATTCGAGACTTTCACCGACTCCCATTGGATCCCTTGGCCATATTTTGTTGTATCCTGTCAGGCTGAGCAAAAAAATGCCCAAGGGCATCAAGCAATTCAGTGGTAAGTACCGATTTTTGCGACAAATGCACAGAAATGCTTAGAATTTGCTTGTAATGTCAATTCTGTGATTATTTCGTCAAATTGGAGCCTTTCACCGTGATTTCTTGGAGCCTTTGGACATATTCTGTTGTAACCTATCAGGCTGAGCACGAAAATGACAAAGACAATCAACAGAGAGGCTGGCAAGTACCGGATTTGGCGACAAAACCCCGTTTTTGGCTCAATTTCCATACAAAACGTCGAAATTTGGGCCAAATGTGGCCGAATTCGAGGCTTTCACCGACTCCTCTTGGATCCCTTGGCCCTATTTTGTTGTATCCTGTCAGGCTGAGCACGAAAATGACAAAGACAATCAACAGAGAGGCTGGCAAGTACCGGATTTGGCGACAAAACCCCGTTTTTGGCTCAATTTCCATACAAAACGTCGAAATTTGGGCCAAATGTGGCCAAATTCGAGGCTTTCACCGACTCCCATTGGATCCCTTGGCCATATTTTGTTGTATCCTGTCAGGCTGAGCAAAAAAATGCCCAAGGGCATCAAGCAATTCAGTGGTAAGTACCGATTTTTGCGACAAATGCACAGAAATGCTTAGAATTTGCTTGTAATGTCAATTCTGTGATTATTTCGTCAAATTGGAGCCTTTCACCGAGATTTCTTGGAGCCTTTGGACATATTCTGTTGTAACCTATCAGGCTGAGCACGAATATCACAAAGACAGTCAACAGAGAGGCTGGCAAGTACCGGATTTGGCGACAAAACCCCGTTTTTGGCTCAATTTCCATACAAAACGTCGAAATTTTGGCTAAATGTGGCCAAATTCGAGGCTTTCACCGACTCCTCTTGGATACCTTGGCCCTATTTTGTTGTATCCTGTCAGGCTGAGCACGAATATGGCAAAGACAGTCAACAGAGAGGCTGGCAAGTACCGGATTTGGCGACAAAACCCCGTTTTTGGCTCAATTTCCATACAAAACGTCGAAATTTGGGCCAAATGTGGCCAAATTCGAAACTTTCACCGACTCCTCTTTGATCCCTTGGCCCTATTTTGTTGTATCCTGTCAGGCTGAGCACGAAAATGACAAAGACAATCAACAGAGAGGCTGGCAAGTACCGGATTTGGCGACAAAACCCCGTTTTTGGCTCAATTTCCATACAAAACGTCGAAATTTGGGCCAAATGTGGCCAAATTCGAGGCTTTCACCGACTCCCATTGGATCCCTTGGCCATATTTTGTTGTATCCTGTCAGGCTGAGCAAAAAAATGCCCAAGGGCATCAAGCAATTCAGTGGTAAGTACCGATTTTTGCGACAAATGCACAGAAATGCTTAGAATTTGCTTGTAATGTCAATTCTGTGATTATTTCGTCAAATTGGAGCCTTTCACCGAGATTTCTTGGAGCCTTTGGACATATTCTGTTGTAACCTATCAGGCTGAGCACGAAAATGACAAAGACAATCAACAGAGAGGCTGGCAAGTACCGGATTTGGCGACAAAACCCCGTTTTTGGCTCAATTTCCATACAAAACGTCGAAATTTGGGCCAAATGTGGCCAAATTCGAGGCTTTCACCGACTCCTCTTGGATCCCTTGGCCCTATTTTGTTGTATCCTGTCAGGCTGAGCACGAAAATGACAAAGACAATCAACAGAGAGGCTGGCAAGTACCGGATTTGGCGACAAAACCCCGTTTTTGGCTCAATTTCCATAGAAAACGTCGAAATTTGGGCCAAATGTGGCCAAATTCGAGACTTTCACCGACTCCCATTGGATCCCTTGGCCATATTTTATTGTATCCTGTCAGGCTGAGCAAAAAAATGCCCAAGGGCATTAAGCAATTCAGTGGTAAGTACCGATTTTTGCGACAAATGCACAGAAATGCTTAGAATTTGCTTGTAATGTCAATTCTGTGATTATTTCGTCAAATTGGAGCCTTTCACCGAGATTTCTTGGAGCCTTTGGACATATTCTGTTGTAACCTGTCAGGCTGAGCACGAATATGACAAAGACAGTCAACAGAGAGGCTGGCAAGTACCGGATTTGGCGACAAAACCCCGGTTTTGGCTCAATTTCCATACAAAACGTCGAAATTTGGGCCAAATGTGGCCAAATTCGAGGCTTTCACCGACTCCTCTTGGATCCCTTGGCCCTATTTTGTTGTATCCTGTCAGGCTGAGCACGAATATGGCAAAGACAGTCAACAGAGAGGCTGGCAAGTACCGGATTTGGCGACAAAACCCCGTTTTTGGCTCAATTTCCATACAAAACGTCGAAATTTGGGCCAAATGTGGCCAAATTCGAGGCTTTCACCGACTCCCATTGGATCCCTTGGCCATATTTTGTTGTATCCTGTCAGGCTGAGCAAAAAAATGCCCAAGGGCATCAAGCAATTCAGTGGTAAGTACCGATTTTTGCGACAAATGCACAGAAATGCTTAGAATTTGCTTGTAATGTCAATTCTGTGATTATTTCGTCAAATTGGAGCCTTTCACCGAGATTTCTTGGAGCCTTTGGACATATTCTGTTGTAACCTATCAGGCTGAGCACGAATATCACAAAGACAGTCAACAGAGAGGCTGGCAAGTACCGGATTTGGCGACAAAACCCCGTTTTTGGCTCAATTTCCATACAAAACGTCGAAATTTTGGCCAAATGTGGCCAAATTCGAGGCTTTCACCGACTCCTCTTGGATACCTTGGCCCTATTTTGTTGTATCCTGTCAGGCTGAGCACGAATATGGCAAAGACAGTCAACAGAGAGGCTGGCAAGTACCGGATTTGGCGACAAAACCCCGTTTTTGGCTCAATTTCCATACAAAACGTCGAAATTTGGGCCAAATGTGGCCAAATTCGAGGCTTTCACCGACTCCTCTTGGATCCCTTGGCCCTATTTTGTTGTATCCTGTCAAGCTGAGCACGAAAATGACAAAGACAATCAACAGAGAGGCTGGCAAGTACCGGATTTGGCGACAAAACCCCGTTTTTGGCTCAATTTCCATACAAAACGTCGAAATTTGGGCCAAATGTGGCCAAATTCGAGGCTTTCACCGACTCCCATTGGATCCCTTGGCCATATTTTGTTGTATCCTGTCAGGCTGAGCAAAAAAATGCCCAAGGGCATCAAGCAATTCAGTGGTAAGTACCGATTTTTGCGACAAATGCACAGAAATGCTTAGTATTTGCTTGTAATGTCAATTCTGTGATTATTTCGTCAAATTGGAGCCTTTCACCGAGATTTCTTGGAGCCTTTGGACATATTCTGTTGTAACCTATCAGGCTGAGCACGAATATCACAAAGACAGTCAACAGAGAGGCTGGCAAGTACCGGATTTGGCGACAAAACCCCGTTTTTGGCTCAATTTCCATACAAAACGTCGAAATTTTGGCTAAATGTGGCCAAATTCGAGGCTTTCACCGACTCCTCTTGGATACCTTGGCCCTATTTTGTTGTATCCTGTCAGGCTGAGCACGAATATGGCAAAGACAGTCAACAGAGAGGCTGGCAAGTACCGGATTTGGCGACAAAACCCCGTTTTTGGCTCAATTTCCATACAAAACGTCGAAATTTGGGCCAAATGTGGCCAAATTCGAAACTTTCACCGACTCCTCTTGGATCCCTTGGCCCTATTTTGTTGTATCCTGTCAGGCTGAGCACGAAAATGACAAAGACAATCAACAGAGAGGCTGGCAAGTACCGGATTTGGCGACAAAACCCCGTTTTTGGCTCAATTTCCATAGAAAACGTCGAAATTTGGGCCAAATGTGGCCAAATTCGAGGCTTTCACCGACTCCTCTTGGATCCCTTGGCCCTATTTTGTTGTATCCTGTCAGGCTGAGCACGAATATGGCAAAGACAGTCAACAGAGAGGCTGGCAAGTACCGGATTTGGCGACAAAACCCCGTTTTTGGCTCAATTTCCATACAAAACGTCGAAATTTGGGCCAAATGTGGCCAAATTCGAGGCTTTCACCGACTCCCATTGGATCCCTTGGCCATATTTTGTTGTATCCTGTCAGGCTGAGCAAAAAAATGCCCAAGGGCATCAAGCAATTCAGTGGTAAGTACCGATTTTTGCGACAAATGCACAGAAATGCTTAGAATTTGCTTGTAATGTCAATTCTGTGATTATTTCGTCAAATTGGAGCCTTTCACCGAGATTTCTTGGAGCCTTTGGACATATTCTGTTGTAACCTATCAGGCTGAGCACGAATATGACAAAGACAGTCAACAGAGAGGCTGGCAAGTACCGGATTTGGCGACAAAACCCCGTTTTTGGCTCAATTTCCATACAAAACGTCGAAATTTGGGCCAAATGTGGCCAAATTCGAGGCTTTCACCGACTCCTCTTGGATACCTTGGCCCTATTTTGTTGTATCCTGTCAGGCTGAGCACGAAAATGACAAAGACAATCAACAGAGAGGCTGGCAAGTACCTGATTTGGCGACAAAACCACGTTTTTGGCTCAATTTCCATAGAAAACGTCGAAATTTGGGCCAAATGTGGCCAAATTCGAGGCTTTCACCGACTCCCATTGGATCCCTTGGCCATATTTTGTTGTATCCTGTCAGGCTGAGCAAAAAAATGCCCAAGGGCATCAAGCAATTCAGTGGTAAGTACCGATTTTTGCGACAAATGCACAGAAATGCTTAGAATTTGCTTGTAATGTCAATTCTGTGATTATTTCGTCAAATTGGAGCCTTTCACCGAGATTTCTTGGAGCCTTTGGACATATTCTGTTGTAACCTATCAGGCTGAGCACGAATATGACAAAGACAGTCAACAGAGAGGCTGGCAAGTACCGGATTTGGCGACAAAACCCCGTTTTTGGCTCAATTTCCATAGAAAACGTCGAAATTTGGGCCAAATGTGGCCAAATTCGAGGCTTTCACCGACTCCTCTTGGATCCCTTGGCCCTATTTTGTTGTATCCTGTCAGGCTGAGCACGAATATGGCAAAGACAGTCAACAGAGAGGCTGGCAAGTACCGGATTTGGCGACAAAACCCCGTTTTTGGCTCAATTTCCATAGAAAACGTCGAAATTTGGGCCAAATGTGGCCAAATTCGAGGCTTTCACCGACTCCCATTGGATCCCTTGGCCATATTTTGTTGTATCCTGTCAGGCTGAGCAAAAAAATGCCCAAGGGCATCAAGCAATTCAGTGGTAAGTACCGATTTTTGCGACAAATGCACAGAAATGCTTAGAATTTGCTTGTAATGTCAATTCTGTGATTATTTCGTCAAATTGGAGCCTTTCACCGAGATTTCTTGGAGCCTTTGGACATATTCTGTTGTAACCTATCAGGCTGAGCACGAATATCACAAAGACAGTCAACAGAGAGGCTGGCAAGTACCGGATTTGGCGACAAAACCCCGTTTTTGGCTCAATTTCCATACAAAACGTCGAAATTTTGGCCAAATGTGGCCAAATTCGAGGCTTTCACCGACTCCTCTTGGATACCTTGGCCCTATTTTGTTGTATCCTGTCAGGCTGAGCACGAATATGGCAAAGACAGTCAACAGAGAGGCTGGCAAGTACCGGATTTGGCGACAAAACCCCGTTTTTGGCTCAATTTCCATACAAAACGTCGAAATTTGGGCCAAATGTGGCCAAATTCGAGGCTTTCACCGACTCCTCTTGGATCCCTTGGCCCTATTTTGTTGTATCCTGTCAAGCTGAGCACGAAAATGACAAAGACAATCAACAGAGAGGCTGGCAAGTACCGGATTTGGCGACAAAACCCCGTTTTTGGCTCAATTTCCATACAAAACGTCGAAATTTGGGCCAAATGTGGCCAAATTCGAGGCTTTCACCGACTCCCATTGGATCCCTTGGCCATATTTTGTTGTATCCTGTCAGGCTGAGCAAAAAAATGCCCAAGGGCATCAAGCAATTCAGTGGTAAGTACCGATTTTTGCGACAAATGCACAGAAATGCTTAGAATTTGCTTGTAATGTCAATTCTGTGATTATTTCGTCAAATTGGAGCCTTTCACCGAGATTTCTTGGAGCCTTTGGACATATTCTGTTGTAACCTATCAGGCTGAGCACGAATATCACAAAGACAGTCAACAGAGAGGCTGGCAAGTACCGGATTTGGCGACAAAACCCCGTTTTTGGCTCAATTTCCATACAAAACGTCGAAATTTTGGCCAAATGTGGCCAAATTCGAGGCTTTCACCGACTCCTCTTGGATACCTTGGCCCTATTTTGTTGTATCCTGTCAGGCTGAGCACGAATATGGCAAAGACAGTCAACAGAGAGGCTGGCAAGTACCGGATTTGGCGACAAAACCCCGTTTTTGGCTCAATTTCCATACAAAACGTCGAAATTTGGGCCAAATGTGGCCAAATTCGAGGCTTTCACCGACTCCTCTTGGATCCCTTGGCCCTATTTTGTTGTATCCTGTCAAGCTGAGCACGAAAATGACAAAGACAATCAACAGAGAGGCTGGCAAGTACCGGATTTGGCGACAAAACCCCGTTTTTGGCTCAATTTCCATACAAAACGTCGAAATTTGGGCCAAATGTGGCCAAATTCGAGGCTTTCACCAACTCCCATTGGATCCCTTGGCCATATTTTGTTGTATCCTGTCAGGCTGAGCAAAAAAATGCCCAAGGGCATCAAGCAATTCAGTGGTAAGTACCGATTTTTGCGACAAATGCACAGAAATGCTTAGAATTTGCTTGTAATGTCAATTCTGTGATTATTTCGTCAAATTGGAGCCTTTCACCGTGATTTCTTGGAGCCTTTGGACATATTCTGTTGTAACCTATCAGGCTGAGCACGAAAATGACAAAGACAATCAACAGAGAGGCTGGCAAGTACCGGATTTGGCGACAAAACCCCGTTTTTGGCTCAATTTCCATACAAAACGTCGAAATTTGGGCCAAATGTGGCCAAATTCGAGGCTTTCACCGACTCCTCTTGGATCCCTTGGCCCTATTTTGTTGTATCCTGTCAGGCTGAGCACGAAAATGACAAAGACAATCAACAGAGAGGCTGGCAAGTACCGGATTTGGCGACAAAACCCCGTTTTTGGCTCAATTTCCATAGAAAACGTCGAAATTTGGGCCAAATGTGGCCAAATTCGAGGCTTTCACCGACTCCCATTGGATCCCTTGGCCATATTTTGTTGTATCCTGTCAGGCTGAGCAAAAAAATGCCCAAGGGCATCAAGCAATTCAGTGGTAAGTACCGATTTTTGCGACAAATGCACAGAAATGCTTAGAATTTGCTTGTAATGTCAATTCTGTGATTATTTCGTCAAATTGGAGCCTTTCACCGAGATTTCTTGGAGCCTTTGGACATATTCTGTTGTAACCTGTCAGGCTGAGCACGAATATGACAAAGACAGTCAACAGAGAGGCTGGCAAGTACCGGATTTGGCGACAAAACCCCGTTTTTGGCTCAATTTCCATACAAAACGTCGAAATTTGGGCCAAATGTGGCCAAATTCGAGGCTTTCACCGACTCCTCTTGGATCCCTTGGCCCTATTTTGTTGTATCCTGTCAGGCTGAGCACGAAAATGACAAAGACAATCAACAGAGAGGCTGGCAAGTACCGGATTTGGCGACAAAACCCCGTTTTTGGCTCAATTTCCATACAAAACGTCGAAATTTGGGCCAAATGTGGCCAAATTCGAGGCTTTCACCGACTCTCATTGGATCCCTTGGCCATATTTTGTTGTATCCTGTCAGGCTGAGCAAAAAAATGCCCATGGGCATCAAGCAATTCAGTGGTAAGTACCGATTTTTGCGACAAATGCACAGAAATGCTTAGAATTTGCTTGTAATGTCAATTCTGTGATTATTTCGTCAAATTGGAGCCTTTCACCGAGATTTCTTGGAGCCTTTGGACATATTCTGTTGTAACCTATCAGGCTGAGCAAGAATATGACAAAGACAGTCAACAGAGAGGCTGGCAAGTACCGGATTTGGCGACAAAACCCCGTTTTTGGCTCAATTTCCATACAAAACGTCGAAATTTGGGCCAAATGTGGCCAAATTCGAGGCTTTCACCGACTCCTCTTGGATCCCTTGGCCCTATTTTGTTGTATCCTGTCAGGCTGAGCACGAAAATGACAAAGACAATCAACAGAGAGGCTGGCAAGTACCGGATTTGGCGACAAAACCCCGTTTTTGGCTCAATTTCCATAGAAAACGTCGAAATTTGGGCCAAATGTGGCCAAATTCGAGGCTTTCACCGACTCCCATTGGATCCCTTGGCCATATTTTGTTGTATCCTGTCAGGCTGAGCAAAAAAATGCCCAAGGGCATCAAGCAATTCAGTGGTAAGTACCGATTTTTGCGACAAATGCACAGAAATGCTTAGAATTTGCTTGTAATGTCAATTCTGTGATTATTTCGTCAAATTGGAGCCTTTCACCGAGATTTCTTGGAGCCTTTGGACATATTCTGTTGTAACCTATCAAGCTGAGCACGAATATGACAAAGACAGTCAACAGAGAGGCTGGCAAGTACCGGATTTGGCGACAAAACCCCGTTTTTGGCTCAATTTCCATACAAAACGTCGAATTTTGGGCCAAATGTGGCCAAATTCGCGGCTTTCACCGTATCCTCTTGGATCCCTTGGCCCTAATTTGTTGTATCCTGTCAGGCTGAGCACGAAAATGACAAAGACAATCAACAGAGAGGCTGGCAAGTACCGGATTTGGCGACAAAACCCCGTTTTTGGCTCAATTTCCATAGAAAACGTCGAAATTTGGGCCAAATGTGGCCAAATTCGAGGCTTTCACCGACTCCCATTAGATCCCTTGGCCATATTTTGTTGTATCCTGTCAGGCTGAGCAAAAAAATGCCCAAGGGCATCAAGCAATTCAGTGGTAAGTACCGATTTTTGCGACAAATGCACAGAAATGCTTAGAATTTGCTTGTAATGTCAATTCTGTGATTATTTCGTCAAATTGGAGCCTTTCACCGAGATTTCTTGGAGCCTTTGGACATATTCTGTTGTAACCTATCAGGCTGAGCACGAATATGACAAAGACAGTCAACAGAGAGGCTGGCAAGTACCGGATTTGGCGACAAAACCCCGTTTTTGGCTCAATTTCCATACAAAACGTCGAAATTTGGGCCAAATGTGGCCAAATTCGAGGCTTTCACCGACTCCTCTTGTATCCCTTGGCCCTATTTTGTTGTATCCTGTCAGGCTGAGCACGAAAATGACAAAGACAATCAACAGAGAGGCTGGCAAGTACCGGATTTGGCGACAAAACCCCGTTTTTGGCTCAATTTCCATAGAAAACGTCGAAATTTGGGCCAAATGTGGCCAAATTCGAGGCTTTCACCGACTCCTCTTGGATACCTTGGCCCTATTTTGTTGTATCCTGTCAGGCTGAGCACGAATATGGCAAAGACAGTCAACAGAGAGGCTGGCAAGTACCGGATTTGGCGACAAAACCCCGTTTTTGGCTCAATTTCCATACAAAACGTCGAAATTTTGGCCAAATGTGGCCAAATTCGAGGCTTTCACCGACTCCCATTGGATCCCTTGGCCATATTTTGTTGTATCCTGTCAGGCTGAGCAAAAAAATGCCCAAGGGCATCAAGCAATTCAGTGGTAAGTACCGATTTTTGCGACAAATGCACAGAAATGCTTAGAATTTGCTTGTAATGTCAATTCTGTGATTATTTCGTCAAATTGGAGCCTTTCACCGAGATTTCTTGGAGCCTTTGGACATATTCTGTTGTAACCTATCAGGCTGAGCACGAATATGACAAAGACAGTCAACAGAGAGGCTGGCAAGTACCGGATTTGGCGACAAAACCCCGTTTTTGGCTCAATTTCCATACAAAACGTCGAAATTTGGGCCAAATGTGGCCAAATTCGAGGCTTTCACCGACTCCTCTTCGATCCCTTGGCCCTATTTTGTTGTATCCTGTCAGACTGAGCACGAAAATGACAAAGACAATCAACAGAGAGGCTGGCAAAAACCGGATTTGGCGACAAAACCCCGTTTTTGGCTCAATTTCCATAGAAAACGTCGAAATTTGGGCCAAATGTGGCCAAATTCGAGGCTTTCACCGACTCCTCTTGGATCCCTTGGCCCTATTTTGTTGTATCCTGTCAGGCTGAGCACGAATATGGCAAAGACAGTCAACAGAGAGGCTGGCAAGTACCGGATTTGGCGACAAAACCCCGTTTTTGGCTCAATTTCCATACAAAACGTCGAAATTTGGGCCAAATGTGGCCAAATTCGAGGCTTTCACCGACTCCCATTGGATCCCTTGGCCATATTTTGTTGTATCCTGTCAGGCTGAGCAAAAAAATGCCCAAGGGCATCAAGCAATTCAGTGGTAAGTACCGATTTTTGCGACAAATGCACAGAAATGCTTAGAATTTGCTTGTAATGTCAATTCTGTGATTATTTCGTCAAATTGGAGCCTTTCACCGAGATTTCTTGGAGCCTTTGAACATATTCTGTTGTAACCTATCAGGCTGAGCACGAATATCACAAAGACAGTCAACAGAGAGGCTGGCAAGTACCGGATTTGGCGACAAAACCCCGTTTTTGGCTCAATTTCCATACAAAACGTCGAAATTTGGGCCAAATGTGGCCAAATTCGAGGCTTTCACCGACTCCCATTGGATCCCTTGGCCATATTTTGTTGTATCCTGTCAGGCTGAGCAAAAAAATGCCCAAGGGCATCAAGCAATTCAGTGGTAAGTACCGATTTTTGCGACAAATGCACAGAAATGCTTAGAATTTGCTTGTAATGTCAATTCTGTGATTATTTCGTCAAATTGGAGCCTTTCACCGAGATTTCTTGGAGCCTTTGGACATATTCTGTTGTAACCTATCAGGCTGAGCACGAATATGACAAAGACAGTCAACAGAGAGGCTGGCAAGTACCGGATTTGGCAACAAAACCCCGTTTTTGGCTCAATTTCCATACAAAACGTCGAAATTTGGGCCAAATGTGGCCAAATTCGAGGCTTTCACCGACTCCTCTTGGATCCCTTGGCCCTATTTTGTTGTATCCTGTCAGGCTGAGCACGAAAATGACAAAGACAATCAACAGAGAGGCTGGCAAGTACCGGATTTGGCGACAAAACCCCGTTTTTGGCTCAATTTCCATACAAAACGTCGAAATTTGGGCAAAATGTGGCCAAATTCGAGGCTTTCACCGACTCCTCTTGGATCCCTTGGCCCTATTTTGTTGTATCCTGTCAGGCTGAGCACGAATATGGCAAAGACAGTCAACAGAGAGGCTGGCAAGTACCGGATTTGGCGACAAAACCCCGTTTTTGGCTCAATTTCCATACAAAACGTCGAAATTTGGGCCAAATGTGGCCAAATTCGAGGCTTTCACCGACTCCCATTGGATCCCTTGGCCATATTTTGTTGTATCCTGTCAGGCTGAGCAAAAAAATGCCCAAGGGCATCAAGCAATTCAGTGGTAAGTACCGATTTTTGCGACAAATGCACAGAAATGCTTAGAATTTGCTTGTAATGTCAATTCTGTGATTATTTCGTCAAATTGGAGCCTTTCACCGAGATTTCTTGGAGCCTTTGGAAATATTCTGTTGTAACCTATCAGGCTGAGCACGAATATCACAAAGACAGTCAACAGAGAGGCTGGCAAGTACCGGATTTGGCGACAAAACCCCGTTTTTGGCTCAATTTCCATACAAAACGTCGAAATTTTGGCTAAATGTGGCCAAATTCGAGGCTTTCACCGACTCCTCTTGGATACCTTGGCCCTATTTTGTTGTATCCTGTCAGGCTGAGCACGAATATGGCAAAGACAGTCAACAGAGAGGCTGGCAAGTACCGGATTTGGCGACAAAACCCCGTTTTTGGCTCAATTTCCATAGAAAACGTCGAAATTTGGGCCAAATGTGGCCAAATTCGAAACTTTCACCGACTCCTCTTGGATCCCTTGGCCCTATTTTGTTGTATCCTGTCAGGCTGAGCACGAAAATGACAAAGACAATCAACAGAGAGGCTGGCAAGTACCGGATTTGGCGACAAAACCCCGTTTTTGGCTCAATTTCCATACAAAACGTCGAAATTTGGGCCAAATGTGGCCAAATTCGAGGCTTTCACCGACTCCCATTGGATCCCTTGGCCATATTTTGTTGTATCCTGTCAGGCTGAGCAAAAAAATGCCCAAGGGCATCAAGCAATTCAGTGGTAAGTACCGATTTTTGCGACAAATGCACAGAAATGCTTAGAATTTGCTTGTAATGTCAATTCTGTGATTATTTCGTCAAATTGGAGCCTTTCACCGAGATTTCTTGGAGCCTTTGGACATATTCTGTTGTAACCTATCAGGCTGAGCACGAATATGACAAAGACAGTCAACAGAGAGGCTGGCAAGTACCGGATTTGGCGACAAAACCCCGTTTTTGGCTCAATTTCCATAGAAAACGTCGAAATTTGGGCCAAATGTGGCCAAATTCGAGGCTTTCACCGACTCCTCTTGGATCCCTTGGCCCTATTTTGTTGTATCCTGTCAGGCTGAGCACGAATATGGCAAAGACAGTCAACAGAGAGGCTGGCAAGTACCGGATTTGGCGACAAAACCCCGTTTTTGGCTCAATTTCCATACAAAACGTCGAAATTTGGGCCAAATGTGGCCAAATTCGAGGCTTTCACCGACTCCCATTGGATCCCTTGGCCATATTTTGTTGTATCCTGTCAGGCTGAGCAAAAAAATGCCCAAGGGCATCAAGCAATTCAGTGGTAAGTACCGATTTTTGCGACAAATGCACAGAAATGCTTAGAATTTGCTTGTAATGTCAATTCTGTGATTATTTCGTCAAATTGGAGCCTTTCACCGAGATTTCTTGGAGCCTTTGAACATATTCTGTTGTAACCTATCAGGCTGAGCACGAATATCACAAAGACAGTCAACAGAGAGGCTGGCAAGTACCGGATTTGGCGACAAAACCCCGTTTTTGGCTCAATTTCCATACAAAACGTCGAAATTTGGGCCAAATGTGGCCAAATTCGAGGCTTTCACCGACTCCCATTGGATCCCTTGGCCATATTTTGTTGTATCCTGTCAGGCTGAGCAAAAAAATGCCCAAGGGCATCAAGCAATTCAGTGGTAAGTACCGATTTTTGCGACAAATGCACAGAAATGCTTAGAATTTGCTTGTAATGTCAATTCTGTGATTATTTCGTCAAATTGGAGCCTTTCACCGAGATTTCTTGGAGCCTTTGGACATATTCTGTTGTAACCTATCAGGCTGAGCACGAATATGACAAAGACAGTCAACAGAGAGGCTGGCAAGTACCGGATTTGGCAACAAAACCCCGTTTTTGGCTCAATTTCCATACAAAACGTCGAAATTTGGGCCAAATGTGGCCAAATTCGAGGCTTTCACCGACTCCTCTTGGATCCCTTGGCCCTATTTTGTTGTATCCTGTCAGGCTGAGCACGAAAATGACAAAGACAATCAACAGAGAGGCTGGCAAGTACCGGATTTGGCGACAAAACCCCGTTTTTGGCTCAATTTCCATACAAAACGTCGAAATTTGGGCAAAATGTGGCCAAATTCGAGGCTTTCACCGACTCCTCTTGGATCCCTTGGCCCTATTTTGTTGTATCCTGTCAGGCTGAGCACGAATATGGCAAAGACAGTCAACAGAGAGGCTGGCAAGTACCGGATTTGGCGACAAAACCCCGTTTTTGGCTCAATTTCCATACAAAACGTCGAAATTTGGGCCAAATGTGGCCAAATTCGAGGCTTTCACCGACTCCCATTGGATCCCTTGGCCATATTTTGTTGTATCCTGTCAGGCTGAGCAAAAAAATGCCCAAGGGCATCAAGCAATTCAGTGGTAAGTACCGATTTTTGCGACAAATGCACAGAAATGCTTAGAATTTGCTTGTAATGTCAATTCTGTGATTATTTCGTCAAATTGGAGCCTTTCACCGAGATTTCTTGGAGCCTTTGGAAATATTCTGTTGTAACCTATCAGGCTGAGCACGAATATCACAAAGACAGTCAACAGAGAGGCTGGCAAGTACCGGATTTGGCGACAAAACCCCGTTTTTGGCTCAATTTCCATACAAAACGTCGAAATTTTGGCTAAATGTGGCCAAATTCGAGGCTTTCACCGACTCCTCTTGGATACCTTGGCCCTATTTTGTTGTATCCTGTCAGGCTGAGCACGAATATGGCAAAGACAGTCAACAGAGAGGCTGGCAAGTACCGGATTTGGCGACAAAACCCCGTTTTTGGCTCAATTTCCATAGAAAACGTCGAAATTTGGGCCAAATGTGGCCAAATTCGAAACTTTCACCGACTCCTCTTGGATCCCTTGGCCCTATTTTGTTGTATCCTGTCAGGCTGAGCACGAAAATGACAAAGACAATCAACAGAGAGGCTGGCAAGTACCGGATTTGGCGACAAAACCCCGTTTTTGGCTCAATTTCCATACAAAACGTCGAAATTTGGGCCAAATGTGGCCAAATTCGAGGCTTTCACCGACTCCCATTGGATCCCTTGGCCATATTTTGTTGTATCCTGTCAGGCTGAGCAAAAAAATGCCCAAGGGCATCAAGCAATTCAGTGGTAAGTACCGATTTTTGCGACAAATGCACAGAAATGCTTAGAATTTGCTTGTAATGTCAATTCTGTGATTATTTCGTCAAATTGGAGCCTTTCACCGAGATTTCTTGGAGCCTTTGGACATATTCTGTTGTAACCTATCAGGCTGAGCACGAATATGACAAAGACAGTCAACAGAGAGGCTGGCAAGTACCGGATTTGGCGACAAAACCCCGTTTTTGGCTCAATTTCCATACAAAACGTCGAAATTTGGGCCAAATGTGGCCAAATTCGAGGCTTTCACCGACTCCTCTTGGATCCCTTGGCCCTATTTTATGGTATCCTGTCAGGCTGAGCACGAAAATGACAAAGACAATCAACAGAGAGGCTGGCAAGTACCGGATTTGGCGACAAAACCCCGTTTTTGGCTCAATTTCCATAGAAAACGTCGAAATTTGGGCCAAATGTGGCCAAATTCGAGGCTTTCACCGACTCCCATTGGATCCCTTGGCCATATTTTGTTGTATCCTGTCAGGCTGAGCAAAAAAATGCCCAAGGGCATCAAGCAATTCAGTGGTAAGTACCGATTTTTGCGACAAATGCACAGAAATGCTTAGAATTTGCTTGTAATGTCAATTCTGTGATTATTTCGTCAAATTGGAGCCTTTCACCGAGATTTCTTGGAGCCTTTGAACATATTCTGTTGTAACCTATCAGGCTGAGCACGAATATGACAAAGACAGTCAACAGAGAGGCTGGCAAGTACCGGATTTGGCGACAAAACCCCGTTTTTGGCTCAATTTCCATACAAAACGTCGAAATTTGGGCCAAATGTGGCCAAATTCGAGGCTTTCACCGACTCCTCTTGGATCCCTTGGCCCTATTTTGTTGTATCCTGTCAGGCTGAGCACGAAAATGACAAAGACAATCAACAGAGAGGCTGGCAAGTACCGGATTTGGCGACAAAACCCCGTTTTTGGCTCAATTTCCATACAAAACGTCGAAATTTGGGCCAAATGTGGCCAAATTCGAGGCTTTCACCGACTCTCATTGGATCCCTTGGCCATATTTTGTTGTATCCTGTCAGGCTGAGTAAAAAAATGCTCAAGGGCATCAAGCAATTCAGTGGTAAGTACCGATTTTTGCGACAAATGCACAGAAATGCTTAGAATTTGCTTGTAATGTCAATTCTGTGATTATTTCGTCAAATTGGAGCCTTTCACCGAGATTTCTTGGAGCCTTTGGACATATTCTGTTGTAACCTATCAGGCTGAGCACGAATATGACAAAGACAGTCAACAGAGAGGCTGGCAAGTACCGGATTTGGCGACAAAACCCCGTTTTTGGCTCAATTTCCATACAAAACGTCGAAATTTGGGCCAAATGTGGCCAAATTCGAGGCTTTCACCGACTCCTCTTGGATCCCTTGGCCCTATTTTGTTGTATCCTGTCAGGCTGAGCACGAATATGGCAAAGATAGTCAACAGAGAGGCTGGCAAGTACCGGATTTGGCGACAAAACCCCGTTTTTGGCTCAATTTCCATACAAAACGTCGAAATTTGGGCCAAATGTGGCCAAATTCGAGGCTTTCACCGACTCCCATTGGATCCCTTGGCCATATTTTGTTGTATCCTGTCAGGCTGAGCAAAAAAATGCCCAAGGGCATCAAGCAATTCAGTGGTAAGTACCGATTTTTGCGACAAATGCACAGAAATGCTTAGAATTTGCTTGTAATGTCAATTCTGTGATTATTTCGTCAAATTGGAGCCTTTCACCGAGATTTCTTGGAGCCTTTGGACATATTCTGTTGTAACCTATCAGGCTGAGCACGAATATCACAAAGACAGTCAACAGAGAGGCTGGCAAGTACCGGATTTGGCGACAAAACCCCGTTTTTGGCTCAATTTCCATACAAAACGTCGAAATTTTGGCCAAATGTGGCCAAATTCGAGGCTTTCACCGACTCCTCTTGGAT
Organism: Hydra viridissima; assembly: GCF_058129835.1. Lineage (NCBI taxonomy): Eukaryota > Metazoa > Cnidaria > Hydrozoa > Anthoathecata > Hydridae > Hydra > Hydra viridissima. Next base: position 10,011,168 of record NW_028324306.1, read on the forward strand.
ACCTTGGCCCTATTTTGTTGTATCCTGTCAGGCTGAACACGAATATGGTAAAGACAGTCAACAGAGAGGCTGGCAAGTACCGGATTTGGCGACAAAACCCCGTTTTTGGCTCAATTTCCATACAAAACGTCGAAATTTGGGCCAAATGTGGCCAAATTCGAGGCTTTCACCGACTCCTCTTGGATCCCTTGGCCCTATTTTGTTGTATCCTGTCAAGCTGAGCACGAAAATGACAAAGACAATCAACAGAGAGGCTGGCAAGTACCGGATTTGGCGACAAAACCCCGTTTTTGGCTCAATTTCCATACAAAACGTCGAAATTTGGGCCAAATGTGGCCAAATTCGAGGCTTTCACCGACTCCCATTGGATCCCTTGGCCATATTTTGTTGTATCCTGTCAGGCTGAGCAAAAAAATGCCCAAGGGCATCAAGCAATTCAGTGGTAAGTACCGATTTTTGCGACAAATGCACAGAAATGCTTAGAATTTGCTTGTAATGTCAATTCTGTGATTATTTCGTCAAATTGGAGCCTTTCACCGAGATTTCTTGGAGCCTTTGGACATATTCTGTTGTAACCTATCAGGCTGAGCACGAATATCACAAAGACAGTCAACAGAGAGGCTGGCAAGTACCGGATTTGGCGACAAAACCCCGTTTTTGGCTCAATTTCCATACAAAACGTCGAAATTTTGGCCAAATGTGGCCAAATTCGAGGCTTTCACCGACTCCTCTTGGATACCTTGGCCCTATTTTGTTGTATCCTGTCAGGCTGAGCACGAATATGGTAAAGACAGTCAACAGAGAGGCTGGCAAGTACCGGATTTGGCGACAAAACCCCGTTTTTGGCTCAATTTCCATACAAAACGTCGAAATTTGGGCCAAATGTGGCCAAATTCGAGGCTTTCACCGACTCCTCTTGGATCCCTTGGCCCTATTTTGTTGTATCCTGTCAAGCTGAGCACGAAAATGACAAAGACAATCAACAGAGAGGCTGGCAAGTACCGGATTTGGCGACAAAACCCCGTTTTTGGCTCAATTTCCATACAAAACGTCGAAATTTGGGCCAAATGTGGCCAAATTCGAGACTTTCACCGACTCCCATTGGATCCCTTGGCCTTATTTTGTTGTATCCTGTCAGGCTGAGCAAAAAAATGCCCAAGGGCATCAAGCAATTCAGTGGTAAGTACCGATTTTTGCGACAAATGCACAGAAATGCTTAGAATTTGCTTGTAATGTCAATTCTGTGATTATTTCGTCAAATTGGAGCCTTTCACCGTGATTTCTTGGAGCCTTTGGACATATTCTGTTGTAACCTATCAGGCTGAGCACGAAAATGACAAAGACAATCAACAGAGAGGCTGGCAAGTACCGGATTTGGCGACAAAACCCCGTTTTTGGCTCAATTTCCATACAAAACGTCGAAATTTGGGCCAAATGTGGCCAAATTCGAAACTTTCACCGACTCCTCTTGGATCCCATGGCCCTATTTTGTTGTATCCTGTCAGGCTGAGCACGAAAATGACAAAGACAATCAACAGAGAGGCTGGCAAGTACCGGATTTGGCGACAAAACCCCGTTTTTGGCTCAATTTCCATACAAAACGTCGAAATTTGGGCCAAATGTGGCCAAATTCGAGGCTTTCACCGACTCCCATTGGATCCCTTGGCCATATTTTGTTGTATCCTGTCAGGCTGAGCAAAAAAATGCCCAAGGGCATCAAGCAATTCAGTGGTAAGTACCGATTTTTGCGACAAATGCACAGAAATGCTTAGAATTTGCTTGTAATGTCAATTCTGTGATTATTTCGTCAAATTGGAGCCTTTCACCGAGATTTCTTGGAGCCTTTGGACATATTCTGTTGTAACCTATCAGGCTGAGCACGAATATGACAAAGACAGTCAACAGAGAGGCTGGCAAGTACCGGATTTGGCGACAAAACCCCGTTTTTGGCTCAATTTCCATACAAAACGTCGAAATTTGGGCCAAATGTGGCCAAATTCGAGGCTTTCACCGACTCCTCTTGGATCCCTTGGCCCTATTTTATGGTATCCTGTCAGGCTGAGCACGAAAATGACAAAGACAATCAACAGAGAGGCTGGCAAGTACCGGATTTGGCGACAAAACCCCGTTTTTGGCTCAATTTCCATACAAAACGTCGAAATTTGGGCCAAATGTGGCCAAATTCGAGGCTTTCACCGACTCCTCTTGGATCCCTTGGCCCTATTTTGTTGTATCCTGTCAGGCTGAGCACGAATATGGCAAAGACAGTCAACAGAGAGGCTGGCAAGTACCGGATTTGGCGACAAAACCCCGTTTTTGGCTCAATTTCCATACAAAACGTCGAATTTTGGGCCAAATGTGGCCAAATTCGAGGCTTTCACCGACTCCCATTGGATCCCTTGGCCATATTTTGTTGTATCCTGTCAGGCTGAGCAAAAAAATGCCCAAGGGCATCAAGCAATTCAGTGGTAAGTACCGATTTTTGCGACAAATGCACAGAAATGCTTAGAATTTGCTTGTAATGTCAATTCTGTGATTATTTCGTCAAATTGGAGCCTTTCACCGAGATTTCTTGGAGCCTTTGAACATATTCTGTTGTAACCTATCAGGCTGAGCACGAATATCACAAAGACAGTCAACAGAGAGGCTGGCAAGTACCGGATTTGGCGACAAAACCCCGTTTTTGGCTCAATTTCCATACAAAACGTCGAAATTTTGGCTAAATGTGGCCAAATTCGAGGCTTTCACCGACTCCTCTTGGATACCTTGGCCCTATTTTGTTGTATCCTGTCAGGCTGAGCACGAAAATGACAAAGACAATCAACAGAGAGGCTGGCAAGTACCTGATTTGGCGACAAAACCACGTTTTTGGCTCAATTTCCATAGAAAACGTCGAAATTTGGGCCAAATGTGGCCAAATTCGAGGCTTTCACCGACTCCCATTGGATCCCTTGGCCATATTTTGTTGTATCCTGTCAGGCTGAGCAAAAAAATGCCCAAGGGCATCAAGCAATTCAGTGGTAAGTACCGATTTTTGCGACAAATGCACAGAAATGCTTAGAATTTGCTTGTAATGTCAATTCTGTGATTATTTCGTCAAATTGGAGCCTTTCACCGAGATTTCTTGGAGCCTTTGGACATATTCTGTTGTAACCTATCAGGCTGAGCACGAATATGACAAAGACAGTCAACAGAGAGGCTGGCAAGTACCGGATTTGGCGACAAAACCCCGTTTTTGGCTCAATTTCCATAGAAAACGTCGAAATTTGGGCCAAATGTGGCCAAATTCGAGGCTTTCACCGACTCCTCTTGGATCCCTTGGCCCTATTTTGTTGTATCCTGTCAGGCTGAGCACGAATATGGCAAAGACAGTCAACAGAGAGGCTGGCAAGTACCGGATTTGGCGACAAAACCCCGTTTTTGGCTCAATTTCCATAGAAAACGTCGAAATTTGGGCCAAATGTGGCCAAATTCGAGGCTTTCACCGACTCCCATTGGATCCCTTGGCCATATTTTGTTGTATCCTGTCAGGCTGAGCAAAAAAATGCCCAAGGGCATCAAGCAATTCAGTGGTAAGTACCGATTTTTGCGACAAATGCACAGAAATGCTTAGAATTTGCTTGTAATGTCAATTCTGTGATTATTTCGTCAAATTGGAGCCTTTCACCGAGATTTCTTGGAGCCTTTGAACATATTCTGTTGTAACCTATCAGGCTGAGCACGAATATCACAAAGACAGTCAACAGAGAGGCTGGCAAGTACCGGATTTGGCGACAAAACCCCGTTTTTGGCTCAATTTCCATACAAAACGTCGAAATTTTGGCCAAATGTGGCCAAATTCGAGGCTTTCACCGACTCCTCTTGGATACCTTGGCCCTATTTTGTTGTATCCTGTCAGGCTGAGCACGAATATGGCAAAGACAGTCAACAGAGAGGCTGGCAAGTACCGGATTTGGCGACAAAACCCCGTTTTTGGCTCAATTTCCATACAAAACGTCGAAATTTGGGCCAAATGTGGCCAAATTCGAGGCTTTCACCGACTCCTCTTGGATCCCTTGGCCCTATTTTGTTGTATCCTGTCAAGCTGAGCACGAAAATGACAAAGACAATCAACAGAGAGGCTGGCAAGTACCGGATTTGGCGACAAAACCCCGTTTTTGGCTCAATTTCCATACAAAACGTCGAAATTTGGGCCAAATGTGGCCAAATTCGAGGCTTTCACCAACTCCCATTGGATCCCTTGGCCATATTTTGTTGTATCCTGTCAGGCTGAGCAAAAAAATGCCCAAGGGCATCAAGCAATTCAGTGGTAAGTACCGATTTTTGCGACAAATGCACAGAAATGCTTAGAATTTGCTTGTAATGTCAATTCTGTGATTATTTCGTCAAATTGGAGCCTTTCACCGTGATTTCTTGGAGCCTTTGGACATATTCTGTTGTAACCTATCAGGCTGAGCACGAAAATGACAAAGACAATCAACAGAGAGGCTGGCAAGTACCGGATTTGGCGACAAAACCCCGTTTTTGGCTCAATTTCCATACAAAACGTCGAAATTTGGGCCAAATGTGGCCAAATTCGAGGCTTTCACCGACTCCTCTTGGATCCCTTGGCCCTATTTTGTTGTATCCTGTCAGGCTGAGCACGAAAATGACAAAGACAATCAACAGAGAGGCTGGCAAGTACCGGATTTGGCGACAAAACCCCGTTTTTGGCTCAATTTCCATAGAAAACGTCGAAATTTGGGCCAAATGTGGCCAAATTCGAGGCTTTCACCGACTCCCATTGGATCCCTTGGCCATATTTTGTTGTATCCTGTCAGGCTGAGCAAAAAAATGCCCAAGGGCATCAAGCAATTCAGTGGTAAGTACCGATTTTTGCGACAAATGCACAGAAATGCTTAGAATTTGCTTGTAATGTCAATTCTGTGATTATTTCGTCAAATTGGAGCCTTTCACCGAGATTTCTTGGAGCCTTTGGACATATTCTGTTGTAACCTGTCAGGCTGAGCACGAATATGACAAAGACAGTCAACAGAGAGGCTGGCAAGTACCGGATTTGGCGACAAAACCCCGTTTTTGGCTCAATTTCCATACAAAACGTCGAAATTTGGGCCAAATGTGGCCAAATTCGAAACTTTCACCGACTCCTCTTGGATCCCTTGGCCCTATTTTGTTGTATCCTGTCAGGCTGAGCACGAAAATGACAAAGACAATCAACAGAGAGGCTGGCAAGTACCGGATTTGGCGACAAAACCCCGTTTTTGGCTCAATTTCCATACAAAACGTCGAAATTTGGGCCAAATGTGGCCAAATTCGAGGCTTTCACCGACTCTCATTGGATCCCTTGGCCATATTTTGTTGTATCCTGTCAGGCTGAGCAAAAAAATGCCCATGGGCATCAAGCAATTCAGTGGTAAGTACCGATTTTTGCGACAAATGCACAGAAATGCTTAGAATTTGCTTGTAATGTCAATTCTGTGATTATTTCGTCAAATTGGAGCCTTTCACCGAGATTTCTTGGAGCCTTTGGACATATTCTGTTGTAACCTATCAGGCTGAGCAAGAATATGACAAAGACAGTCAACAGAGAGGCTGGCAAGTACCGGATTTGGCGACAAAACCCCGTTTTTGGCTCAATTTCCATAGAAAACGTCGAAATTTGGGCCAAATGTGGCCAAATTCGAGGCTTTCACCGACTCCTCTTGGATCCCTTGGCCCTATTTTGTTGTATCCTGTCAGGCTGAGCACGAAAATGACAAAGACAATCAACAGAGAGGCTGGCAAGTACCGGATTTGGCGACAAAACCCCGTTTTTGGCTCAATTTCCATAGAAAACGTCGAAATTTGGGCCAAATGTGGCCAAATTCGAGGCTTTCACCGACTCCCATTGGATCCCTTGGCCATATTTTGTTGTATCCTGTCAGGCTGAGCAAAAAAATGCCCAAGGGCTTCAAGCAATTCAGTGGTAAGTACCGATTTTTGCGACAAATGCACAGAAATGCTTAGAATTTGCTTGTAATGTCAATTCTGTGATTATTTCGTCAAATTGGAGCCTTTCACCGAGATTTCTTGGAGCCTTTGGACATATTCTGTTGTAACCTATCAAGCTGAGCACGAATATGACAAAGACAGTCAACAGAGAGGCTGGCAAGTACCGGATTTGGCGACAAAACCCCGTTTTTGGCTCAATTTCCATACAAAACGTCGAAATTTGGGCCAAATGTGGCCAAATTCGCGGTTTTCACCGTATCCTCTTGGATCCCTTGGCCCTAATTTGTTGTATCCTGTCAGGCTGAGCACGAAAATGACAAAGACAATCAACAGAGAGGCTGGCAAGTACCGGATTTGGCGACAAAACCCCGTTTTTGGCTCAATTTCCATAGAAAACGTCGAAATTTGGGCCAAATGTGGCCAAATTCGAGGCTTTCACCGACTCCCATTAGATCCCTTGGCCATATTTTGTTGTATCCTGTCAGGCTGAGCAAAAAAATGCCCAAGGGCATCAAGCAATTCAGTGGTAAGTACCGATTTTTGCGACAAATGCACAGAAATGCTTAGAATTTGCTTGTAATGTCAATTCTGTGATTATTTCGTCAAATTGGAGCCTTTCACCGAGATTTCTTGGAGCCTTTGGACATATTCTGTTGTAACCTATCAGGCTGAGCACGAATATGACAAAGACAGTCAACAGAGAGGCTGGCAAGTACCGGATTTGGCGACAAAACCCCGTTTTTGGCTCAATTTCCATACAAAACGTCGAAATTTGGGCCAAATGTGGCCAAATTCGAGGCTTTCACCGACTCCTCTTGTATCCCTTGGCCCTATTTTGTTGTATCCTGTCAGGCTGAGCACGAAAATGACAAAGACAATCAACAGAGAGGCTGGCAAGTACCGGATTTGGCGACAAAACCCCGTTTTTGGCTCAATTTCCATAGAAAACGTCGAAATTTGGGCCAAATGTGGCCAAATTCGAGGCTTTCACCGACTCCTCTTGGATCCCTTGGCCCTATTTTGTTGTATCCTGTCAGGCTGAGCACGAATATGGCAAAGACAGTCAACAGAGAGGCTGGCAAGTACCGGATTTGGCGACAAAACCCCGTTTTTGGCTCAATTTCCATACAAAACGTCGAAATTTTGGCCAAATGTGGCCAAATTCGAGGCTTTCACCGACTCCCATTGGATCCCTTGGCCATATTTTGTTGTATCCTGTCAGGCTGAGCAAAAAAATGCCCAAGGGCATCAAGCAATTCAGTGGTAAGTACCGATTTTTGCGACAAATGCACAGAAATGCTTAGAATTTGCTTGTAATGTCAATTCTGTGATTATTTCGTCAAATTGGAGCCTTTCACCGAGATTTCTTGGAGCCTTTGGACATATTCTGTTGTAACCTATCAGGCTGAGCACGAATATGACAAAGACAGTCAACAGAGAGGCTGGCAAGTACCGGATTTGGCGACAAAACCCCGTTTTTGGCTCAATTTCCATACAAAACGTCGAAATTTGGGCCAAATGTGGCCAAATTCGAGGCTTTCACCGACTCCTCTTCGATCCCTTGGCCCTATTTTGTTGTATCCTGTCAGACTGAGCACGAAAATGACAAAGACAATCAACAGAGAGGCTGGCAAGTACCGGATTTGGCGACAAAACCCCGTTTTTGGCTCAATTTCCATAGAAAACGTCGAAATTTGGGCCAAATGTGGCCAAATTCGAGGCTTTCACCGACTCCTCTTGGATCCCTTGGCCCTATTTTGTTGTATCCTGTCAGGCTGAGCACGAATATGGCAAAGACAGTCAACAGAGAGGCTGGCAAGTACCGGATTTGGCGACAAAACCCCGTTTTTGGCTCAATTTCCATACAAAACGTCGAAATTTGGGCCAAATGTGGCCAAATTCGAGGCTTTCACCGACTCCCATTGGATCCCTTGGCCATATTTTGTTGTATCCTGTCAGGCTGAGCAAAAAAATGCCCAAGGGCATCAAGCAATTCAGTGGTAAGTACCGATTTTTGCGACAAATGCACAGAAATGCTTAGAATTTGCTTGTAATGTCAATTCTGTGATTATTTCGTCAAATTGGAGCCTTTCACCGAGATTTCTTGGAGCCTTTGAACATATTCTGTTGTAACCTATCAGGCTGAGCACGAATATCACAAAGACAGTCAACAGAGAGGCTGGCAAGTACCGGATTTGGCGACAAAACCCCGTTTTTGGCTCAATTTCCATACAAAACGTCGAAATTTGGGCCAAATGTGGCCAAATTCGAGGCTTTCACCGACTCCCATTGGATCCCTTGGCCATATTTTGTTGTATCCTGTCAGGCTGAGCAAAAAAATGCCCAAGGGCATCAAGCAATTCAGTGGTAAGTACCGATTTTTGCGACAAATGCACAGAAATGCTTAGAATTTGCTTGTAATGTCAATTCTGTGATTATTTCGTCAAATTGGAGCCTTTCACCGAGATTTCTTGGAGCCTTTGGACATATTCTGTTGTAACCTATCAGGCTGAGCACGAATATGACAAAGACAGTCAACAGAGAGGCTGGCAAGTACCGGATTTGGCAACAAAACCCCGTTTTTGGCTCAATTTCCATACAAAACGTCGAAATTTGGGCCAAATGTGGCCAAATTCGAGGCTTTCACCGACTCCTCTTAGATCCCTTGGCCCTATTTTGTTGTATCCTGTCAGGCTGAGCACGAAAATGACAAAGACAATCAACAGAGAGGCTGGCAAGTACCGGATTTGGCGACAAAACCCCGTTTTTGGCTCAATTTCCATACAAAACGTCGAAATTTGGGCCAAATGTGGCCAAATTCGAGGCTTTCACCGACTCCTCTTGGATCCCTTGGCCCTATTTTGTTGTATCCTGTCAGGCTGAGCACGAATATGGCAAAGACAGTCAACAGAGAGGCTGGCAAGTACCGGATTTGGCGACAAAACCCCGTTTTTGGCTCAATTTCCATACAAAACGTCGAAATTTGGGCCAAATGTGGCCAAATTCGAGGCTTTCACCGACTCCCATTGGATCCCTTGGCCATATTTTGTTGTATCCTGTCAGGCTGAGCAAAAAAATGCCCAAGGGCATCAAGCAATTCAGTGGTAAGTACCGATTTTTGCGACAAATGCACAGAAATGCTTAGAATTTGCTTGTAATGTCAATTCTGTGATTATTTCGTCAAATTGGAGCCTTTCACCGAGATTTCTTGGAGCCTTTGGAAATATTCTGTTGTAACCTATCAGGCTGAGCACGAATATCACAAAGACAGTCAACAGAGAGGCTGGCAAGTACCGGATTTGGCGACAAAACCCCGTTTTTGGCTCAATTTCCATACAAAACGTCGAAATTTTGGCTAAATGTGGCCAAATTCGAGGCTTTCACCGACTCCTCTTGGATACCTTGGCCCTATTTTGTTGTATCCTGTCAGGCTGAGCACGAATATGGCAAAGACAGTCAACAGAGAGGCTGGCAAGTACCGGATTTGGCGACAAAACCCCGTTTTTGGCTCAATTTCCATACAAAACGTCGAAATTTGGGCCAAATGTGGCCAAATTCGAAACTTTCACCGACTCCTCTTGGATCCCTTGGCCCTATTTTGTTGTATCCTGTCAGGCTGAGCACGAAAATGACAAAGACAATCAACAGAGAGGCTGGCAAGTACCGGATTTGGCGACAAAACCCCGTTTTTGGCTCAATTTCCATACAAAACGTCGAAATTTGGGCCAAATGTGGCCAAATTCGAGGCTTTCACCGACTCCCATTGGATCCCTTGGCCATATTTTGTTGTATCCTGTCAGGCTGAGCAAAAAAATGCCCAAGGGCATCAAGCAATTCAGTGGTAAGTACCGATTTTTGCGACAAATGCACAGAAATGCTTAGAATTTGCTTGTAATGTCAATTCTGTGATTATTTCGTCAAATTGGAGCCTTTCACCGAGATTTCTTGGAGCCTTTGGACATATTCTGTTGTAACCTATCAGGCTGAGCACGAATATGACAAAGACAGTCAAAAGAGAGGCTGGCAAGTACCGGATTTGGCGACAAAACCCCGTTTTGGCTCAATTTCCATACAAAACGTCGAAATTTGGGCCAAATGTGGCCAAATTCGAGGCTTTCACCGACTCCTCTTGGATCCCTTGGCCCTATTTTATGGTATCCTGTCAGGCTGAGCACGAAAATGACAAAGACAATCAACAGAGAGGCTGGCAAGTACCGGATTTGGCGACAAAACCCCGTTTTTGGCTCAATTTCCATAGAAAACGTCGAAATTTGGGCCAAATGTGGCCAAATTCGAGGCTTTCACCGACTCCCATTGGATCCCTTGGCCATATTTTGTTGTATCCTGTCAGGCTGAGCAAAAAAATGCCCAAGGGCATCAAGCAATTCAGTGGTAAGTACCGATTTTTGCGACAAATGCACAGAAATGCTTAGAATTTGCTTGTAATGTCAATTCTGTGATTATTTCGTCAAATTGGAGCCTTTCACCGAGATTTCTTGGAGCCTTTGAACATATTCTGTTGTAACCTATCAGGCTGAGCACGAATATGACAAAGACAGTCAACAGAGAGGCTGGCAAGTACCGGATTTGGCGACAAAACCCCGTTTTTGGCTCAATTTCCATACAAAACGTCGAAATTTGGGCCAAATGTGGCCAAATTCGAGGCTTTCACCGACTCCTCTTGGATCCCTTGGCCCTATTTTGTTGTATCCTGTCAGGCTGAGCACGAAAATGACAAAGACAATCAACAGAGAGGCTGGCAAGTACCGGATTTGGCGACAAAACCCCGTTTTTGGCTCAATTTCCATACAAAACGTCGAAATTTGGGCCAAATGTGGCCAAATTCGAGGCTTTCACCGACTCTCATTGGATCCCTTGGCCATATTTTGTTGTATCCTGTCAGGCTGAGCAAAAAAATGCTCAAGGGCATCAAGCAATTCAGTGGTAAGTACCGATTTTTGCGACAAATGCACAGAAATGCTTAGAATTTGCTTGTAATGTCAATTCTGTGATTATTTCGTCAAATTGGAGCCTTTCACCGAGATTTCTTGGAGCCTTTGGACATATTCTGTTGTAACCTATCAGGCTGAGCACGAATATCACAAAGACAGTCAACAGAGAGGCTGGCAAGTACCGGATTTGGCGACAAAACCCCGTTTTTGGCTCAATTTCCATACAAAACGTCGAAATTTGGGCCAAATGTGGCCAAATTCGAGGCTTTCACCGACTCCTCTTGGATCCCTTGGCCCTATTTTGTTGTATCCTGTCAAGCTGAGCACGAAAATGACAAAGACAATCAACAGAGAGGCTGGCAAGTACCGGATTTGGCGACAAAACCCCGTTTTTGGCTCAATTTCCATACAAAACGTCGAAATTTGGGCCAAATGTGGCCAAATTCGAGACTTTCACCGACTCCCATTGGATCCCTTGGCCATATTTTGTTGTATCCTGTCAGGCTGAGCAAAAAAATGCCCAAGGGCATCAAGCAATTCAGTGGTAAGTACCGATTTTTGCGACAAATGCACAGAAATGCTTAGAATTTGCTTGTAATGTCAATTCTGTGATTATTTCGTCAAATTGGAGCCTTTCACCGAGATTTCTTGGAGCCTTTGGACATATTCTGTTGTAACCTATCAGGCTGAGCACGAATATGACAAAGACAGTCAACAGAGAGGCTGGCAAGTACCGGATTTGGCGACAAAACCCCGTTTTTGGCTCAATTTCCATACAAAACGTCGAAATTTTGGCCAAATGTGGCCAAATTCGAGGCTTTCACCGACTCCTCTTGGATACCTTGGCCCTATTTTGTTGTATCCTGTCAGGCTGAGCACGAATATGGTAAAGACAGTCAACAGAGAGGCTGGCAAGTACCGGATTTGGCGACAAAACCCCGTTTTTGGCTCAATTTCCATACAAAACGTCGAAATTTGGGCCAAATGTGGCCAAATTCGAGGCTTTCACCGACTCCTCTTGGATCCCTTGGCCCTATTTTGTTGTATCCTGTCAAGCTGAGCACGAAAATGACAAAGACAATCAACAGAGAGGCTGGCAAGTACCGGATTTGGCGACAAAACCCCGTTTTTGGCTCAATTTCCATAGAAAACGTCGAAATTTGGGCCAAATGTGGCCAAATTCGAGACTTTCACCGACTCCCATTGGATCCCTTGGCCATATTTTGTTGTATCCTGTCAGGCTGAGCAAAAAAATGCCCAAGGGCATCAAGCAATTCAGTGGTAAGTACCGATTTTTGCGACAAATGCACAGAAATGCTTAGAATTTGCTTGTAATGTCAATTCTGTGATTATTTCGTCAAATTGGAGCCTTTCACCGTGATTTCTTGGAGCCTTTGGACATATTCTGTTGTAACCTATCAGGCTGAGCACGAAAATGACAAAGACAATCAACAGAGAGGCTGGCAAGTACCGGATTTGGCGACAAAACCCCGTTTTTGGCTCAATTTCCATACAAAACGTCGAAATTTGGGCCAAATGTGGCCAAATTCGAGGCTTTCACCGACTCCTCTTGGATCCCTTGGCCCTATTTTGTTGTATCCTGTCAGGCTGAGCACGAAAATGACAAAGACAATCAACAGAGAGGCTGGCAAGTACCGGATTTGGCGACAAAACCCCGATTTTGGCTCAATTTCCATACAAAACGTCGAAATTTGGGCCAAATGTGGCCAAATTCGAGGCTTTCACCGACTCCCATTGGATCCCTTGGCCATATTTTGTTGTATCCTGTCAGGCTGAGCAAAAAAATGCCCAAGGGCATCAAGCAATTCAGTGGTAAGTACCGATTTTTGCGACAAATGCACAGAAATGCTTAGAATTTGCTTGTAATGTCAATTCTGTGATTATTTCGTCAAATTGGAGCCTTTCACCGAGATTTCTTGGAGCCTTTGGACATATTCTGTTGTAACCTATCAGGCTGAGCACGAATATCACAAAGACAGTCAACAGAGAGGCTGGCAAGTACCGGATTTGGCGACAAAACCCCGTTTTTGGCTCAATTTCCATACAAAACGTCGAAATTTGGGCCAAATGTGGCCAAATTCGAGGCTTTCACCGACTCCCATTGGATCCCTTGGCCATATTTTGTTGTATCCTGTCAGGCTGAGCAAAAAAATGCCCAAGGGCATCAAGCAATTCAGTGGTAAGTACCGATTTTTGCGACAAATGCACAGAAATGCTTAGAATTTGCTTGTAATGTCAATTCTGTGATTATTTCGTCAAATTGGAGCCTTTCACCGAGATTTCTTGGAGCCTTTGGACATATTCTGTTGTAACCTATCAGGCTGAGCACGAATATCACAAAGACAGTCAACAGAGAGGCTGGCAAGTACCGGATTTGGCGACAAAACCCCGTTTTTGGCTCAATTTCCATACAAAACGTCGAAATTTTGGCCAAATGTGGCCAAATTCGAGGCTTTCACCGACTCCTCTTGGATACCTTGGCCCTATTTTGTTGTATCCTGTCAGGCTGAGCACGAATATGGCAAAGACAGTCAACAGAGAGGCTGGCAAGTACCGGATTTGGCGACAAAACCCCGTTTTTGGCTCAATTTCCATACAAAACGTCGAAATTTGGGCCAAATGTGGCCAAATTCGAGGCTTTCACCGACTCCTCTTGGATCCCTTGGCCCTATTTTGTTGTATCCTGTCAAGCTGAGCACGAAAATGACAAAGACAATCAACAGAGAGGCTGGCAAGTACCGGATTTGGCGACAAAACCCCGTTTTTGGCTCAATTTCCATACAAAACGTCGAAATTTGGGCCAAATGTGGCCAAATTCGAGGCTTTCACCGACTCCCATTGGATCCCTTGGCCATATTTTGTTGTATCCTGTCAGGCTGAGCAAAAAAATGCCCAAGGGCATCAAGCAATTCAGTGGTAAGTACCGATTTTTGCGACAAATGCACAGAAATGCTTAGAATTTGCTTGTAATGTCAATTCTGTGATTATTTCGTCAAATTGGAGCCTTTCACCGAGATTTCTTGGAGCCTTTGGACATATTCTGTTGTAACCTATCAGGCTGAGCACGAATATCACAAAGACAGTCAACAGAGAGGCTGGCAAGTACCGGATTTGGCGACAAAACCCCGTTTTTGGCTCAATTTCCATACAAAACGTCGAAATTTTGGCCAAATGTGGCCAAATTCGAGGCTTTCACCGACTCCTCTTGGATACCTTGGCCCTATTTTGTTGTATCCTGTCAGGCTGAGCACGAATATGGCAAAGACAGTCAACAGAGAGGCTGGCAAGTACCGGATTTGGCGACAAAACCCCGTTTTTGGCTCAATTTCCATACAAAACGTCGAAATTTGGGCCAAATGTGGCCAAATTCGAGGCTTTCACCGACTCCTCTTGGATCCCTTGGCCCTATTTTGTTGTATCCTGTCAAGCTGAGCACGAAAATGACAAAGACAATCAACAGAGAGGCTGGCAAGTACCGGATTTGGCGACAAAACCCCGTTTTTGGCTCAATTTCCATACAAAACGTCGAAATTTGGGCCAAATGTGGCCAAATTCGAGGCTTTCACCAACTCCCATTGGATCCCTTGGCCATATTTTGTTGTATCCTGTCAGGCTGAGCAAAAAAATGCCCAAGGGCATCAAGCAATTCAGTGGTAAGTACCGATTTTTGCGACAAATGCACAGAAATGCTTAGAATTTGCTTGTAATGTCAATTCTGTGATTATTTCGTCAAATTGGAGCCTTTCACCGTGATTTCTTGGAGCCTTTGGACATATTCTGTTGTAACCTATCAGGCTGAGCACGAAAATGACAAAGACAATCAACAGAGAGGCTGGCAAGTACCGGATTTGGCGACAAAACCCCGTTTTTGGCTCAATTTCCATACAAAACGTCGAAATTTGGGCCAAATGTGGCCAAATTCGAGGCTTTCACCGACTCCTCTTGGATCCCTTGGCCCTATTTTGTTGTATCCTGTCAGGCTGAGCACGAAAATGACAAAGACAATCAACAGAGAGGCTGGCAAGTACCGGATTTGGCGACAAAACCCCGTTTTTGGCTCAATTTCCATAGAAAACGTCGAAATTTGGGCCAAATGTGGCCAAATTCGAGGCTTTCACCGACTCCCATTGGATCCCTTGGCCATATTTTGTTGTATCCTGTCAGGCTGAGCAAAAAAATGCCCAAGGGCATCAAGCAATTCAGTGGTAAGTACCGATTTTTGCGACAAATGCACAGAAATGCTTAGAATTTGCTTGTAATGTCAATTCTGTGATTATTTCGTCAAATTGGAGCCTTTCACCGAGATTTCTTGGAGCCTTTGGACATATTCTGTTGTAACCTGTCAGGCTGAGCACGAATATGACAAAGACAGTCAACAGAGAGGCTGGCAAGTACCGGATTTGGCGACAAAACCCCGTTTTTGGCTCAATTTCCATAGAAAACGTCGAAATTTGGGCCAAATGTGGCCAAATTCGAGGCTTTCACCGACTCCCATTAGATCCCTTGGCCATATTTTGTTGTATCCTGTCAGGCTGAGCAAAAAAATGCCCAAGGGCATCAAGCAATTCAGTGGTAAGTACCGATTTTTGCGACAAATGCACAGAAATGCTTAGAATTTGCTTGTAATGTCAATTCTGTGATTATTTCGTCAAATTGGAGCCTTTCACCGAGATTTCTTGGAGCCTTTGGACATATTCTGTTGTAACCTATCAGGCTGAGCACGAATATGACAAAGACAGTCAACAGAGAGGCTGGCAAGTACCGGATTTGGCGACAAAACCCCGTTTTTGGCTCAATTTCCATACAAAACGTCGAAATTTGGGCCAAATGTGGCCAAATTCGAGGCTTTCACCGACTCCTCTTGTATCCCTTGGCCCTATTTTGTTGTATCCTGTCAGGCTGAGCACGAAAATGACAAAGACAATCAACAGAGAGGCTGGCAAGTACCGGATTTGGCGACAAAACCCCGTTTTTGGCTCAATTTCCATAGAAAACGTCGAAATTTGGGCCAAATGTGGCCAAATTCGAGGCTTTCACCGACTCCTCTTGGATCCCTTGGCCCTATTTTGTTGTATCCTGTCAGGCTGAGCACGAATATGGCAAAGACAGTCAACAGAGAGGCTGGCAAGTACCGGATTTGGCGACAAAACCCCGTTTTTGGCTCAATTTCCATACAAAACGTCGAAATTTTGGCCAAATGTGGCCAAATTCGAGGCTTTCACCGACTCCCATTGGATCCCTTGGCCATATTTTGTTGTATCCTGTCAGGCTGAGCAAAAGAATGCCCAAGGGCATCAAGCAATTCAGTGGTAAGTACCGATTTTTGCGACAAATGCACAGAAATGCTTAGAATTTGCTTGTAATGTCAATTCTGTGATTATTTCGTCAAATTGGAGCCTTTCACCGAGATTTCTTGGAGCCTTTGGACATATTCTGTTGTAACCTATCAGGCTGAGCACGAATATCACAAAGACAGTCAACAGAGAGGCTGGCAAGTACCGGATTTGGCGACAAAACCCCGTTTTTGGCTCAATTTCCATACAAAACGTCGAAATTTGGGCCAAATGTGGCCAAATTCGAGGCTTTCACCGACTCCTCTTCGATCCCTTGGCCCTATTTTGTTGTATCCTGTCAGACTGAGCACGAAAATGACAAAGACAATCAACAGAGAGGCTGGCAAGTACCGGATTTGGCGACAAAACCCCGTTTTTGGCTCAATTTCCATAGAAAACGTCGAAATTTGGGCCAAATGTGGCCAAATTCGAGGCTTTCACCGACTCCTCTTGGATCCCTTGGCCCTATTTTGTTGTATCCTGTCAGGCTGAGCACGAATATGGCAAAGACAGTCAACAGAGAGGCTGGCAAGTACCGGATTTGGCGACAAAACCCCGTTTTTGGCTCAATTTCCATACAAAACGTCGAAATTTGGGCCAAATGTGGCCAAATTCGAGGCTTTCACCGACTCCCATTGGATCCCTTGGCCATATTTTGTTGTATCCTGTCAGGCTGAGCAAAAAAATGCCCAAGGGCATCAAGCAATTCAGTGGTAAGTACCGATTTTTGCGACAAATGCACAGAAATGCTTAGAATTTGCTTGTAATGTCAATTCTGTGATTATTTCGTCAAATTGGAGCCTTTCACCGAGATTTCTTGGAGCCTTTGGACATATTCTGTTGTAACCTATCAGGCTGAGCACGAAAATGACAAAGACAATCAACAGAGAGGCTGGCAAGTACCGGATTTGGCGACAAAACCCCGTTTTTGGCTCAATTTCCATACAAAACGTCGAAATTTGGGCCAAATGTGGCCAAATTCGAGGCTTTCACCGACTCCTCTTGGATCCCTTGGCCCTATTTTGTTGTATCCTGTCAGGCTGAGCACGAAAATGACAAAGACAATCAACAGAGAGGCTGGCAAGTACCGGATTTGGCGACAAAACCCCGTTTTTGGCTCAATTTCCATAGAAAACGTCGAAATTTGGGCCAAATGTGGCCAAATTCGAGACTTTCACCGACTCCCATTGGATCCCTTGGCCATATTTTGTTGTATCCTGTCAGGCTGAGCAAAAAAATGCCCAAGGGCATCAAGCAATTCAGTGGTAAGTACCGATTTTTGCGACAAATGCACAGAAATGCTTAGAATTTGCTTGTAATGTCAATTCTGTGATTATTTCGTCAAATTGGAGCCTTTCACCGAGATTTCTTGGAG
The DNA here is from genome assembly GCF_058129835.1 of Hydra viridissima. Classification (NCBI taxonomy): domain Eukaryota; kingdom Metazoa; phylum Cnidaria; class Hydrozoa; order Anthoathecata; family Hydridae; genus Hydra; species Hydra viridissima. Next base: position 10,028,840 of record NW_028324306.1, read on the forward strand.
CCTTTGGACATATTCTGTTGTAACCTGTCAGGCTGAGCACGAATATGACAAAGACAGTCAACAGAGAGGCTGGCAAGTACCGGATTTGGCGACAAAACCCCGGTTTTGGCTCAATTTCCATACAAAACGTCGAAATTTGGGCCAAATGTGGCCAAATTCGAGGCTTTCACCGACTCCTCTTGGATCCCTTGGCCCTATTTTGTTGTATCTTGTCAGGCTGAGCACGAATATGGCAAAGACAGTCAACAGAGAGGCTGGCAAGTACCGGATTTGGCGACAAAACCCCGTTTTTGGCTCAATTTCCATACAAAACGTCGAAATTTGGGCCAAATGTGGCCAAATTCGAGGCTTTCACCGACTCCCATTGGATCCCTTGGCCATATTTTGTTGTATCCTGTCAGGCTGAGCAAAAAAATGCCCAAGGGCATCAAGCAATTCAGTGGTAAGTACCGATTTTTGCGACAAATGCACAGAAATGCTTAGAATTTGCTTGTAATGTCAATTCTGTGATTATTTCGTCAAATTGGAGCCTTTCACCGAGATTTCTTGGAGCCTTTGGACATATTCTGTTGTAACCTATCAGGCTGAGCACGAATATCACAAAGACAGTCAACAGAGAGGCTGGCAAGTACCGGATTTGGCGACAAAACCCCGTTTTTGGCTCAATTTCCATACAAAACGTCGAAATTTTGGCCAAATGTGGCCAAATTCGAGGCTTTCACCGACTCCTCTGGGATACCTTGGCCCTATTTTGTTGTATCCTGTCAGGCTGAGCACGAATATGGCAAAGACAGTCAACAGAGAGGCTGGCAAGTACCGGATTTGGCGACAAAACCCCGTTTTTGGCTCAATTTCCATACAAAACGTCGAAATTTGGGCCAAATGTGGCCAAATTCGAGGCTTTCACCGACTCCTCTTGGATCCCTTGGCCCTATTTTGTTGTATCCTGTCAAGCTGAGCACGAAAATGACAAAGACAATCAACAGAGAGGCTGGCAAGTACCGGATTTGGCGACAAAACCCCGTTTTTGGCTCAATTTCCATACAAAACGTCGAAATTTGGGCCAAATGTGGCCAAATTCGAGGCTTTCACCGACTCCCATTGGATCCCTTGGCCATATTTTGTTGTATCCTGTCAGGCTGAGCAAAAAAATGCCCAAGGGCATCAAGCAATTCAGTGGTAAGTACCGATTTTTGCGACAAATGCACAGAAATGCTTAGAATTTGCTTGTAATGTCAATTCTGTGATTATTTCGTCAAATTGGAGCCTTTCACCGAGATTTCTTGGAGCCTTTGGACATATTCTGTTGTAACCTATCAGGCTGAGCACGAATATGACAAAGACAGTCAACAGAGAGGCTGGCAAGTACCGGATTTGGCGACAAAACCCCGTTTTTGGCTCAATTTCCATACAAAACGTCGAAATTTGGGCCAAATGTGGCCAAATTCGAGGCTTTCACCGACTCCTCTTGTATCCCTTGGCCCTATTTTGTTGTATCCTGTCAGGCTGAGCACGAAAATGACAAAGACAATCAACAGAGAGGCTGGCAAGTACCGGATTTGGCGACAAAACCCCGTTTTTGGCTCAATTTCCATAGAAAACGTCGAAATTTGGGCCAAATGTGGCCGAATTCGAGGCTTTCACCGACTCCTCTTGGATCCCTTGGCCCTATTTTGTTGTATCCTGTCAGGCTGAGCACGAATATGGCAAAGACAGTCAACAGAGAGGCTGGCAAGTACCGGATTTGGCGACAAAACCCCGTTTTTGGCTCAATTTCCATACAAAACGTCGAAATTTTGGCCAAATGTGGCCAAATTCGAGGCTTTCACCGACTCCCATTGGATCCCTTGGCCATATTTTGTTGTATCCTGTCAGGCTGAGCAAAAAAATGCCCAAGGGCATCAAGCAATTCAGTGGTAAGTACCGATTTTTGCGACAAATGCACAGAAATGCTTAGAATTTGCTTGTAATGTCAATTCTGTGATTATTTCGTCAAATTGGAGCCTTTCACCGAGATTTCTTGGAGCCTTTGGACATATTCTGTTGTAACCTATCAGGCTGAGCACGAATATGACAAAGACAGTCAACAGAGAGGCTGGCAAGTACCGGATTTGGCGACAAAACCCCGTTTTTGGCTCAATTTCCATACAAAACGTCGAAATTTGGGCCAAATGTGGCCAAATTCGAGGCTTTCACCGACTCCTCTTCGATCCCTTGGCCCTATTTTGTTGTATCCTGTCAGACTGAGCACGAAAATGACAAAGACAATCAACAGAGAGGCTGGCAAGTACCGGATTTGGCGACAAAACCCCGTTTTTGGCTCAATTTCCATAGAAAACGTCGAAATTTGGGCCAAATGTGGCCAAATTCGAGGCTTTCACCGACTCCTCTTGGATCCCTTGGCCCTATTTTGTTGTATCCTGTCAGGCTGAGCACGAATATGGCAAAGACAGTCAACAGAGAGGCTGGCAAGTACCGGATTTGGCGACAAAACCCCGTTTTTGGCTCAATTTCCATACAAAACGTCGAAATTTGGGCCAAATGTGGCCAAATTCGAGGCTTTCACCGACTCCCATTGGATCCCTTGGCCATATTTTGTTGTATCCTGTCAGGCTGAGCAAAAAAATGCCCAAGGGCATCAAGCAATTCAGTGGTAAGTACCGATTTTTGCGACAAATGCACAGAAATGCTTAGAATTTGCTTGTAATGTCAATTCTGTGATTATTTCGTCAAATAGGAGCCTTTCACCGAGATTTCTTGGAGCCTTTGAACATATTCTGTTGTAACCTATCAGGCTGAGCACGAATATCACAAAGACAGTCAACAGAGAGGCTGGCAAGTACCGGATTTGGCGACAAAACCCCGTTTTTGGCTCAATTTCCATACAAAACGTCGAAATTTGGGCCAAATGTGGCCAAATTCGAGGCTTTCACCGACTCCCATTGGATCCCTTGGCCATATTTTGTTGTATCCTGTCAGGCTGAGCAAAAAAATGCCCAAGGGCATCAAGCAATTCAGTGGTAAGTACCGATTTTTGCGACAAATGCACAGAAATGCTTAGAATTTGCTTGTAATGTCAATTCTGTGATTATTTCGTCAAATTGGAGCCTTTCACCGAGATTTCTTGGAGCCTTTGGACATATTCTGTTGTAACCTATCAGGCTGAGCACGAATATGACAAAGACAGTCAACAGAGAGGCTGGCAAGTACCGGATTTGGCAACAAAACCCCGTTTTTGGCTCAATTTCCATACAAAACGTCGAAATTTGGGCCAAATGTGGCCAAATTCGAGGCTTTCACCGACTCCTCTTGGATCCCTTGGCCCTATTTTGTTGTATCCTGTCAGGCTGAGCACGAAAATGACAAAGACAATCAACAGAGAGGCTGGCAAGTACCGGATTTGGCGACAAAACCCCGTTTTTGGCTCAATTTCCATACAAAACGTCGAAATTTGGGCCAAATGTGGCCAAATTCGAGGCTTTCACCGACTCCTCTTGGATCCCTTGGCCCTATTTTGTTGTATCCTGTCAGGCTGAGCACGAATATGGCAAAGACAGTCAACAGAGAGGCTGGCAAGTACCGGATTTGGCGACAAAACCCCGTTTTTGGCTCAATTTCCATACAAAACGTCGAAATTTGGGCCAAATGTGGCCAAATTCGAGGCTTTCACCGACTCCCATTGGATCCCTTGGCCATATTTTGTTGTATCCTGTCAGGCTGAGCAAAAAAATGCCCAAGGGCATCAAGCAATTCAGTGGTAAGTACCGATTTTTGCGACAAATGCACAGAAATGCTTAGAATTTGCTTGTAATGTCAATTCTGTGATTATTTCGTCAAATTGGAGCCTTTCACCGAGATTTCTTGGAGCCTTTGGACATATTCTGTTGTAACCTATCAGGCTGAGCACGAATATCACAAAGACAGTCAACAGAGAGGCTGGCAAGTACCGGATTTGGCGACAAAACCCCGTTTTTGGCTCAATTTCCATACAAAACGTCGAAATTTTGGCCAAATGTGGCCAAATTCGAGGCTTTCACCGACTCCTCTTGGATACCTTGGCCCTATTTTGTTGTATCCTGTCAGGCTGAGCACGAATATGGCAAAGACAGTCAACAGAGAGGCTGGCAAGTACCGGATTTGGCGACAAAACCCCGTTTTTGGCTCAATTTCCATACAAAACGTCGAAATTTGGGCCAAATGTGGCCAAATTCGAGGCTTTCACCGACTCCTCTTGGATCCCTTGGCCCTATTTTGTTGTATCCTGTCAAGCTGAGCACGAAAATGACAAAGACAATCAACAGAGAGGCTGGCAAGTACCGGATTTGGCGACAAAACCCCGTTTTTGGCTCAATTTCCATACAAAACGTCGAAATTTGGGCCAAATGTGGCCAAATTCGAGGCTTTCACCAACTCCCATTGGATCCCTTGGCCATATTTTGTTGTATCCTGTCAGGCTGAGCAAAAAAATGCCCAAGGGCATCAAGCAATTCAGTGGTAAGTACCGATTTTTGCGACAAATGCACAGAAATGCTTAGAATTTGCTTGTAATGTCAATTCTGTGATTATTTCGTCAAATTGGAGCCTTTCACCGTGATTTCTTGGAGCCTTTGGACATATTCTGTTGTAACCTATCAGGCTGAGCACGAAAATGACAAAGACAATCAACAGAGAGGCTGGCAAGTACCGGATTTGGCGACAAAACCCCGTTTTTGGCTCAATTTCCATACAAAACGTCGAAATTTGGGCCAAATGTGGCCAAATTCGAGGCTTTCACCGACTCCTCTTGGATCCCTTGGCCCTATTTTGTTGTATCCTGTCAGGCTGAGCACGAAAATGACAAAGACAATCAACAGAGAGGCTGGCAAGTACCGGATTTGGCGACAAAACCCCGTTTTTGGCTCAATTTCCATAGAAAACGTCGAAATTTGGGCCAAATGTGGCCAAATTCGAGGCTTTCACCGACTCCCATTGGATCCCTTGGCCATATTTTGTTGTATCCTGTCAGGCTGAGCAAAAAAATGCCCAAGGGCATCAAGCAATTCAGTGGTAAGTACCGATTTTTGCGACAAATGCACAGAAATGCTTAGAATTTGCTTGTAATGTCAATTCTGTGATTATTTCGTCAAATTGGAGCCTTTCACCGAGATTTCTTGGAGCCTTTGGACATATTCTGTTGTAACCTGTCAGGCTGAGCACGAATATGACAAAGACAGTCAACAGAGAGGCTGGCAAGTACCGGATTTGGCGACAAAACCCCGTTTTTGGCTCAATTTCCATACAAAACGTCGAAATTTGGGCCAAATGTGGCCAAATTCGAGGCTTTCACCGACTCCTCTTGGATCCCTTGGCCCTATTTTGTTGTATCCTGTCAGGCTGAGCACGAAAATGACAAAGACAATCAACAGAGAGGCTGGCAAGTACCGGATTTGGCGACAAAACCCCGTTTTTGGCTCAATTTCCATACAAAACGTCGAAATTTGGGCCAAATGTGGCCAAATTCGAGGCTTTCACCGACTCTCATTGGATCCCTTGGCCATATTTTGTTGTATCCTGTCAGGCTGAGCAAAAAAATGCCCATGGGCATCAAGCAATTCAGTGGTAAGTACCGATTTTTGCGACAAATGCACAGAAATGCTTAGAATTTGCTTGTAATGTCAATTCTGTGATTATTTCGTCAAATTGGAGCCTTTCACCGAGATTTCTTGGAGCCTTTGGACATATTCTGTTGTAACCTATCAGGCTGAGCAAGAATATGACAAAGACAGTCAACAGAGAGGCTGGCAAGTACCGGATTTGGCGACAAAACCCCGTTTTTGGCTCAATTTCCATACAAAACGTCGAAATTTGGGCCAAATGTGGCCAAATTCGAGGCTTTCACCGACTCCTCTTGGATCCCTTGGCCCTATTTTGTTGTATCCTGTCAGGCTGAGCACGAAAATGACAAAGACAATCAACAGAGAGGCTGGCAAGTACCGGATTTGGCGACAAAACCCCGTTTTTGGCTCAATTTCCATAGAAAACGTCGAAATTTGGGCCAAATGTGGCCAAATTCGAGGCTTTCACCGACTCCCATTGGATCCCTTGGCCATATTTTGTTGTATCCTGTCAGGCTGAGCAAAAAAATGCCCAAGGGCATCAAGCAATTCAGTGGTAAGTACCGATTTTTGCGACAAATGCACAGAAATGCTTAGAATTTGCTTGTAATGTCAATTCTGTGATTATTTCGTCAAATTGGAGCCTTTCACCGAGATTTCTTGGAGCCTTTGGACATATTCTGTTGTAACCTATCAAGCTGAGCACGAATATGACAAAGACAGTCAACAGAGAGGCTGGCAAGTACCGGATTTGGCGACAAAACCCCGTTTTTGGCTCAATTTCCATACAAAACGTCGAAATTTGGGCCAAATGTGGCCAAATTCGCGGCTTTCACCGTATCCTCTTGGATCCCTTGGCCCTAATTTGTTGTATCCTGTCAGGCTGAGCACGAAAATGACAAAGACAATCAACAGAGAGGCTGGCAAGTACCGGATTTGGCGACAAAACCCCGTTTTTGGCTCAATTTCCATAGAAAACGTCGAAATTTGGGCCAAATGTGGCCAAATTCGAGGCTTTCACCGACTCCCATTAGATCCCTTGGCCATATTTTGTTGTATCCTGTCAGGCTGAGCAAAAAAATGCCCAAGGGCATCAAGCAATTCAGTGGTAAGTACCGATTTTTGCGACAAATGCACAGAAATGCTTAGAATTTGCTTGTAATGTCAATTCTGTGATTATTTCGTCAAATTGGAGCCTTTCACCGAGATTTCTTGGAGCCTTTGGACATATTCTGTTGTAACCTATCAGGCTGAGCACGAATATGACAAAGACAGTCAACAGAGAGGCTGGCAAGTACCGGATTTGGCGACAAAACCCCGTTTTTGGCTCAATTTCCATACAAAACGTCGAAATTTGGGCCAAATGTGGCCAAATTCGAGGCTTTCACCGACTCCTCTTGTATCCCTTGGCCCTATTTTGTTGTATCCTGTCAGGCTGAGCACGAAAATGACAAAGACAATCAACAGAGAGGCTGGCAAGTACCGGATTTGGCGACAAAACCCCGTTTTTGGCTCAATTTCCATAGAAAACGTCGAAATTTGGGCCAAATGTGGCCAAATTCGAGGCTTTCACCGACTCCTCTTGGATCCCTTGGCCCTATTTTGTTGTATCCTGTCAGGCTGAGCACGAATATGGCAAAGACAGTCAACAGAGAGGCTGGCAAGTACCGGATTTGGCGACAAAACCCCGTTTTTGGCTCAATTTCCATACAAAACGTCGAAATTTGGGCCAAATGTGGCCAAATTCGAGGCTTTCACCGACTCCCATTGGATCCCTTGGCCATATTTTGTTGTATCCTGTCAGGCTGAGCAAAAAAATGCCCAAGGGCATCAAGCAATTCAGTGGTAAGTACCGATTTTTGCGACAAATGCACAGAAATGCTTAGAATTTGCTTGTAATGTCAATTCTGTGATTATTTCGTCAAATTGGAGCCTTTCACCGAGATTTCTTGGAGCCTTTGAACATATTCTGTTGTAACCTATCAGGCTGAGCACGAATATCACAAAGACAGTCAACAGAGAGGCTGGCAAGTACCGGATTTGGCGACAAAACCCCGTTTTTGGCTCAATTTCCATACAAAACGTCGAAATTTGGGCCAAATGTGGCCAAATTCGAGGCTTTCACCGACTCCCATTGGATCCCTTGGCCATATTTTGTTGTATCCTGTCAGGCTGAGCAAAAAAATGCCCAAGGGCATCAAGCAATTCAGTGGTAAGTACCGATTTTTGCGACAAATGCACAGAAATGCTTAGAATTTGCTTGTAATGTCAATTCTGTGATTATTTCGTCAAATTGGAGCCTTTCACCGAGATTTCTTGGAGCCTTTGGACATATTCTGTTGTAACCTATCAGGCTGAGCACGAATATGACAAAGACAGTCAACAGAGAGGCTGGCAAGTACCGGATTTGGCAACAAAACCCCGTTTTTGGCTCAATTTCCATACAAAACGTCGAAATTTGGGCCAAATGTGGCCAAATTCGAGGCTTTCACCGACTCCTCTTGGATCCCTTGGCCCTATTTTGTTGTATCCTGTCAGGCTGAGCACGAAAATGACAAAGACAATCAACAGAGAGGCTGGCAAGTACCGGATTTGGCGACAAAACCCCGTTTTTGGCTCAATTTCCATACAAAACGTCGAAATTTGGGCCAAATGTGGCCAAATTCGAGGCTTTCACCGACTCCTCTTGGATCCCTTGGCCCTATTTTGTTGTATCCTGTCAGGCTGAGCACGAATATGGCAAAGACAGTCAACAGAGAGGCTGGCAAGTACCGGATTTGGCGACAAAACCCCGTTTTTTGCTCAATTTCCATACAAAACGTCGAAATTTGGGCCAAATGTGGCCAAATTCGAGGCTTTCACCGACTCCCATTGGATCCCTTGGCCATATTTTGTTGTATCCTGTCAGGCTGAGCAAAAAAATGCCCAAGGGCATCAAGCAATTCAGTGGTAAGTACCGATTTTTGCGACAAATGCACAGAAATGCTTAGAATTTGCTTGTAATGTCAATTCTGTGATTATTTCGTCAAATTGGAGCCTTTCACCGAGATTTCTTGGAGCCTTTGGAAATATTCTGTTGTAACCTATCAGGCTGAGCACGAATATCACAAAGACAGTCAACAGAGAGGCCGGCAAGTACCGGATTTGGCGACAAAACCCCGTTTTTGGCTCAATTTCCATACAAAACGTCGAAATTTTGGCTAAATGTGGCCAAATTCGAGGCTTTCACCGACTCCTCTTGGATACCTTGGCCCTATTTTGTTGTATCCTGTCAGGCTGAGCACGAATATGGCAAAGACAGTCAACAGAGAGGCTGGCAAGTACCGGATTTGGCGACAAAACCCCGTTTTTGGCTCAATTTCCATACAAAACGTCGAAATTTGGGCCAAATGTGGCCAAATTCGAAACTTTCACCGACTCCTCTTGGATCCCTTGGCCCTATTTTGTTGTATCCTGTCAGGCTGAGCACGAAAATGACAAAGACAATCAACAGAGAGGCTGGCAAGTACCGGATTTGGCGACAAAACCCCGTTTTTGGCTCAATTTCCATACAAAACGTCGAAATTTGGGCCAAATGTGGCCAAATTCGAGGCTTTCACCGACTCCCATTGGATCCCTTGGCCATATTTTGTTGTATCCTGTCAGGCTGAGCAAAAAAATGCCCAAGGGCATCAAGCAATTCAGTGGTAAGTACCGATTTTTGCGACAAATGCACAGAAATGCTTAGAATTTGCTTGTAATGTCAATTCTGTGATTATTTCGTCAAATTGGAGCCTTTCACCGAGATTTCTTGGAGCCTTTGGACATATTCTGTTGTAACCTATCAGGCTGAGCACGAATATGACAAAGACAGTCAAAAGAGAGGCTGGCAAGTACCGGATTTGGCGACAAAACCCCGTTTTTGGCTCAATTTCCATACAAAACGTCGAAATTTGGGCCAAATGTGGCCAAATTCGAGGCTTTCACCGACTCCTCTTGGATCCCTTGGCCCTATTTTATGGTATCCTGTCAGGCTGAGCACGAAAATGACAAAGACAATCAACAGAGAGGCTGGCAAGTACCGGATTTGGCGACAAAACCCCGTTTTTGGCTCAATTTCCATACAAAACGTCGAAATTTGGGCCAAATGTGGCCAAATTCGAGGCTTTCACCGACTCCCATTGGATCCCTTGGCCATATTTTGTTGTATCCTGTCAGGCTGAGCAAAAAAATGCCCAAGGGCATCAAGCAATTCAGTGGTAAGTACCGATTTTTGCGACAAATGCACAGAAATGCTTAGAATTTGCTTGTAATGTCAATTCTGTGATTATTTCGTCAAATTGGAGCCTTTCACCGAGATTTCTTGGAGCCTTTGAACATATTCTGTTGTAACCTATCAGGCTGAGCACGAATATGACAAAGACAGTCAACAGAGAGGCTGGCAAGTACCGGATTTGGCGACAAAACCCCGTTTTTGGCTCAATTTCCATACAAAACGTCGAAATTTGGGCCAAATGTGGCCAAATTCGAGGCTTTCACCGACTCCTCTTGGATCCCTTGGCCCTATTTTGTTGTATCCTGTCAGGCTGAGCACGAAAATGACAAAGACAATCAACAGAGAGGCTGGCAAGTACCGGATTTGGCGACAAAACCCCGTTTTTGGCTCAATTTCCATACAAAACGTCGAAATTTGGGCCAAATGTGGCCAAATTCGAGGCTTTCACCGACTCTCATTGGATCCCTTGGCCATATTTTGTTGTATCCTGTCAGGCTGAGCAAAAAAATGCTCAAGGGCATCAAGCAATTCAGTGGTAAGTACCGATTTTTGCGACAAATGCACAGAAATGCTTAGAATTTGCTTGTAATGTCAATTCTGTGATTATTTCGTCAAATTGGAGCCTTTCACCGAGATTTCTTGGAGCCTTTGGACATATTCTGTTGTAACCTATCAGGCTGAGCACGAATATGACAAAGACAGTCAACAGAGAGGCTGGCAAGTACCGGATTTGGCGACAAAACCCCGTTTTTGGCTCAATTTCCATACAAAACGTCGAAATTTGGGCCAAATGTGGCCAAATTCGAGGCTTTCACCGACTCCTCTTGGATCCCTTGGCCCTATTTTGTTGTATCCTGTCAGGCTGAGCACGAATATGGCAAAGATAGTCAACAGAGAGGCTGGCAAGTACCGGATTTGGCGACAAAACCCCGTTTTTGGCTCAATTTCCATACAAAACGTCGAAATTTGGGCCAAATGTGGCCAAATTCGAGGCTTTCACCGACTCCCATTGGATCCCTTGGCCATATTTTGTTGTATCCTGTCAGGCTGAGCAAAAAAATGCCCAAGGGCATCAAGCAATTCAGTGGTAAGTACCGATTTTTGCGACAAATGCACAGAAATGCTTAGAATTTGCTTGTAATGTCAATTCTGTGATTATTTCGTCAAATTGGAGCCTTTCACCGAGATTTCTTGGAGCCTTTGGACATATTCTGTTGTAACCTATCAGGCTGAGCACGAATATCACAAAGACAGTCAACAGAGAGGCTGGCAAGTACCGGATTTGGCGACAAAACCCCGTTTTTGGCTCAATTTCCATACAAAACGTCGAAATTTTGGCCAAATGTGGCCAAATTCGAGGCTTTCACCGACTCCTCTTGGATACCTTGGCCCTATTTTGTTGTATCCTGTCAGGCTGAGCACGAATATGGTAAAGACAGTCAACAGAGAGGCTGGCAAGTACCGGATTTGGCGACAAAACCCCGTTTTTGGCTCAATTTCCATAGAAAACGTCGAAATTTGGGCCAAATGTGGCCAAATTCGAGACTTTCACCGACTCCCATTGGATCCCTTGGCCATATTTTGTTGTATCCTGTCAGGCTGAGCAAAAAAATGCCCAAGGGCATCAAGCAATTCAGTGGTAAGTACCGATTTTTGCGACAAATGCACAGAAATGCTTAGAATTTGCTTGTAATGTCAATTCTGTGATTATTTCGTCAAATTGGAGCCTTTCACCGAGATTTCTTGGAGCCTTTGGACATATTCTGTTGTAACCTGTCAGGCTGAGCACGAATATGACAAAGACAGTCAACAGAGAGGCTGGCAAGTACCGGATTTGGCGACAAAACCCCGGTTTTGGCTCAATTTCCATACAAAACGTCGAAATTTGGGCCAAATGTGGCCAAATTCGAGGCTTTCACCGACTCCTCTTGGATCCCTTGGCCCTATTTTGTTGTATCTTGTCAGGCTGAGCACGAATATGGCAAAGACAGTCAACAGAGAGGCTGGCAAGTACCGGATTTGGCGACAAAACCCCGTTTTTGGCTCAATTTCCATACAAAACGTCGAAATTTGGGCCAAATGTGGCCAAATTCGAGGCTTTCACCGACTCCCATTGGATCCCTTGGCCATATTTTGTTGTATCCTGTCAGGCTGAGCAAAAAAATGCCCAAGGGCATCAAGCAATTCAGTGGTAAGTACCGATTTTTGCGACAAATGCACAGAAATGCTTAGAATTTGCTTGTAATGTCAATTCTGTGATTATTTCGTCAAATTGGAGCCTTTCACCGAGATTTCTTGGAGCCTTTGGACATATTCTGTTGTAACCTATCAGGCTGAGCACGAATATCACAAAGACAGTCAACAGAGAGGCTGGCAAGTACCGGATTTGGCGACAAAACCCCGTTTTTGGCTCAATTTCCATACAAAACGTCGAAATTTTGGCCAAATGTGGCCAAATTCGAGGCTTTCACCGACTCCTCTTGGATCCCTTGGCCCTATTTTGTTGTATCCTGTCAGGCTGAGCACGAATATGGCAAAGACAGTCAACAGAGAGGCTGGCAAGTACCGGATTTGGCGACAAAACCCCGTTTTTGGCTCAATTTCCATACAAAACGTCGAAATTTGGGCCAAATGTGGCCAAATTCGAGGCTTTCACCGACTCCTCTTGGATCCCTTGGCCCTATTTTGTTGTATCCTGTCAAGCTGAGCACGAAAATGACAAAGACAATCAACAGAGAGGCTGGCAAGTACCGGATTTGGCGACAAAACCCCGTTTTTGGCTCAATTTCCATACAAAACGTCGAAATTTGGGCCAAATGTGGCCAAATTCGAGGCTTTCACCGACTCCCATTGGATCCCTTGGCCATATTTTGTTGTATCCTGTCAGGCTGAGCAAAAAAATGCCCAAGGGCATCAAGCAATTCAATGGTAAGTACCGATTTTTGCGACAAATGCACAGAAATGCTTAGTATTTGCTTGTAATGTCAATTCTGTGATTATTTCGTCAAATTGGAGCCTTTCACCGAGATTTCTTGGAGCCTTTGGACATATTCTGTTGTAACCTATCAGGCTGAGCACGAATATCACAAAGACAGTCAACAGAGAGGCTGGCAAGTACCGGATTTGGCGACAAAACCCCGTTTTTGGCTCAATTTCCATACAAAACGTCGAAATTTTGGCTAAATGTGGCCAAATTCGAGGCTTTCACCGACTCCTCTTGGATACCTTGGCCCTATTTTGTTGTATCCTGTCAGGCTGAGCACGAATATGGCAAAGACAGTCAACAGAGAGGCTGGCAAGTACCGGATTTGGCGACAAAACCCCGTTTTTGGCTCAATTTCCATACAAAACGTCGAAATTTGGGCCAAATGTGGCCAAATTCGAAACTTTCACCGACTCCTCTTGGATCCCTTGGCCCTATTTTGTTGTATCCTGTCAGGCTGAGCACGAAAATGACAAAGACAATCAACAGAGAGGCTGGCAAGTACCGGATTTGGCGACAAAACCCCGTTTTTGGCTCAATTTCCATAGAAAACGTCGAAATTTGGGCCAAATGTGGCCAAATTCGAGGCTTTCACCGACTCCTCTTGGATCCCTTGGCCCTATTTTGTTGTATCCTGTCAGGCTGAGCACGAATATGGCAAAGACAGTCAACAGAGAGGCTGGCAAGTACCGGATTTGGCGACAAAACCCCGTTTTTGGCTCAATTTCCATACAAAACGTCGAAATTTGGGCCAAATGTGGCCAAATTCGAGGCTTTCACCGACTCCCATTGGATCCCTTGGCCATATTTTGTTGTATCCTGTCAGGCTGAGCAAAAAAATGCCCAAGGGCATCAAGCAATTCAGTGGTAAGTACCGATTTTTGCGACAAATGCACAGAAATGCTTAGAATTTGCTTGTAATGTCAATTCTGTGATTATTTCGTCAAATTGGAGCCTTTCACCGAGATTTCTTGGAGCCTTTGGACATATTCTGTTGTAACCTATCAGGCTGAGCACGAATATGACAAAGACAGTCAACAGAGAGGCTGGCAAGTACCGGATTTGGCGACAAAACCCCGTTTTTGGCTCAATTTCCATACAAAACGTCGAAATTTGGGCCAAATGTGGCCAAATTCGAGGCTTTCACCGACTCCTCTTGGATACCTTGGCCCTATTTTGTTGTATCCTGTCAGGCTGAGCACGAATATGGCAAAGACAGTCAACAGAGAGGCTGGCAAGTACCGGATTTGGCGACAAAACCCCGTTTTTGGCTCAATTTCCATACAAAACGTCGAAATTTGGGCCAAATGTGGCCAAATTCGAGGCTTTCACCGACTCCCATTGGATCCCTTGGCCATATTTTGTTGTATCCTGTCAGGCTGAGCAAAAAAATGCCCAAGGGCATCAAGCAATTCAGTGGTAAGTACCGATTTTTGCGACAAATGCACAGAAATGCTTAGAATTTGCTTGTAATGTCAATTCTGTGATTATTTCGTCAAATTGGAGCCTTTCACCGAGATTTCTTGGAGCCTTTGGACATATTCTGTTGTAACCTATCAGGCTGAGCACGAATATCACAAAGACAGTCAACAGAGAGGCTGGCAAGTACCGGATTTGGCGACAAAACCCCGTTTTTGGCTCAATTTCCATACAAAACGTCGAAATTTTGGCCAAATGTGGCCAAATTCGAGGCTTTCACCGACTCCTCTTGGATACCTTGGCCCTATTTTGTTGTATCCTGTCAGGCTGAGCACGAATATGGCAAAGACAGTCAACAGAGAGGCTGGCAAGTACCGGATTTGGCGACAAAACCCCGTTTTTGGCTCAATTTCCATACAAAACGTCGAAATTTGGGCCAAATGTGGCCAAATTCGAGGCTTTCACCGACTCCTCTTGGATCCCTTGGCCCTATTTTGTTGTATCCTGTCAAGCTGAGCACGAAAATGACAAAGACAATCAACAGAGAGGCTGGCAAGTACCGGATTTGGCGACAAAACCCCGTTTTTGGCTCAATTTCCATACAAAACGTCGAAATTTGGGCCAAATGTGGCCAAATTCGAGGCTTTCACCGACTCCCATTGGATCCCTTGGCCATATTTTGTTGTATCCTGTCAGGCTGAGCAAAAAAATGCCCAAGGGCATCAAGCAATTCAGTGGTAAGTACCGATTTTTGCGACAAATGCACAGAAATGCTTAGAATTTGCTTGTAATGTCAATTCTGTGATTATTTCGTCAAATTGGAGCCTTTCACCGAGATTTCTTGGAGCCTTTGGACATATTCTGTTGTAACCTGTCAGGCTGAGCACGAATATGACAAAGACAGTCAACAGAGAGGCTGGCAAGTACCGGATTTGGCGACAAAACCCCGTTTTTGGCTCAATTTCCATACAAAACGTCGAAATTTGGGCCAAATGTGGCCAAATTCGAGGCTTTCACCGACTCCTCTTGGATCCCTTGGCCCTATTTTGTTGTATCCTGTCAGGCTGAGCACGAAAATGACAAAGACAATCAACAGAGAGGCTGGCAAGTACCGGATTTGGCGACAAAACCCCGTTTTTGGCTCAATTTCCATACAAAACGTCGAAATTTGGGCCAAATGTGGCCAAATTCGAGGCTTTCACCGACTCTCATTGGATCCCTTGGCCATATTTTGTTGTATCCTGTCAGGCTGAGCAAAAAAATGCCCATGGGCATCAAGCAATTCAGTGGTAAGTACCGATTTTTGCGACAAATGCACAGAAATGCTTAGAATTTGCTTGTAATGTCAATTCTGTGATTATTTCGTCAAATTGGAGCCTTTCACCGAGATTTCTTGGAGCCTTTGGACATATTCTGTTGTAACCTATCAGGCTGAGCAAGAATATGACAAAGACAGTCAACAGAGAGGCTGGCAAGTACCGGATTTGGCGACAAAACCCCGTTTTTGGCTCAATTTCCATACAAAACGTCGAAATTTGGGCCAAATGTGGCCAAATTCGAGGCTTTCACCGACTCCTCTTGGATCCCTTGGCCCTATTTTGTTGTATCCTGTCAGGCTGAGCACGAAAATGACAAAGACAATCAACAGAGAGGCTGGCAAGTACCGGATTTGGCGACAAAACCCCGTTTTTGGCTCAATTTCCATAGAAAACGTCGAAATTTAGGCCAAATGTGGCCAAATTCGAGGCTTTCACCGACTCCCATTGGATCCCTTGGCCATATTTTGTTGTATCCTGTCAGGCTGAGCAAAAAAATGCCCAAGGGCATCAAGCAATTCAGTGGTAAGTACCGATTTTTGCGACAAATGCACAGAAATGCTTAGAATTTGCTTGTAATGTCAATTCTGTGATTATTTCGTCAAATTGGAGCCTTTCACCGAGATTTCTTGGAGCCTTTGGACATATTCTGTTGTAACCTATCAGGCTGAGCACAAATATGACAAAGACAGTCAACAGAGAGGCTGGCAAGTACCGGATTTGGCAACAAAACCCCGTTTTTGGCTCAATTTCCATACAAAACGTCGAAATTTGGGCCAAATGTGGCCAAATTCGAGGCTTTCACCGACTCCTCTTGGATCCCTTGGCCCTATTTTGTTGTATCCTGTCAGGCTGAGCACGAAAATGACAAAGACAATCAACAGAGAGGCTGGCAAGTACCGGATTTGGCGACAAAACCCCGTTTTTGGCTCAATTTCCATACAAAACGTCGAAATTTGGGCCAAATGTGGCCAAATTCGAGGCTTTCACCGACTCCTCTTGGATCCCTTGGCCCTATTTTGTTGTATCCTGTCAGGCTGAGCACGAATATGGCAAAGACAGTCAACAGAGAGGCTGGCAAGTACCGGATTTGGCGACAAAACCCCGTTTTTGGCTCAATTTCCATACAAAACGTCGAAATTTGGGCCAAATGTGGCCAAATTCGAGGCTTTCACCGACTCCCATTGGATCCCTTGGCCATATTTTGTTGTATCCTGTCAGGCTGAGCAAAAAAATGCCCAAGGGCATCAAGCAATTCAGTGGTAAGTACCGATTTTTGCGACAAATGCACAGAAATGCTTAGAATTTGCTTGTAATGTCAATTCTGTGATTATTTCGTCAAATTGGAGCCTTTCACCGAGATTTCTTGGAGCCTTTGGAAATATTCTGTTGTAACCTATCAGGCTGAGCACGAATATGACAAAGACAGTCAACAGAGAGGCTGGCAAGTACCGGATTTGGCGACAAAACCCCGTTTTTGGCTCAATTTCCATACAAAACGTCGAAATTTTGGCTAAATGTGGCCAAATTCGAGGCTTTCACCGACTCCTCTTGGATACCTTGGCCCTATTTTGTTGTATCCTGTCAGGCTGAGCACGAATATGGCAAAGACAGTCAACAGAGAGGCTGGCAAGTACCGGATTTGGCGACAAAACCCCGTTTTTGGCTCAATTTCCATACAAAACGTCGAAATTTGGGCCAAATGTGGCCAAATTCGAAACTTTCACCAACTCCTCTTGGATCCCTTGGCCCTATTTTGTTGTATCCTGTCAGGCTGAGCACGAAAATGACAAAGACAATCAACAGAGAGGCTAGCAAGTACCGGATTTGGCGACAAAACCCCGTTTTTGGCTCAATTTCCATACAAAACGTCGAAATTTGGGCCAAATGTGGCCAAATTCGAGGCTTTCACCGACTCCCATTGGATCCCTTGGCCATATTTTGTTGTATCCTGTCAGGCTGAGCAAAAAAATGCCCAAGGGCATCAAGCAATTCAGTGGTAAGTACCGATTTTTGCGACAAATGCACAGAAATGCTTAGAATTTGCTTGTAATGTCAATTCTGTGATTATTTCGTCAAATTGGAGCCTTTCACCGAGATTTCTTGGAGCCTTTGGACATATTCTGTTGTAACCTATCAGGCTGAGCACGAATATGACAAAGACAGTCAACAGAGAGGCTGGCAAGTACCGGATTTGGCGACAAAACCCCGTTTTTGGCTCAATTTCCATACAAAACGTCGAAATTTGGGCCAAATGTGGCCAAATTCCAGACTTTCACCGACTCCTCTTGGATCCCTTGGCCCTATTTTGTTGTATCCTGTCAGGCTGAGCACGAAAATGACAAAGACAATCAACAGAGAGGCTGGCAAGTACCGGATTTGGCGACAAAACCCCGTTTTTGGCTCAATTTCCATACAAAACGTCGAAATTTGGGCCAAATGTGGCCAAATTCGAGGCTTTCACCGACTCCCATTGGATCCCTTGGCCATATTTTGTTGTATCCTGTCAGGCTGAGCAAAAAAATGCCCAAGGGCATCAAGCAATTCAGTGGTAAGTACCGATTTTTGCGACAAATGCACAGAAATGCTTAGAATTTGCTTGTAATGTCAATTCTGTGATTATTTCGTCAAATTGGAGCCTTTCACCGAGATTTCTTGGAGCCTTTGGACATATTCTGTTGTAACCTGTCAGGCTGAGCACGAATATGACAAAGACAGTCAACAGAGAGGCTGGCAAGTACCGGATTTGGCGACAAAACCCCGGTTTTGGCTCAATTTCCATACAAAACGTCGAAATTTGGGCCAAATGTGGCCAAATTCGAGGCTTTCACCGACTCCTCTTGGATCCCTTGGCCCTATTTTGTTGTATCCTGTCAGGCTGAGCACGAAAATGACAAAGACAATCAACAGAGAGGCTGGCAAGTACCGGATTTGGCGACAAAACCCCGTTTTTGGCTCAATTTCCATAGAAAACGTCGAAATTTGGGCCAAATGTGGCCAAATTCGAGGATTTCACCGACTCCCATTGGATCCCTTGGCCATATTTTGTTGTATCCTGTCAGGCTGAGCAAAAAAATGCCCAAGGGCATCAAGCAATTCAGTGGTAAGTACCGATTTTTGCGACAAATGCACAGAAATGCTTAGAATTTGCTTGTAATGTCAATTCTGTGATTATTTCGTCAAATTGGAGCCTTTCAACGAGATTTCTTGGAGCCTTTGGACATATTCTGTTGTAACCTATCAGGCTGAGCACGAATATGACAAAGACAGTCAACAGAGAGGCTGGCAAGTACCGGATTTGGCGACAAAACCCCGTTTTTGGCTCAATTTCCATACAAAACGTCGAAATTTGGGCCAAATGTGGCCAAATTCGAGGCTTTCACCGACTCCTCTTGGATCCCTTGGCCCTATTTTGTTGTATCCTGTCAGGCTGAGCACGAAAATGACAAAGACAATCAACAGAGAGGCTGGCAAGTACCGGATTTGGCGACAAAACCCCGTTTTTGGCTCAATTTCCATACAAAACGTCGAAATTTGGGCCAAATGTGGCCAAATTCGAGGCTTTCACCGACTCCCATTGGATCCCTTGGCCATATTTTGTTGTATCCTGTCAGGCTGAGCAAAAAAATGCTCAAGGGCATCAAGCAATTCAGTGGTAAGTACCGATTTTTGCGACAAATGCACAGAAATGCTTAGAATTTGCTTGTAATGTCAATTCTGTGATTATTTCGTCAAATTGGAGCCTTTCACCGAGATTTCTTGGAGCCTTTGGACATATTCTGTTGTAACCTATCAGGCTGAGCACGAATATGACAAAGACAGTCAACAGAGAGGCTGGCAAGTACCGGATTTGGCGACAAAACCCCGTTTTTGGCTCAATTTCCATACAAAACGTCGAAATTTGGGCCAAATGTGGCCAAATTCGAGGCTTTCACCGACTCCTCTTGGATCCCTTGGCCCTATTTTGTTGTATCCTGTCAGGCTGAGCACGAATATGGCAAAGACAGTCAACAGAGAGGCTGGCAAGTACCGGATTTGGCGACAAAACCCCGTTTTTGGCTCAATTTCCATACAAAACGTCGAAATTTGGGCCAAATGTGGCCAAATTCGAGGCTTTCACCGACTCCCATTGGATCCCTTGGCCATATTTTGTTGTATCCTGTCAGGCTGAGCAAAAAAATGCCCAAGGGCATCAAGCAATTCAGTGGTAAGTACCGATTTTTGCGACAAATGCACAGAAATGCTTAGAATTTGCTTGTAATGTCAATTCTGTGATTATTTCGTCAAATTGGAGCCTTTCACCGAGATTTCTTGGAGCCTTTGGACATATTCTGTTGTAACCTATCAGGCTGAGCACGAATATCACAAAGACAGTCAACAGAGAGGCTGGCAAGTACCGGATTTGGCGACAAAACCCCGTTTTTGGCTCAATTTCCATACAAAACGTCGAAATTTTGGCCAAATGTGGCCAAATTCGAGGCTTTCACCAACTCCTCTTGGATACCTTGGCCCTATTTTGTTGTATCCTGTCAGGCTGAGCACGAATATGGCAAAGACAGTCAACAGAGAGGCTGGCAAGTACCGGATTTGGCGACAAAACCCCGTTTTTGGCTCAATTTCCATACAAAACGTCGAAATTTGGGCCAAATGTGGCCAAATTCGAGGCT
Source organism: Hydra viridissima (assembly GCF_058129835.1). NCBI lineage: Eukaryota > Metazoa > Cnidaria > Hydrozoa > Anthoathecata > Hydridae > Hydra > Hydra viridissima. Next base: position 10,049,074 of record NW_028324306.1, read on the forward strand.
TTCACCGACTCCTCTTGGATCCCTTGGCCCTATTTTGTTGTATCCTGTCAGGCTGAGCACGAATATGGCAAAGACAGTCAACAGAGAGGCTGGCAAGTACCGGATTTGGCGACAAAACCCCGTTTTTGGCTCATTTTCCATACAAAACGTCGAAATTTGGGCCAAATGTGGCCAAATTCGAGGCTTTCACCGACTCCCATTGGATCCCTTGGCCATATTTTGTTGTATCCTGTCAGGCTGAGCAAAAAAATGCCCAAGGGCATCAAGCAATTCAGTGGTAAGTACCGATTTTTGCGACAAATGCACAGAAATGCTTAGAATTTGCTTGTAATGTCAATTCTGTGATTATTTCGTCAAATTGGAGCCTTTCACCGAGATTTCTTGGAGCCTTTGGACATATTCTGTTGTAACCTATCAGGCTGAGCACGAATATCACAAAGACAGTCAACAGAGAGGCTGGCAAGTACCGGATTTGGCGACAAAACCCCGTTTTTGGCTCAATTTCCATACAAAACGTCGAAATTTTGGCCAAATGTGGCCAAATTCGAGGCTTTCACCGACTCCTCTTGGATACCTTGGCCCTATTTTGTTGTATCCTGTCAGGCTGAGCACGAATATGGCAAAGACAGTCAACAGAGAGGCTGGCAAGTACCGGATTTGGCGACAAAACCCCGTTTTTGGCTCAATTTCCATACAAAACGTCGAAATTTGGGCCAAATGTGGCCAAATTCGAGGCTTTCACCGACTCCTCTTGGATCCCTTGGCCCTATTTTGTTGTATCCTGTCAAGCTGAGCACGAAAATGACAAAGACAATCAACAGAGAGGCTGGCAAGTACCGGATTTGGCGACAAAACCCCGTTTTTGGCTCAATTTCCATACAAAACGTCGAAATTTGGGCCAAATGTGGCCAAATTCGAGGCTTTCACCGACTCCCATTGGATCCCTTGGCCATATTTTGTTGTATCCTGTCAGGCTGAGCAAAAAAATGCCCAAGGGCATCAAGCAATTCAGTGGTAAGTACCGATTTTTGCGACAAATGCACAGAAATGCTTAGAATTTGCTTGTAATGTCAATTCTGTGATTATTTCGTCAAATTGGAGCCTTTCACCGTGATTTCTTGGAGCCTTTGGACATATTCTGTTGTAACCTATCAGGCTGAGCACGAAAATGACAAAGACAATCAACAGAGAGGCTGGCAAGTACCGGATTTGGCGACAAAACCCCGTTTTTGGCTCAATTTCCATACAAAACGTCGAAATTTGGGCCAAATGTGGCCAAATTCGAGGCTTTCACCGACTCCTCTTGGATCCCTTGGCCCTATTTTGTTGTATCCTGTCAGGCTGAGCACGAAAATGACAAAGACAATCAACAGAGAGGCTGGCAAGTACCGGATTTGGCGACAAAACCCCGTTTTTGGCTCAATTTCCATAGAAAACGTCGAAATTTGGGCCAAATGTGGCCAAATTCGAGGCTTTCACCGACTCCCATTGGATCCCTTGGCCATATTTTGTTGTATCCTGTCAGGCTGAGCAAAAAAATGCCCAAGGGCATCAAGCAATTCAGTGGTAAGTACCGATTTTTGCGACAAATGCACAGAAATGCTTAGAATTTGCTTGTAATGTCAATTCTGTGATTATTTCGTCAAATTGGAGCCTTTCACCGAGATTTCTTGGAGCCTTTGGACATATTCTGTTGTAACCTGTCAGGCTGAGCACGAATATGACAAAGACAGTCAACAGAGAGGCTGGCAAGTACCGGATTTGGCGACAAAACCCCGTTTTTGGCTCAATTTCCATACAAAACGTCGAAATTTGGGCCAAATGTGGCCAAATTCGAGGCTTTCACCGACTCCTCTTGGATCCCTTGGCCCTATTTTGTTGTATCCTGTCAGGCTGAGCACGAAAATGACAAAGACAATCAACAGAGAGGCTGGCAAGTACCGGATTTGGCGACAAAACCCCGTTTTTGGCTCAATTTCCATACAAAACGTCGAAATTTGGGCCAAATGTGGCCAAATTCGAGGCTTTCACCGACTCTCATTGGATCCCTTGGCCATATTTTGTTGTATCCTGTCAGGCTGAGCAAAAAAATGCCCATGGGCATCAAGCAATTCAGTGGTAAGTACCGATTTTTGCGACAAATGCACAGAAATGCTTAGAATTTGCTTGTAATGTCAATTCTGTGATTATTTCGTCAAATTGGAGCCTTTCACCGAGATTTCTTGGAGCCTTTGGACATATTCTGTTGTAACCTATCAGGCTGAGCAAGAATATGACAAAGACAGTCAACAGAGAGGCTGGCAAGTACCGGATTTGGCGACAAAACCCCGTTTTTGGCTCAATTTCCATACAAAACGTCGAAATTTGGGCCAAATGTGGCCAAATTCGAGGCTTTCACCGACTCCTCTTGGATCCCTTGGCCCTATTTTGTTGTATCCTGTCAGGCTGAGCACGAAAATGACAAAGACAATCAACAGAGAGGCTGGCAAGTACCGGATTTGGCGACAAAACCCCGTTTTTGGCTCAATTTCCATAGAAAACGTCGAAATTTGGGCCAAATGTGGCCAAATTCGAGGCTTTCACCGACTCCCATTGGATCCCTTGGCCATATTTTGTTGTATCCTGTCAGGCTGAGCAAAAAAATGCCCAAGGGCATCAAGCAATTCAGTGGTAAGTACCGATTTTTGCGACAAATGCACAGAAATGCTTAGAATTTGCTTGTAATGTCAATTCTGTGATTATTTCGTCAAATTGGAGCCTTTCACCGAGATTTCTTGGAGCCTTTGGACATATTCTGTTGTAACCTATCAGGCTGAGCACGAATATGACAAAGACAGTCAACAGAGAGGCTGGCAAGTACCGGATTTGGCGACAAAACCCCGTTTTTGGCTCAATTTCCATACAAAACGTCGAAATTTGGGCCAAATGTGGCCAAATTCGAAGCTTTCACCGTATCCTCTTGGATCCCTTGGCCCTAATTTGTTGTATCCTGTCAGGCTGAGCACGAAAATGACAAAGACAATCAACAGAGAGGCTGGCAAGTACCGGATTTGGCGACAAAACCCCGTTTTTGGCTCAATTTCCATAGAAAACGTCGAAATTTGGGCCAAATGTGGCCAAATTCGAGGCTTTCACCGACTCCCATTGGATCCCTTGGCCATATTTTGTTGTATCCTGTCAGGCTGAGCAAAAAAATGCCCAAGGGCATCAAGCAATTCAGTGGTAAGTACCGATTTTTGCGACAAATGCACAGAAATGCTTAGAATTTGCTTGTAATGTCAATTCTGTGATTATTTCGTCAAATTGGAGCCTTTCACCGAGATTTCTTGGAGCCTTTGGACATATTCTGTTGTAACCTATCAGGCTGAGCACGAATATGACAAAGACAGTCAACAGAGAGGCTGGCAAGTACCGGATTTGGCGACAAAACCCCGTTTTTGGCTCAATTTCCATACAAAACGTCGAAATTTGGGCCAAATGTGGCCAAATTCGAGGCTTTCACCGTATCCTCTTGGATCCCTTGGCCCTAATTTGTTGTATCCTTTCAGGCTGAGCACGAAAATGACAAAGACAATCAACAGAGAGGCTGGCAAGTACCGGATTTGGCGACAAAACCCCGTTTTTGGCTCAATTTCCATAGAAAACGTCGAAATTTGGGCCAAATGTGGCCAAATTCGAGGCTTTCACCGACTCCCATTAGATCCCTTGGCCATATTTTGTTGTATCCTGTCAGGCTGAGCAAAAAAATGCCCAAGGGCATCAAGCAATTCAGTGGTAAGTACCGATTTTTGCGACAAATGCACAGAAATGCTTAGAATTTGCTTGTAATGTCAATTCTGTGATTATTTCGACAAATGGGAGCCTTTCACCGAGATTTCTTGGAGCCTTTGGACATATTCTGTTGTAACCTATCAGGCTGAGCACGAATATGACAAAGACAGTCAACAGAGAGGCTGGCAAGTACCGGATTTGGCGACAAAACCCCGTTTTTGGCTCAATTTCCATACAAAACGTCGAAATTTGGGCCAAATGTGGCCAAATTCGAGGCTTTCACCGACTCCTCTTGGATCCCTTGGCCCTATTTTGTTGTATCCTGTCAGGCTGAGCACGAAAATGACAAAGACAATCAACAGAGAGGCTGGCAAGTACCGGATTTGGCGACAAAACCCCGTTTTTGGCTCAATTTCCATACAAAACGTCGAAATTTGGGCCAAATGTGGCCAAATTCGAGGCTTTCACCGACTCCTCTTGGATCCCTTGGCCCTATTTTGTTGTATCCTGTCAGGCTGAGCACGAATATGGCAAAGACAGTCAACAGAGAGGCTGGCAAGTACCGGATTTGGCGACAAAACCCCGTTTTTGGCTCAATTTCCATACAAAACGTCGAAATTTGGGCCAAATGTGGCCAAATTCGAGGCTTTCACCGACTCCCATTGGATCCCTTGGCCATATTTTGTTGTATCCTGTCAGGCTGAGCAAAAAAATGCCCAAGGGCATCAAGCAATTCAGTGGTAAGTACCGATTTTTGCGACAAATGCACAGAAATGCTTAGAATTTGCTTGTAATGTCAATTCTGTGATTATTTCGTCAAATTGGAGCCTTTCACCGAGATTTCTTGGAGCCTTTGAACATATTCTGTTGTAACCTGTCAGGCTGAGCACGAATATCACAAAGACAGTCAACAGAGAGGCTGGCAAGTACCGGATTTGGCGACAAAACCCCGTTTTTGGCTCAATTTCCATACAAAACGTCGAAATTTTGGCCAAATGTGGCCAAATTCGAAGCTTTCACCGACTTCTCTTGGATACCTTGGCCCTATTTTGTTGTATCCTGTCAGGCTGAGCACGAAAATGACAAAGACAATCAACAGAGAGGCTGGCAAGTACCTGATTTGGCGACAAAACCACGTTTTTGGCTCAATTTCCATACAAAACGTCGAAATTTGGGCCAAATGTGGCCAAATTCGAGGCTTTCACCGACTCCCATTGGATCCCTTGGCCATATTTTGTTGTATCCTGTCAGGCTGAGCAAAAAAATGCCCAAGGGCATCAAGCAATTCAGTGGTAAGTACCGATTTTTGCGACAAATGCACAGAAATGCTTAGAATTTGCTTGTAATGTCAATTCTGTGATTATTTCGTCAAATTGGAGCCTTTCACCGAGATTTCTTGGAGCCTTTGGACATATTCTGTTGTAACCTATCAGGCTGAGCACGAATATGACAAAGACAGTCAACAGAGAGGCTGGCAAGTACAGGATTTGGCAACAAAACCCCGTTTTTGGCTCAATTTCCATACAAAACGTCGAAATTTGGGCCAAATGTGGCCAAATTCGAGGCTTTCACCGACTCCTCTTGGATCCCTTGGCCCTATTTTGTTGTATCCTGTCAGGCTGAGCACGAAAATGACAAAGACAATCAACAGAGAGGCTGGCAAGTACCGGATTTGGCGACAAAACCCCGTTTTTGGCTCAATTTCCATACAAAACGTCGAAATTTGGGCCAAATGTGGCCAAATTCGAGGCTTTCACCGACTCCTCTTGGATCCCTTGGCCCTATTTTGTTGTATCCTGTCAGGCTGAGCACGAATATGGCAAAGACAGTCAACAGAGAGGCTGGCAAGTACCGGATTTGGCGACAAAACCCCGTTTTTGGCTCAATTTCCATACAAAACGTCGAAATTTGGGCCAAATGTGGCCAAATTCGAGGCTTTCACCGACTCCCATTGGATCCCTTGGCCATATTTTGTTGTATCCTGTCAGGCTGAGCAAAAAAATGCCCAAGGGCATCAAGCAATTCAGTGGTAAGTACCGATTTTTGCGACAAATGCACAGAAATGCTTAGAATTTGCTTGTAATGTCAATTCTGTGATTATTTCGTCAAATTGGAGCCTTTCACCGAGATTTCTTGGAGCCTTTGGACATATTCTGTTGTAACCTATCAGGCTGAGCACGAATATGACAAAGACAGTCAACAGAGAGGCTGGCAAGTACCGGATTTGGCGACAAAACCCCGTTTTTGGCTCAATTTCCATACAAAACGTCGAAATTTGGGCCAAATGTGGCCAAATTCGAGGCTTTCACCGACTCCTCTTGGATCCCTTGGCCCTATTTTGTTGTATCCTGTCAGGCTGAGCACGAAAATGACAAAGACAATCAACAGAGAGGCTGGCAAGTACCGGATTTGGCGACAAAACCCCGTTTTTGGCTCAATTTCCATAGAAAACGTCGAAATTTGGGCCAAATGTGGCCAAATTCGAGGCTTTCACCGACTCCCATTGGATCCCTTGGCCATATTTTGTTGTATCCTGTCAGGCTGAGCAAAAAAATGCCCTAGGGCATCAAGCAATTCAGTGGTAAGTACCGATTTTTGCGACAAATGCACAGAAATGCTTAGAATTTGCTTGTAATGTCAATTCTGTGATTATTTCGTCAAATTGGAGCCTTTCACCGAGATTTCTTGGAGCCTTTGGACATATTCTGTTGTAACCTGTCAGGCTGAGCACGAATATGACAAAGACAGTCAACAGAGAGGCTGGCAAGTACCGGATTTGGCGACAAAACCCCGGTTTTGGCTCAATTTCCATACAAAACGTCGAAATTTGGGCCAAATGTGGCCAAATTCGAGGCTTTCACCGACTCCTCTTGGATCCCTTGGCCCTATTTTGTTGTATCCTGTCAGGCTGAGCACGAAAATGACAAAGACAATCAACAGAGAGGCTGGCAAGTACCGGATTTGGCGACAAAACCCCGTTTTTGGCTCAATTTCCATAGAAAACGTCGAAATTTGGGCCAAATGTGGCCAAATTCGAGGCTTTCACCGACTCCCATTGGATCCCTTGGCCATATTTTGTTGTATCCTGTCAGGCTGAGCAAAAAAATGCCCAAGGGCATCAAGCAATTCAGTGGTAAGTACCGATTTTTGCGACAAATGCACAGAAATGCTTAGAATTTGCTTGTAATGTCAATTCTGTGATTATTTCGTCAAATTGGAGCCTTTCACCGAGATTTCTTGGAGCCTTTGGACATATTCTGTTGTAACCTATCAGGCTGAGCACGGAAATGACAAAGACAATCAACAGAGAGGCTGGCAAGTACCGGATTTGGCGACAAAACCCCGTTTTTGGCTCAATTTCCATACAAAACGTCGAAATTTGGGCCAAATGTGGCCAAATTCGAGGCTTTCACCGACTCCTCTTGGATCCCTTGGCCCTATTTTGTTGTATCCTGTCAGGCTGAGCACGAAAATGACAAAGACAATCAACAGAGAGGCTGGCAAGTACCGGATTTGGCGACAAAACCCCGTTTTTGGCTCAATTTCCATAGAAAACGTCGAAATTTGGGCCAAATGTGGCCAAATTCGAGGCTTTCACCGACTCCCATTAGATCCCTTGGCCATATTTTGTTGTATCCTGTCAGGCTGAGCAAAAAAATGCCCAAGGGCATCAAGCAATTCAGTGGTAAGTACCGATTTTTGCGACAAATGCACAGAAATGCTTAGAATTTGCTTGTAATGTCAATTCTGTGATTATTTCGTCAAATTGGAGCCTTTCACCGAGATTTCTTGGAGCCTTTGGACATATTCTGTTGTAACCTATCAGGCTGAGCACGAATATGACAAAGACAGTCAACAGAGAGGCTGGCAAGTACCGGATTTGGCGCCAAAACCCCGTTTTTGGCTCAATTTCCATACAAAACGTCGAAATTTGGGCCAAATGTGGCCAAATTCGAGGCTTTCACCGACTCCTCTTGGATCCCTTGGCCCTATTTTGTTGTATCCTGTCAGGCTGAGCACGAAAATGACAAAGACAATCAACAGAGAGGCTGGCAAGTACCGGATTTGGCGACAAAACCCCGTTTTTAGCTCAATTTCCATACAAAACGTCGAAATTTGGGCCAAATGTGGCCAAATTCGAGGCTTTCACCGACTCCCATTGGATCCCTTGGCCATATTTTGTTGTATCCTGTCAGGCTGAGCAAAAAAATGCTCAAGGGCATCAAGCAATTCAGTGGTAAGTACCGATTTTTGCGACAAATGCACAGAAATGCTTAGAATTTGCTTGTAATGTCAATTCTGTGATTATTTCGTCAAATTGGAGCCTTTCACCGACTCCTCTTGGATACCTTGGCCCTATTTTGTTGTATCCTGTCAGGCTGAGCACGAATATGGCAAAGACAGTCAACAGAGAGGCTGGCAAGTACCGGATTTGGCGACAAAACCCCGTTTTTGGCTCAATTTCCATACAAAACGTCGAAATTTGGGCCAAATGTGGCCAAATTCGAGGCTTTCACCGACTCCTCTTGGATCCCTTGGCCCTATTTTGTTGTATCCTGTCAGGCTGAGCACGAATATGGCAAAGACAGTCAACAGAGAGGCTGGCAAGTACCGGATTTGGCGACAAAACCCCGTTTTTGGCTCAATTTCCATACAAAACGTCGAAATTTGGGCCAAATGTGGCCAAATTCGAGGCTTTCACCGACTCCCATTGGATCCCTTGGCCATATTTTGTTGTATCCTGTCAGGCTGAGCAAAAAAATGCCCAAGGGCATCAAGCAATTCAGTGGTAAGTACCGATTTTTGCGACAAATGCACAGAAATGCTTAGAATTTGCTTGTAATGTCAATTCTGTGATTATTTCGTCAAATTGGAGCCTTTCACCGAGATTTCTTGGAGCCTTTGGACATATTCTGTTGTAACCTATCAGGCTGAGCACGAATATCACAAAGACAGTCAACAGAGAGGCTGGCAAGTACCGGATTTGGCGACAAAACCCCGTTTTTGGCTCAATTTCCATACAAAACGTCGAAATTTTGGCCAAATGTGGCCAAATTCGAGGCTTTCACCGACTCCTCTTGGATACCTTGGCCCTATTTTGTTGTATCCTGTCAGGCTGAGCACGAATATGGCAAAGACAGTCAACAGAGAGGCTGGCAAGTACCGGATTTGGCGACAAAACCCCGTTTTTGGCTCAATTTCCATAAAAAACGTCGAAATTTGGGCCAAATGTGGCCAAATTCGAGGCTTTCACCGACTCCTCTTGGATCCCTTGGCCCTATTTTGTTGTATCCTGTCAAGCTGAGCACGAAAATGACAAAGACAATCAACAGAGAGGCTGGCAAGTACCGGATTTGGCGACAAAACCCCGTTTTTGGCTCAATTTCCATACAAAACGTCGAAATTTGGGCCAAATGTGGCCAAATTCGAGGCTTTCACCGACTCCCATTGGATCCCTTGGCCATATTTTGTTGTATCCTGTCAGGCTGAGCCAAAAAATGCCCAAGGGCATCAAGCAATTCAGTGGTAAGTACCGATTTTTGCGACAAATGCACAGAAATGCTTAGAATTTGCTTGTAATGTCAATTCTGTGATTATTTCGTCAAATTGGAGCCTTTCACCAAGATTTCTTGGAGCCTTTGGACATATTCTGTTGTAACCTATCAGGCTGAGCACGAATATCACAAAGACAGTCAACAGAGAGGCTGGCAAGTACCGGATTTGGCGACAAAACCCCGTTTTTGGCTCAATTTCCATACAAAACGTCGAAATTTTGGCTAAATGTGGCCAAATTCGAGGCTTTCACCGACTCCTCTTGGATACCTTGGCCCTATTTTGTTGTATCCTGTCAGGCTGAGCACGAATATGGCAAAGACAGTCAACAGAGAGGCTGGCAAGTACCGGATTTGGCGACAAAACCCCGTTTTTGGCTCAATTTCCATACAAAACGTCGAAATTTGGGCCAAATGTGGCCAAATTCGAAACTTTCACCGACTCCTCTTGGATCCCTTGGCCCTATTTTGTTGTATCCTGTCAGGCTGAGCACGAAAATGACAAAGACAATCAACAGAGAGGCTGGCAAGTACCGGATTTGGCGACAAAACCCCGTTTTTGGCTCAATTTCCATACAAAACGTCGAAATTTGGGCCAAATGTGGCCAAATTCGAGGCTTTCACCGACTCCCATTGGATCCCTTGGCCATATTTTGTTGTATCCTGTCAGGCTGAGCAAAAAAATGCCCAAGGGCATCAAGCAATTCAGTGGTAAGTACCGATTTTTGCGACAAATGCACAGAAATGCTTAGAATTTGCTTGTAATGTCAATTCTGTGATTATTTCGTCAAATTCGAGGCTTTCACCGACTCCTCTTGGATACCTTGGCCCTATTTTGTTGTATCCTGTCAGGCTGAGCACGAATATGGCAAAGACAGTCAACAGAGAGGCTGGCAAGTACCGGATTTGGCGACAAAACCCCGTTTTTGGCTCAATTTCCATACAAAACGTCGAAATTTGGGCCAAATGTGGCCAAATTCGAGGCTTTCACCGACTCCTCTTGGATCCCTTGGCCCTATTTTGTTGTATCCTGTCAGGCTGAGCACGAAAATGACAAAGACAATCAACAGAGAGGCTGGCAAGTACCGGATTTGGCGACAAAACCCCGTTTTTGGCTCAATTTCCATACAAAACGTCGAAATTTGGGCCAAATGTGGCCAAATTCGAGGCTTTCACCGACTCCCATTGGATCCCTTGGCCATATTTTGTTGTATCCTGTCAGGCTGAGCAAAAAAATGCTCAAGGGCATCAAGCAATTCAGTGGTAAGTACCGATTTTTGCGACAAATGCACAGAAATGCTTAGAATTTGCTTGTAATGTCAATTCTGTGATTATTTCGTCAAATTGGAGCCTTTCACCGAGATTTCTTGGAGCCTTTGGACATATTCTGTTGTAACCTATCAGGCTGAGCACGAAAATGACAAAGACAATCAACAGAGAGGCTGGCAAGTACCGGATTTGGCGACAAAACCCCGTTTTTGGCTCAATTTCCATACAAAACGTCGAAATTTGGGCCAAATGTGGCCAAATTCGAGGCTTTCACCGACTCCTCTTGGATCCCTTGGCCCTATTTTGTTGTATCCTGTCAAGCTGAGCACGAAAATGACAAAGACAATCAACAGAGAGGCTGGCAAGTACCGGATTTGGCGACAAAACCCCGTTTTTGGCTCAATTTCCATACAAAACGTCGAAATTTGGGCCAAATGTGGCCAAATTCGAGGCTTTCACCGACTCCCATTGGATCCCTTGGCCATATTTTGTTGTATCCTGTCAGGCTGAGCAAAAAAATGCCCAAGGGCATCAAGCAATTCAGTGGTAAGTACCGATTTTTGCGACAAATGCACAGAAATGCTTAGAATTTGCTTGTAATGTCAATTCTGTGATTATTTCGTCAAATTGGAGCCTTTCACCGAGATTTCTTGGAGCCTTTGGACATATTCTGTTGTAACCTATCAGGCTGAGCACGAATATGACAAAGACAGTCAACAGAGAGGCTGGCAAGTACCGGATTTGGCGACAAAACCCCGGTTTTGGCTCAATTTCCATACAAAACGTCGAAATTTGGGCCAAATGTGGCCAAATTCGAGGCTTTCACCGACTCCTCTTGGATCCCTTGGCCCTATTTTGTTGTATCCTGTCAGGCTGAGCACGAAAATGACAAAGACAATCAACAGAGAGGCTGGCAAGTACCGGATTTGGCGACAAAACCCCGTTTTTGGCTCAATTTCCATACAAAACGTCGAAATTTGGGCCAAATGTGGCCAAATTCGAGGCTTTCACCGACTCCCATTGGATCCCTTGGCCATATTTTGTTGTATCCTGTCAGGCTGAGCAAAAAAATGCCCAAGGGCATCAAGCAATTCAGTGGTAAGTACCGATTTTTGCGACAAATGCACAGAAATGCTTAGAATTTGCTTGTAATGTCAATTCTGTGATTATTTCGTCAAATTGGAGCCTTTCACCGAGATTTCTTGGAGCCTTTGGACATATTCTGTTGTAACCTATCAGGCTGAGCACGAATATCACAAAGACAGTCAACAGAGAGGCTGGCAAGTACCGGATTTGGCGACAAAACCCCGTTTTTGGCTCAATTTCCATACAAAACGTCGAAATTTGGGCCAAATGTGGCCAAATTCGAGGCTTTCACCGACTCCTCTTGGATCCCTTGGCCCTATTTTATGGTATCCTGTCAGGCTGAGCACGAAAATGACAAAGACAATCAACAGAGAGGCTGGCAAGTACCGGATTTGGCGACAAAACCCCGTTTTTGGCTCAATTTCCATAGAAAACGTCGAAATTTGGGCCAAATGTGGCCAAATTCGAGGCTTTCACCGACTCCCATTGGATCCCTTGGCCATATTTTGTTGTATCCTGTCAGGCTGAGCAAAAAAATGTCCAAGGGCATCAAGCAATTCAGTGGTAAGTACCGATTTTTGCGACAAATGCACAGAAATGCTTAGAATTTGCTTGTAATGTCAATTCTGTGATTATTTCGTCAAATTGGAGCCTTTCACCGAGATTTCTTGGAGCCTTTGGACATATTCTGTTGTAACCTATCAGGCTGAGCACGAATATGACAAAGACAGTCAACAGAGAGGCTGGCAAGTACCGGATTTGGCGACAAAACCCCGTTTTTGGCTCAATTTCCATACAAAACGTCGAAATTTGGGCCAAATGTGGCCAAATTCGAGGATTTCACCGACTCCTCTTGGATCCCTTGGCCCTATTTTGTTGTATCCTGTCAGGCTGAGCACGAAAATGACAAAGACAATCAACAGAGAGGCTGGCAAGTACCGGATTTGGCGACAAAACCCCGTTTTTGGCTCAATTTCCATACAAAACGTCGAAATTTGGGCCAAATGTGGCCAAATTCGAGGCTTTCACCGACTCCCATTGGATCCCTTGGCCATATTTTGTTGTATCCTGTCAGGCTGAGCAAAAAAATGCCCAAGGGCATCAAGCAATTCAGTGGTAAGTACCGATTTTTGCGACAAATGCACAGAAATGCTTAGAATTTGCTTGTAATGTCAATTCTGTGATTATTTCGTCAAATTGGAGCCTTTCACCGAGATTTCTTGGAGCCTTTGGACATATTCTGTTGTAACCTATCAGGCTGAGCACGAATATGACAAAGACAGTCAACAGAGAGGCTGGCAAGTACCGGATTTGGCGACAAAACCCCGTTTTTGGCTCAATTTCCATACAAAACGTCGAAATTTGGGCCAAATGTGGCCAAATTCGAGGCTTTCACCGACTCCTCTTGGATCCCTTGGCCCTATTTTGTTGTATCCTGTCAGGCTGAGCAAAAAAATGCCCAAGGGCATCAAGCAATTCAGTGGTAAGTACCGATTTTTGCGACAAATGCACAGAAATGCTTAGAATTTGCTTGTAATGTCAATTCTGTGATTATTTCGTCAAATTGGAGCCTTTCACCGAGATTTCTTGGAGCCTTTGGACATATTCTGTTGTAACCTATCAGGCTGAGCACGAATATCACAAAGACAGTCAACAGAGAGGCTGGCAAGTACCGGATTTGGCGACAAAACCCCGTTTTTGGCTCAATTTCCATACAAAACGTCGAAATTTTGGCCAAATGTGGCCAAATTCGAGGCTTTCACCGACTCCTCTTGGATACCTTGGCCCTATTTTGTTGTATCCTGTCAGGCTGAGCACGAATATGGCAAAGACAGTCAACAGAGAGGCTGGCAAGTACCGGATTTGGCGACAAAACCCCGTTTTTGGCTCAATTTCCATACAAAACGTCGAAATTTGGGCCAAATGTGGCCAAATTCGAGGCTTTCACCGACTCCTCTTGGATCCCTTGGCCCTATTTTGTTGTATCCTGTCAAGCTGAGCACGAAAATGACAAAGACAATCAACAGAGAGGCTGGCAAGTACCGGATTTGGCGACAAAACCCCGTTTTTGGCTCAATTTCCATACAAAACGTCGAAATTTGGGCCAAATGTGGCCAAATTCGAGGCTTTCACCGACTCCCATTGGATCCCTTGGCCATATTTTGTTGTATCCTGTCAGGCTGAGCAAAAAAATGCCCAAGGGCATCAAGCAATTCAGTGGTAAGTACCGATTTTTGCGACAAATGCACAGAAATGCTTAGAATTTGCTTGTAATGTCAATTCTGTGATTATTTCGTCAAATTGGAGCCTTTCACCGTGATTTCTTGGAGCCTTTGGACATATTCTGTTGTAACCTATCAGGCTGAGCACGAAAATGACAAAGACAATCAACAGAGAGGCTGGCAAGTACCGGATTTGGCGACAAAACCCCGTTTTTGGCTCAATTTCCATACAAAACGTCGAAATTTGGGCCAAATGTGGCCAAATTCGAGGCTTTCACCGACTCCTCTTGGATCCCTTGGCCCTATTTTGTTGTATCCTGTCAGGCTGAGCACGAAAATGACAAAGACAATCAACAGAGAGGCTGGCAAGTACCGGATTTGGCGACAAAACCCCGTTTTTGGCTCAATTTCCATACAAAACGTCGAAATTTGGGCCAAATGTGGCCAAATTCGAGGCTTTCACCGACTCCCATTGGATCCCTTGGCCATATTTTGTTGTATCCTGTCAGGCTGAGCAAAAAAATGCCCAAGGGCATCAAGCAATTCAGTGGTAAGTACCGATTTTTGCGACAAATGCACAGAAATGCTTAGAATTTGCTTGTAATGTCAATTCTGTGATTATTTCGTCAAATTGGAGCCTTTCACCGAGATTTCTTGGAGCCTTTGGACATATTCTGTTGTAACCTATCAGGCTGAGCACGAATATCACAAAGACAGTCAACAGAGAGGCTGGCAAGTACCGGATTTGGCGACAAAACCCCGTTTTTGGCTCAATTTCCATACAAAACGTCGAAATTTTGGCTAAATGTGGCCAAATTCGAGGCTTTCACCGACTCCTCTTGGATACCTTGGCCCTATTTTGTTGTATCCTGTCAGGCTGAGCACGAATATGGCAAAGACAGTCAACAGAGAGGCTGGCAAGTACCGGATTTGGCGACAAAACCCCGTTTTTGGCTCAATTTCCATACAAAACGTCGAAATTTGGGCCAAATGTGGCCAAATTCGAGGCTTTCACCGACTCCTCTTTGATCCCTTGGCCCTATTTTGTTGAATCCTGTCAGGCTGAGCACGAAAATGACAAAGACAATCAACAGAGAGGCTGGCAAGTACCGGATTTGGCGACAAAACCCCGTTTTTGGCTCAATTTCCATACAAAACGTCGAAATTTGGGCCAAATGTGGCCAAATTCGAGGCTTTCACCGACTCCCATTGGATCCCTTGGCCATATTTTGTTGTATCCTGTCAGGCTGAGCAAAAAAATGCCCAAGGGCATCAAGCAATTCAGTGGTAAGTACCGATTTTTGCGACAAATGCACAGAAATGCTTAGAATTTGCTTGTAATGTCAATTCTGTGATTATTTCGTCAAATTGGAGCCTTTCACCGAGATTTCTTGGAGCCTTTGGACATATTCTGTTGTAACCTATCAGGCTGAGCACGAATATCACAAAGACAGTCAACAGAGAGGCTGGCAAGTACCGGATTTGGCGACAAAACCCCGTTTTTGGCTCAATTTCCATACAAAACGTCGAAATTTTGGCCAAATGTGGCCAAATTCGAGGCTTTCACCGACTCCTCTTGGATACCTTGGCCCTATTTTGTTGTATCCTGTCAGGCTGAGCACGAATATGGCAAAGACAGTCAACAGAGAGGCTGGCAAGTACCGGATTTGGCGACAAAACCCCGTTTTTGGCTCAATTTCCATACAAAACGTCGAAATTTGGGCCAAATGTGGCCAAATTCGAGGCTTTCACCGACTCCCATTGGATCCCTTGGCCATATTTTGTTGTATCCTGTCAGGCTGAGCAAAAAAATGCCCAAGGGCATCAAGCAATTCAGTGGTAAGTACCGATTTTTGCGACAAATGCACAGAAATGCTTAGAATTTGCTTGTAATGTCAATTCTGTGATTATTTCGTCAAATTGGAGCCTTTCACCGAGATTTCTTGGAGCCTTTGGACATATTCTGTTGTAACCTATCAGGCTGAGCACGAGTATCACAAAGACAGTCAACAGAGAGGCTGGCAAGTACCGGATTTGGCGACAAAACCCCGTTTTTGGCTCAATTTCCATACAAAACGTCGAAATTTTGGCCAAATGTGGCCAAATTCGAGGCTTTCACCGACTCCTCTTGGATACCTTGGCCCTATTTTGTTGTATCCTGTCAGGCTGAGCACGAATATGACAAAGACAGTCAACAGAGAGGCTGGCAAGTACCGGATTTGGCGACAAAACCACGTTTTTGGCTCAATTTCCATACAAAACGTCGAAATTTGGGCCAAATGTGGCCAAATTCGAGGCTTTCACCGACTCCTCTTGGATCCCTTGGCCCTATTTTGTTGTATCCTGTCAAGCTGAGCACGAAAATGACAAAGACAATCAACAGAGAGGCTGGCAAGTACCGGATTTGGCGACAAAACCCCGTTTTTGGCTCAATTTCCATACAAAACGTCGAAATTTGGGCCAAATGTGGCCAAATTCGAGGCTTTCACCGACTCCCATTGGATCCCTTGGCCATATTTTGTTGTATCCTGTCAGGCTGAGCAAAAAAATGCCCAAGGGCATCAAGCAATTCAGTGGTAAGTACCGATTTTTGCGACAAATGCACAGAAATGCTTAGAATTTGCTTGTAATGTCAATTCTGTGATTATTTCGTCAAATTGGAGCCTTTCACCGTGATTTCTTGGAGCCTTTGGACATATTCTGTTGTAACCTATCAGGCTGAGCACGAAAATGACAAAGACAATCAACAGAGAGGCTGGCAAGTACCGGATATGGCGACAAAACCCCGTTTTTGGCTCAATTTCCATACAAAACGTCGAAATTTGGGCCAAATGTGGCCAAATTCGAGGCTTTCACCGACTCCTCTTGGATCCCTTGGCCCTATTTTGTTGTATCCTGTCAGGCTGAGCACGAAAATGACAAAGACAATCAACAGAGAGGCTGGCAAGTACCGGATTTTGCGACAAAACCCCGTTTTTGGCTCAATTTCCATAGAAAACGTCGAAATTTGGGCCAAATGTGGCCAAATTCGAGGCTTTCACCGACTCCCATTGGATCCCTTGGCCATATTTTGTTGTATCCTGTCAGGCTGAGCAAAAAAATGCCCAAGGGCATCAAGCAATTCAGTGGTAAGTACCGATTTTTGCGACAAATGCACAGAAATGCTTAGAATTTGCTTGTAATGTCAATTCTGTGATTATTTCGTCAAATTGGAGCCTTTCACCGAGATTTCTTGGAGCCTTTGGACATATTCTGTTGTAACCTGTCAGGCTGAGCACGAATATGACAAAGACAGTCAACAGAGAGGCTGGCAAGTACCGGATTTGGCGACAAAACCCCGTTTTTGGCTCAATTTCCATACAAAACGTCGAAATTTGGGCCAAATGTGGCCAAATTCGAGGCTTTCACCGACTCCTCTTGGATCCCTTGGCCCTATTTTGTTGTATCCTGTCAGGCTGAGCACGAAAATGACAAAGACAATCAACAGAGAGGCTGGCAAGTACCGGATTTGGCGACAAAACCCCGTTTTTGGCTCAATTTCCATAGAAAACGTCGAAATTTGGGCCAAATGTGGCCAAATTCGAGGCTTTCACCGACTCCCATTGGATCCCTTGGCCATATTTTGTTGTATCCTGTCAGGCTGAGCAAAAAAATGCCCATGGGCATCAAGCAATTCAGTGGTAAGTACCGATTTTTGCGACAAATGCACAGAAATGCTTAGAATTTGCTTGTAATGTCAATTCTGTGATTATTTCGTCAAATTGGAGCCTTTCACCGAGATTTCTTGGAGCCTTTGGACATATTCTGTTGTAACATATCAGGCTGAGCAAGAATATGACAAAGACAGTCAACAGAGAGGCTGGCAAGTACCGGATTTGGCGACAAAACCCCGCTTTTGGCTCAATTTCCATACAAAACGTCGAAATTTGGGCCAAATGTGGCCAAATTCGAGGCTTTCACCGACTCCTCTTGCATCCCTTGGCCCTATTTTGTTGTATCCTGTCAGGCTGAGCACGAAAATGACAAAGACAATCAACAGAGAGGCTGGCAAGTACCGGATTTGGCGACAAAACCCCGTTTTTGGCTCAATTTCCATAGAAAACGTCGAAATTTGGGCCAAATGTGGCCAAATTCGAGGCTTTCACCGACTCCCATTGGATCCCTTGGCCATATTTTGTTGTATCCTGTCAGGCTGAGCAAAAAAATGCCCAAGGGCATCAAGCAATTCAGTGGTAAGTACCGATTTTTGCGACAAATGCACAGAAATGCTTAGAATTTGCTTGTAATGTCAATTCTGTGATTATTTCGTCAAATTGGAGCCTTTCACCGAGATTTCTTGGAGCCTTTGGACATATTCTGTTGTAACCTCTCAGGCTGAGCACGAATATGACAAAGACAGTCAACAGAGAGGCTGGCAAGTACCGGATTTGGCGACAAAACCCCGTTTTTGGCTCAATTTCCATACAAAACGTCGAAATTTGGGCCAAATGTGGCCAAATTCGAGGCTTTCACCGTATCCTCTTGGATCCCTTGGCCCTATTTTGTTGTATCCTGTCAGGCTGAGCACGAAAATGACAAAGACAATCAACAGAGAGGCTGGCAAGTACCGGATTTGGCGACAAAACCCCGTTTTTGGCTCAATTTCCATAGAAAACGTCGAAATTTGGGCCAAATGTGGCCAAATTCGAGGCTTTCACCGACTCCCATTGGATCCCTTGCCCATATTTTGTTGTATCCTGTCAGGCTGAGCAAAAAAATGCCCAAGGGCATCAAGCAATTCAGTGGTAAGTACCGATTTTTGCGACAAATGCACAGAAATGCTTAGAATTTGCTTGTAATGTCAATTCTGTGATTATTTCGTCAAATTGGAGCCTTTCACCGAGATTTCTTGGAGCCTTTGGACATATTCTGTTGTAACCTATCAGGCTGAGCACGAATATGACAAAGACAGTCAACAGAGAGGCTGGCAAATACCGGATTTGGCGACAAAACCCCGTTTTTGGCTCAATTTCCATACAAAACGTCGAAATTTGGGCCAAATGTGGCCAAATTCGAGGCTTTCACCGACTCCTCTTGGATCCCTTGGCCCTATTTTGTTGTATCCTGTCAGGCTGAGCACGAATATGGCAAAGACAGTCAACAGAGAGGCTGGCAAGTACCGGATTTGGCGACAAAACCACGTTTTTGGCTCAATTTCCATACAAAACGACGAATATTGGGCCAAATGTGGCCAAATTCGAGGCTTTCACCGACTCCCATTGGATCCCTTGGCCATATTTTGTTGTATCCTGTCAGGCTGAGCAAAAAAATGCCCAAGGGCATCAAGCAATTCAGTGGTAAGTACCGATTTTTGCGACAAATGCACAGAAATGCTTAGAATTTGCTTGTAATGTCAATTCTGTGATTATTTCGTCAAATTGGAGCCTTTCACCAAGATTTCTTGGAGCCTTTGGACATATTCTGTTGTAACCTATCAGGCTGAGCACGAATATGACAAAGACAGTCAACAGAGAGGCTGGCAAGTACCGGATTTGGCAACAAAACCCCGTTTTTGGCTCAATTTCCATACAAAACGTCGAAATTTGGGCCAAATGTGGCCAAATTCGAGGCTTTCACCGACTCCTCTTGGATCCCTTGGCCCTATTTTGTTGTATCCTGTCAGGCTGAGCACGAAAATGACAAAGACAATCAACAGAGAGGCTGGCAAGTACCGGATTTGGCGACAAAACCCCGTTTTTGGCTCAATTTCCATACAAAACGTCGAAATTTGGGCCAAATGTGGCCAAATTCGAGGCTTTCACCGACTCCCATTGGATCCCTTGGCCATATTTTGTTGTATCCTGTCAGGCTGAGCAAAAAAATGCCCAAGGGCATCAAGCAATTCAGTGGTAAGTACCGATTTTTGCGACAAATGCACAGAAATGCTTAGAATTTGCTTGTAATGTCAATTCTGTGATTATTTCGTCAAATTGGAGCCTTTCACCGAGATTTCTTGGAGCCTTTGGACATATTCTGTTGTAACCTGTCAGGCTGAGCACGAATATGACAAAGACAGTCAACAGAGAGGCTGGCAAGTACCGGATTTGGCGACAAAACCCCGGTTTTGGCTCAATTTCCATACAAAACGTCGAAATTTGGGCCAAATGTGGCCAAATTCGAGGCTTTCACCGACTCCTCTTGGATCCCTTGGCCCTATTTTGTTGTATCCTGTCAGGCTGAGCACGAAAATGACAAAGACAATCAACAGAGAGGCTGGCAAGTACCGGATTTGGCGACAAAACCCCGTTTTTGGCTCAATTTCCATAGAAAACGTCGAAATTTGGGCCAAATGTGGCCAAATTCGAGGCTTTCACCGACTCCCATTGGATCCCTTGGCCATATTTTGTTGTATCCTGTCAGGCTGAGCAAAAAAATGCCCAAGGGCATCAAGCAATTCAGTGGTAAGTACCGATTTTTGCGACAAATGCACAGAAATGCTTAGAATTTGCTTGTAATGTCAATTCTGTGATTATTTCGTCAAATTGGAGCCTTTCACCGAGATTTCTTGGAGCCTTTGGACATATTCTGTTGTAACCTATCAGGCTGAGCACGAATATCACAAAGACAGTCAACAGAGAGGCTGGCAAGTACCGGATTTGGCGACAAAACCCCGTTTTTGGCTCAATTTCCATACAAAACGTCGAAATTTGGGCCAAATGTGGCCAAATTCGAGGCTTTCACCGACTCCTCTTGGATCCCTTGGCCCTATTTTATGGTATCCTGTCAGGCTGAGCACGAAAATGACAAAGACAATCAACAGAGAGGCTGGCAAGTACCGGATTTGGCGACAAAACCCCGTTTTTGGCTCAATTTCCATAGAAAACGTCGAAATTTGGGCCAAATGTGGCCAAATTCGAGGCTTTCACCGACTCCCATTGGATCCCTTGGCCATATTTTGTTGTATCCTGTCAGGCTGAGCAAAAAAATGCCCAAGGGCATCAAGCAATTCAGTGGTAAGTACCGATTTTTGCGACAAATGCACAGAAATGCTTAGAATTTGCTTGTAATGTCAATTCTGTGATTATTTCGTCAAATTGGAGCCTTTCACCGAGATTTCTTGGAGCCTTTGGACATATTCTGTTGTAACCTATCAGGCTGAGCACGAATATGACAAAGACAGTCAACAGAGAGGCTGGCAAGTACCGGATTTGGCGACAAAACCCCGTTTTTGGCTCAATTTCCATACAAAACGTCGAAATTTGGGCCAAATGTGGCCAAATTCGAGGCTTTCACCGACTCCTCTTGGATCCCTTGGCCCTATTTTGTTGTATCCTGTCAGGCTGAGCACGAAAATGACAAAGACAATCAACAGAGAGGCTGGCAAGTACCGGATTTGGCGACAAAACCCCGTTTTTGGCTCAATTTCCATAGAAAACGTCGAAATTTGGGCCAAATGTGGCCAAATTCGAGGCTTTCACCGACTCCCATTGGATCCCTTGGCCATATTTTGTTGTATCCTGTCAGGCTGAGCAAAAAAATGCCCAAGGGCATCAAGCAATTCAGTGGTAAGTACCGATTTTTGCGACAAATGCACAGAAATGCTTAGAATTTGCTTGTAATGTCAATTCTGTGATTATTTCGTCAAATTGGAGCCTTTCACCGAGATTTCTTGGAGCCTTTGGACATATTCTGTTGTAACCTATCAGGCTGAGCACGAATATCACAAAGACAGTCAACAGAGAGGCTGGCAAGTACCGGATTTGGCGACAAAACCCCGTTTTTGGCTCAATTTCCATACAAAACGTCGAAATTTTGGCCAAATGTGGCCAAATTCGAGGCTTTCACCGACTCCTCTTGGATACCTTGGCCCTATTTTGTTGTATCCTGTCAGGCTGAGCACGAATATGGCAAAGACAGTCAACAGAGAGGCTGGCAAGTACCGGATTTGGCGACAAAACCCCGTTTTTGGCTCAATTTCCATACAAAACGTCGAAATTTGGGCCAAATGTGGCCAAATTCGAGGCTTTCACCGACTCCTCTTGGATCCCTTGGCCCTATTTTGTTGTATCCTGTCAAGCTGAGCACGAAAATGACAAAGACAATCAACAGAGAGGCTGGCAAGTACCGGATTTGGCGACAAAACCCCGTTTTTGGCTCAATTTCCATACAAAACGTCGAAATTTGGGCCAAATGTGGCCAAATTCGAGGCTTTCACCGACTCCCATTGGATCCCTTGGCCATATTTTGTTGTATCCTGTCAGGCTGAGCAAAAAAATGCCCAAGGGCATCAAGCAATTCAGTGGTAAGTACCGATTTTTGCGACAAATGCACAGAAATGCTTAGAATTTGCTTGTAATGTCAATTCTGTGATTATTTCGTCAAATTGGAGCCTTTCACCGAGATTTCTTGGAGCCTTTGGACATATTCTGTTGTAACCTATCAGGCTGAGCACGAATATGACAAAGACAGTCAACAGAGAGGCTGGCAAGTACCGGATTTGGCGACAAAACCCCGTTTTTGGCTCAATTTCCATACAAAACGTCGAAATTTGGGCCAAATGTGGCCAAATTCGAGGCTTTCACCGACTCCTCTTAGATCCCTTGGCCATATTTTGTTGTATCCTGTCAGGCTGAGCACGAAAATGACAAAGACAATCAACAGAGAGGCTGGCAAGTACCGGATTTGGCGACAAAACCCCGTTTTTGGCTCAATTTCCATAGAAAACGTCGAAATTTGGGCCAAATGTGGCCAAATTCGAGGCTTTCACCGACTCCCATTGGATCCCTTGGCCATATTTTGTTGTATCCTGTCAGGCTGAGCAAAAAAATGCCCAAGGGCATCAAGCAATTCAGTGGTAAGTACCGATTTTTGCGACAAATGCACAGAAATGCTTAGAATTTGCTTGTAATGTCAATTCTGTGATTATTTCGTCAAATTGGAGCCTTTCACCGAGATTTCTTGGAGCCTTTGGACATATTCTGTTGTAACCTATCAGGCTGAGCACGAATATGACAAAGACAGTCAACAGAGAGGCTGGCAAGTACCGGATTTGGCGACAAAACCCCGTTTTTGGCTCAATTTCCATACAAAACGTCGAAATTTGGGCCAAATGTGGCCAAATTCGAGGCTTTCACCGACTCCTCTTGGATCCCTTGGCCATATTTTGTTGTATCCTGTCAGGCTGAGCACGAAAATGACAAAGACAATCAACAGAGAGGCTGGCAAGTACCGGATTTGGCGACAAAACCCCGTTTTTGGCTCAATTTCCATACAAAACGTCGAAATTTGGGCCAAATGTGGCCAAATTCGAGGCTTTCACCGACTCCCATTGGATCCCTTGGCCATATTTTGTTGTATCCTGTCAGGCTGAGCAAAAAAATGCCCAAGGGCATCAAGCAATTCAGTGGTAAGTACCGATTTTTGCGACAAATGCACAGAAATGCTTAGAATTTGCTTGTAATGTCAATTCTGTGATTATTTCGTCAAATTGGAGCCTTTCACCGAGATTTCTTGGAGCCTTTGGACATATTCTGTTGTAACCTATCAGGCTGAGCACGAATATGACAAAGACAGTCAACAGAGAGGCTGGCAAGTACCGGATTTGGCGACAAAACCCCGTTTTTGGCTCAATTTCCATACAAAACGTCGAAATTTGGGCCAAATGTGGCCAAATTCGAGGCTTTCACCGACTCCTCTTGGATCCCTTGGCCCTATTTTGTTGTATCCTGTCAGGCTGAGCACGAATATGGCAAAGACAGTCAACAGAGAGGCTGGCAAGTACCGGATTTGGCGACAAAACCCCGTTTTTGGCTCAATTTCCATACAAAACGTCGAAATTTGGGCCAAATGTGGCCAAATTCGAGGCTTTCACCGACTCCCATTGGATCCCTTGGCCATATTTTGTTGTATCCTGTCAGGCTGAGCAAAAAAATGCCCAAGGGCATCAAGCAATTCAGTGGTAAGTACCGATTTTTGCGACAAATGCACAGAAATGCTTAGAATTTGCTTGTAATGTCAATTCTGTGATTATTTCGTCAAATTGGAGCCTTTCACCGAGATTTCTTGGAGCCTTTGGACATATTCTGTTGTAACCTATCAGGCTGAGCACGAATATCACAAAGACAGTCAACAGAGAGGCTGGCAAGTACCGGATTTGGCGACAAAACCCCGTTTTTGGCTCAATTTCCATACAAAACGTCGAAATTTTGGCCAAATGTGGCCAAATTCGAGGCTTTCACCGACTCCTCTTGGATACCTTGGCCCTATTTTGTTGTATCCTGTCAGGCTGAGCACGAATATGGCAAAGACAGTCAACAGAGAGGCTGGCAAGTACCGGATTTGGCGACAAAACCCCGTTTTTGGCTCAATTTCCATACAAAACGTCGAAATTTGGGCCAAATGTGGCCAAATTCGAAACTTTCACCGACTCCTCTTGGATCCCTTGGCCCTATTTTGTTGTATCCTGTCAAGCTGAGCACGAAAATGACAAAGACAATCAACAGAGAGGCTGGCAAGTACCGGATTTGGCGACAAAACCCCGTTTTTGGCTCAATTTCCATACAAAACGTCGAAATTTGGGCCAAATGTGGCCAAATTCGAGGCTTTCACCGACTCCCATTGGATCCCTTGGCCATATTTTGTTGTATCCTGTCAGGCTGAGCAAAAAAATGCCCAAGGGCATCAAGCAATTCAGTGGTAAGTACCGATTTTTGCGACAAATGCACAGAAATGCTTAGAATTTGCTTGTAATGTCAATTCTGTGATTATTTCGTCAAATTGGAGCCTTTCACCGAGATTTCTTGGAGCCTTTGGACATATTCTGTTGTAACCTATCAGGCTGAGCACGAATATCACAAAGACAGTCAACAGAGAGGCTGGCAAGTACCGGATTTGGCGACAAAACCCCGTTTTTGGCTCAATTTCCATACAAAACGTCGAAATTTTGGCTAAATGTGGCCAAATTCGAGGCTTTCACCGACTCCTCTTGGATACCTTGGCCCTATTTTGTTGTATCCTGTCAGGCTGAGCACGAATATGGCAAAGACAGTCAACAGAGAGGCTGGCAAGTACCGGATTTGGCGACAAAACCCCGTTTTTGGCTCAATTTCCATACAAAACGTCGAAATTTGGGCCAAATGTGGCCAAATTCGAGGCTTTCACCGACTCCTCTTGGATCCCTTGGCCCTATTTTGTTGTATCCTGTCAGGCTGAGCACGAATATGGCAAAGACAGTCAACAGAGAGGCTGGCAAGTACCGGATTTGGCGACAAAACCCCGTTTTTGGCTCAATTTCCATACAAAACGTCGAAATTTGGGCCAAATGTGGCCAAATTCGAGGCTTTCACCGACTCCCATTGGATCCCTTGGCCATATTTTGTAGTATCCTGTCAGGCTGAGCAAAAAAATGCCCAAGGGCATCAAGCAATTCAGTGGTAAGTACCGATTTTTGCGACAAATGCACAGAAATGCTTAGAATTTGCTTGTAATGTCAATTCTGTGATTATTTCGTCAAATTGGAGCCTTTCACCGAGATTTCTTGGAGCCTTTGGACATATTCTGTTGTAACCTATCAGGCTGAGCACGAATATGACAAAGACAGTCAACAGAGAGGCTGGCAAGTACCGGATTTGGCGACAAAACCCCGTTTTTGGCTCAATTTCCATACAAAACGTCGAAATTTGGGCCAAATGTGGCCAAATTCGAGGCTTTCACCAACTCCTCTTCGATCCCTTGGCCCTATTTTGTTGTATCCTGTCAGGCTGAGCACGAAAATGACAAAGACAATCAACAGAGAGGCTGGCAAGTACCGGATTTGGCGACAAAACCCCGTTTTTGGCTCAATTTCCATAGAAAACGTCGAAATTTGGGCCAAATGTGGCCAAATTCGAGGCTTTCACCGACTCCCATTGGATCCCTTGGCCATATTTTGTTGTATCCTGTCAGGCTGAGCAAAAAAATGCCCAAGGGCATCAAGCAATTCAGTGGTAAGTACCGATTTTTGCGACAAATGCACAGAAATGCTTAGAATTTGCTTGTAATGTCAATTCTGTGATTATTTCGTCAAATTGGAGCCTTTCACCGAGATTTCTTGGAGCCTTTGGACATATTCTGTTGTAACCTGTCAGGCTGAGCACGAATATGACAAAGACAGTCAACAGAGAGGCTGGCAAGTACCGGATTTGGCGACAAAACCCCGTTTTTGGCTCAATTTCCATACAAAACGTCGAAATTTGGGCCAAATGTGGCCAAATTCGAGGCTTTCACCGACTCCCATTGGATCCCTTGGCCATATTTTGTTGTATCCTGTCAGGCTGAGCAAAAAAATGCCCAAGGGCATCAAGCAATTCAGTGGTAAGTACCGATTTTTGCGACAAATGCACAGAAATGCTTAGAATTTGCTTGTAATGTCAATTCTGTGATTATTTCGTCAAATTGGAGCCTTTCACCGAGATTTCTTGGAGCCTTTGGACATATTCTGTTGTAACCTATCAGGCTGAGCACGAATATGACAAAGACAGTCAACAGAGAGGCTGGCAAGTACCGGATTTGGCGACAAAACCCCGTTTTTGGCTCAATTTCCATACAAAACGTCGAAATTTGGGCCAAATGTGGCCAAATTCGAGGCTTTCACCGACTCCTCTTGGATCCCTTGGCCCTATTTTGTTGTATCCTGTCAGGCTGAGCACGAATATGGCAAAGACAGTCAACAGAGAGGCTGGCAAGTACCGGATTTGGCGACAAAACCCCGTTTTTGGCTCAATTTCCATAGAAAACGTCGAAATTTGGGCCAAATGTGGCCAAATTCGAGGCTTTCACCGACTCCCATTGGATCCCTTGGCCATATTTTGTTGTATCCTGTCAGGCTGAGCAAAAAAATGCCCAAGGGCATCAAGCAATTCAGTGGTAAGTACCGATTTTTGCGACAAATGCACAGAAATGCTTAGAATTTGCTTGTAATGTCAATTCTGTGATTATTTCGTCAAATTGGAGCCTTTCACCGAGATTTCTTGGAGCCTTTGGACATATTCTGTTGTAACCTATCAGGCTGAGCACGAATATCACAAAGACAGTCAACAGAGAGGCTGGCAAGTACCGGATTTGGCGACAAAACCCCGTTTTTGGCTCAATTTCCATACAAAACGTCGAAATTTGGGCCAAATGTGGCCAAATTCGAGGCTTTCACCGACTCCTCTTGGATCCCTTGGCCCTATTTTGTTGTATCCTGTCAAGCTGAGCACGAAAATGACAAAGACAATCAACAGAGAGGCTGGCAAGTACCGGATTTGGCGACAAAACCCCGTTTTTGGCTCAATTTCCATAGAAAACGTCGAAATTTGGGCCAAATGTGGCCAAATTCGAGGCTTTCACCGACTCCCATTGGATCCCTTGGCCATATTTTGTTGTATCCTGTCAGGCTGAGCAAAAAAATGCTCAAGGGCATCAAGCAATTCAGTGGTAAGTACCGATTTTTGCGACAAATGCACAGAAATGCTTAGAATTTGCTTGTAATGTCAATTCTGTGATTATTTCGTCAAATTGGAGCTTTTCACCGAGATTTCTTGGAGCCTTTGGACATATTCTGTTGTAACCTATCAGGCTGAGCAAGAATATGACAAAGACAGTCAACAGAGAGGCTGGCAAGTACCGGATTTGGCGACAAAACCCCGTTTTTGGCTCAATTTCCATACAAAACGTCGAAATTTGGGCCAAATGTGGCCAAATTCGAAACTTTCACCGACTCCTCTTGGATCCCTTGGCCCTATTTTGTTGTATCCTGTCAGGCTGAGCACGAAAATGACAAAGACAATCAACAGAGAGGCTGGCAAGTACCGGATTTGGCGACAAAACCCCGTTTTTGGCTCAATTTCCATAGAAAACGTCGAAATTTGGGCCAAATGTGGCCAAATTCGAGGCTTTCACCAACTCCCATTGGATCCCTTGGCCATATTTTGTTGTATCCTGTCAGGCTGAGCAAAAAAATGCCCAAGGGCATCAAGCAATTCAGTGGTAAGTACCGATTTTTGCGACAAATGCACAGAAATGCTTAGAATTTGCTTGTAATGTCAATTCTGTGATTATTTCGTCAAATTGGAGCCTTTCACCGAGATTTCTTGGAGCCTTTGGACATATTCTGTTGTAACCTATCAGGCTGAGCACGAATATCACAAAGACAGTCAACAGAGAGGCTGGCAAGTACCGGATTTGGCGACAAAACCCCGT
The DNA here is from genome assembly GCF_058129835.1 of Hydra viridissima. Lineage (NCBI taxonomy): Eukaryota > Metazoa > Cnidaria > Hydrozoa > Anthoathecata > Hydridae > Hydra > Hydra viridissima. The sequence goes on from NW_028324306.1 coordinate 10,077,173, forward strand.
TTTTGGCTCAATTTCCATACAAAACGTCGAAATTTGGGCCAAATGTGGCCAAATTCGAGGCTTTCACCGTATCCTCTTGGATCCCTTGGCCCTAATTTGTTGTATCCTGTCAGGCTGAGCACGAAAATGACAAAGACAATCAACAGAGAGGCTGGCAAGTACCGGATTTGGCGACAAAACCCCGTTTTTGGCTCAATTTCCATAGAAAACGTCGAAATTTGGGCCAAATGTGGCCAAATTCGAGGCTTTCACCGACTCCCATTGGATCCCTTGGCCATATTTTGTTGTATCCTGTCAGGCTGAGCAAAAAAATGCCCAAGGGCATCAAGCAATTCAGTGGTAAGTACCGATTTTTGCGACAAATGCACAGAAATGCTTAGAATTTGCTTGTAATGTCAATTCTGTGATTATTTCGTCAAATTGGAGCCTTTCACCGAGATTTCTTGGAGCCTTTGGACATATTCTGTTGTAACCTATCAGGCTGAGCACGAATATCACAAAGACAGTCAACAGAGAGGCTGGCAAGTACCGGATTTGGCGACAAAACCCCGTTTTTGGCTCAATTTCCATACAAAACGTCGAAATTTGGGCCAAATGTGGCCAAATTCGAGGCTTTCACCGACTCCTCTTGGATCCCTTGGCCCTATTTTGTTGTATCCTGTCAGGCTGAGCACGAAAATGACAAAGACAATCAACAGAGAGGCTGGCAAGTACCGGATTTGGCGACAAAACCCCGTTTTTGGCTCAATTTCCATACAAAACGTCGAAATTTGGGCCAAATGTGGCCAAATTCGAGGCTTTCACCGACTCCTCTTGGATCCCTTGGCCCTATTTTGTTGTATCCTGTCAGGCTGAGCACGAATATGGCAAAGACAGTCAACAGAGAGGCTGGCAAGTACCGGATTTGGCGACAAAACCCCGTTTTTGGCTCAATTTCCATACAAAACGTCGAAATTTGGGCCAAATGTGGCCAAATTCGAGGCTTTCACCGACTCCCATTGGATCCCTTGGCCATATTTTGTTGTATCCTGTCAGGCTGAGCAAAAAAATGCCCAAGGGCATCAAGCAATTCAGTGGTAAGTACCGATTTTTGCGACAAATGCACAGAAATGCTTAGAATTTGCTTGTAATGTCAATTCTGTGATTATTTCGTCAAATTGGAGCCTTTCACCGAGATTTCTTGGAGCCTTTGAACATATTCTGTTGTAACCTATCAGGCTGAGCACGAATATCACAAAGACAGTCAACAGAGAGGCTGGCAAGTACCGGATTTGGCGACAAAACCCCGTTTTTGGCTCAATTTCCATACAAAACGTCGAAATTTTGGCCAAATGTGGCCAAATTCGAGGCTTTCACCGACTCCTCTTGGATACCTTGGCCCTATTTTGTTGTATCCTGTCAGGCTGAGCACGAAAATGACAAAGACAATCAACAGAGAGGCTGGCAAGTACCTGATTTGGCGACAAAACCACGTTTTTGGCTCAATTTCCATACAAAACGTCGAAATTTGGGCCAAATGTGGCCAAATTCGAGGCTTTCACCGACTCCCATTGGATCCCTTGGCCATATTTTGTTGTATCCTGTCAGGCTGAGCAAAAAAATGCCCAAGGGCATCAAGCAATTCAGTGGTAAGTACCGATTTTTGCGACAAATGCACAGAAATGCTTAGAATTTGCTTGTAATGTCAATTCTGTGATTATTTCGTCAAATTGGAGCCTTTCACCGAGATTTCTTGGAGCCTTTGGACATATTCTGTTGTAACCTATCAGGCTGAGCACGAATATGACAAAGACAGTCAACAGAGAGGCTGGCAAGTACCGGATTTGGCAACAAAACCCTGTTTTTGGCTCAATTTCCATACAAAACGTCGAAATTTGGGCCAAATGTGGCCAAATTCGAGGCTTTCACCGACTCCTCTTGGTTCCCTTGGCCCTATTTTGTTGTATCCTGTCAGGCTGAGCACGAAAATGACAAAGACAATCAACAGAGAGGCTGGCAAGTACCGGATTTGGCGACAAAACCCCGTTTTTGGCTCAATTTCCATACAAAACGTCGAAATTTGGGCCAAATGTGGCCAAATTCGAGGCTTTCACCGACTCCTCTTGGATCCCTTGGCCCTATTTTGTTGTATCCTGTCAGGCTGAGCACGAATATGGCAAAGACAGTCAACAGAGAGGCTGGCAAGTACCGGATTTGGCGACAAAACCCCGTTTTTGGCTCAATTTCCATACAAAACGTCGAAATTTGGGCCAAATGTGGCCAAATTCGAGGCTTTCACCGACTCCCATTGGATCCCTTGGCCATATTTTGTTGTATCCTGTCAGGCTGAGCAAAAAAATGCCCAAGGGCATCAAGCAATTCAGTGGTAAGTACCGATTTTTGCGACAAATGCACAGAAATGCTTAGAATTTGCTTGTAATGTCAATTCTGTGATTATTTCGTCAAATTGGAGCCTTTCACCGAGATTTCTTGGAGCCTTTGGACATATTCTGTTGTAACCTATCAGGCTGAGCACGAATATCACAAAGACAGTCAACAGAGAGGCTGGCAAGTACCGGATTTGGCGACAAAACCCCGTTTTTGGCTCAATTTCCATACAAAACGTCGAAATTTTGGCTAAATGTGGCCAAATTCGAGGCTTTCACCGACTCCTCTTGGATACCTTGGCCCTATTTTGTTGTATCCTGTCAGGCTGAGCACGAATATGGCAAAGACAGTCAACAGAGAGGCTGGCAAGTACCGGATTTGGCGACAAAACCCCGTTTTTGGCTCAATTTCAATACAAAACGTCGAAATTTGGGCCAAATGTGGCCAAATTCGAGGCTTTCACCGACTCCCATTGGATCCCTTGGCCATATTTTGTTGTATCCTGTCAGGCTGAGCAAAAAAATGCCCAAGGGCATCAAGCAATTCAGTGGTAAGTACCGATTTTTGCGACAAATGCACAGAAATGCTTAGAATTTGCTTGTAATGTCAATTCTGTGATTATTTCGTCAAATTGGAGCCTTTCACCGAGATTTCTTGGAGCCTTTGGACATATTCTGTTGTAACCTATCAGGCTGAGCACGAATATGACAAAGACAGTCAACAGAGAGGCTGGCAAGTACCGGATTTGGCGACAAAACCCCGTTTTTGGCTCAATTTCCATACGAAACGTCGAAATTTGGGCCAAATGTGGCCAAATTCGAGGCTTTCACCGACTCCTCTTGGATCCCTTGGCCCTATTTTGTTGTATCCTGTCAGGCTGAGCACGAAAATGACAAAGACAATCAACAGAGAGGCTGGCAAGTACCGGATTTTGCGACAAAACCCCGTTTTTGGCTCAATTTCCATACAAAACGTCGAAATTTGGGCCAAATGTGGCCAAATTCGAGGCTTTCACCGACTCCCATTGGATCCCTTGGCCATATTTTGTTGTATCCTGTCAGGCTGAGCAAAAAAATGCCCAAGGGCATCAAGCAATTCAGTGGTAAGTACCGATTTTTGCGACAAATGCACAGAAATGCTTAGAATTTGCTTGTAATGTCAATTCTGTGATTATTTCGTCAAATTGGAGCCTTTCACCGAGATTTCTTGGAGCCTTTGGACATATTCTGTTGTAACCTATCAGGCTGAGCACGAATATGACAAAGACAGTCAACAGAGAGGCTGGCAAGTACCGGATTTGGCGACAAAACCCCGTTTTTGGCTCAATTTCCATACAAAACGTCGAAATTTGGGCCAAATGTGGCCAAATTCGAGGCTTTCACCGACTCCTCTTGGATCCCTTGGCCCTATTTTGTTGTATCCTGTCAGGCTGAGCACGAAAATGACAAAGACAATCAACAGAGAGGCTGGCAAGTACCGGATTTGGCGACAAAACCCCGTTTTTGGCTCAATTTCCATAGAAAACGTCGAAATTTGGGCCAAATGTGGCCAAATTCGAGGCTTTCACCGACTCCTCTTGGATCCCTTGGCCCTATTTTGTTGTATCCTGTCAGGCTGAGCACGAATATGGCAAAGACAGTCAACAGAGAGGCTGGCAAGTACCGGATTTGGCGACAAAACCCCGTTTTTGGCTCAATTTCCATACAAAACGTCGAAATTTTGGCCAAATGTGGCCAAATTCGAGGCTTTCACCGACTCCTCTTGGATACCTTGGCCCTATTTTGTTGTATCCTGTCAGGCTGAGCACGAAAATGACAAAGACAATCAACAGAGAGGCTGGCAAGTACCTGATTTGGCGACAAAACCACGTTTTTGGCTCAATTTCCATACAAAACGTCAAAATTTGGGCCAAATGTGGCCAAATTCGAGGCTTTCACCGACTCCCATTGGATCCCTTGGCCATATTTTGTTGTATCCTGTCAGGCTGAGCAAAAAAATGCCCAAGGGCATCAAGCAATTCAGTGGTAAGTACCGATTTTTGCGACAAATGCACAGAAATGCTTAGAATTTGCTTGTAATGTCAATTCTGTGATTATTTCGTCAAATTGGAGCCTTTCACCGAGATTTCTTGGAGCCTTTGGACATATTCTGTTGTAACCTATCAGGCTGAGCACGAATATGACAAAGACAGTCAACAGAGAGGCTGGCAAGTACCGGATTTGGCGACAAAACCCCGTTTTTGGCTCAATTTCCATACAAAACGTCGAAATTTGGGCCAAATGTGGCCAAATTCGAGGCTTTCACCGACTCCTCTTGGATCCCTTGGCCATATTTTGTTGTATCCTGTCAGGCTGAGCACGAAAATGACAAAGACAATCAACAGAGAGGCTGGCAAGTACCGGATTTGGCGACAAAACCCCGTTTTTGGCTCAATTTCCATACAAAACGTCGAAATTTGGGCCAAATGTGGCCAAATTCGAGGCTTTCACCGACTCCTCTTGGATCCCTTGGCCCTATTTTGTTGTATCCTGTCAGGCTGAGCACGAAAATGACAAAGACAATCAACAGAGAGGCTGGCAAGTACCGGATTTGGCGACAAAACCCCGTTTTTGGCTCAATTTCCATACAAAACGTCGAAATTTGGGCCAAATGTGGCCAAATTCGAGGCTTTCACCGACTCCCATTGGATCCCTTGGCCATATTTTGTTGTATCCTGTCAGGCTGAGCAAAAAAATGCCCAAGGGCATCAAGCAATTCAGTGGTAAGTACCGATTTTTGCGACAAATGCACAGAAATGCTTAGAATTTGCTTGTAATGTCAATTCTGTGATTATTTCGTCAAATTGGAGCCTTTCACCGAGATTTCTTGGAGCCTTTGGACATATTCTGTTGTAACCTATCAGGCTGAGCACGAATATGACAAAGACAGTCAACAGAGAGGCTGGCAAGTACCGGATTTGGCGACAAAACCCCGTTTTTGGCTCAATTTCCATACAAAACGTCGAAATTTGGGCCAAATGTGGCCAAATTCGAGGCTTTCACCGACTCCTCTTGGATCCCTTGGCCCTATTTTGTTGTATCCTGTCAGGCTGAGCACGAATATGGCAAAGACAGTCAACAGAGAGGCTGGCAAGTACCGGATTTGGCGACAAAACCCCGTTTTTGGCTCAATTTCCATACAAAACGTCGAAATTTGGGCCAAATGTGGCCAAATTCGAGGCTTTCACCGACTCCCATTGGATCCCTTGGCCATATTTTGTTGTATCCTGTCAGGCTGAGCAAAAAAATGCCCAAGGGCATCAAGCAATTCAGTGGTAAGTACCGATTTTTGCGACAAATGCACAGAAATGCTTAGAATTTGCTTGTAATGTCAATTCTGTGATTATTTCGTCAAATTGGAGCCTTTCACCGAGATTTCTTGGAGCCTTTGGACATATTCTGTTGTAACCTATCAGGCTGAGCACGAATATCACAAAGACAGTCAACAGAGAGGCTGGCAAGTACCGGATTTGGCGACAAAACCCCGTTTTTGGCTCAATTTCCATACAAAACGTCGAAATTTTGGCCAAATGTGGCCAAATTCGAGGCTTTCACCGACTCCTCTTGGATACCTTGGCCCTATTTTGTTGTATCCTGTCAGGCTGAGCACGAATATGGTAAAGACAGTCAACAGAGAGGCTGGCAAGTACCGGATTTGGCGACAAAACCCCGTTTTTGGCTCAATTTCCATACAAAACGTCGAAATTTGGGCAAAATGTGGCCAAATTCGAGGCTTTCACCGACTCCTCTTGGATCCCTTGGCCCTATTTTGTTGTATCCTGTCAAGCTGAGCACGAAAATGACAAAGACAATCAACAGAGAGGCTGGCAAGTACCGGATTTGGCGACAAAACCCCGTTTTTGGCTCAATTTCCATACAAAACGTCGAAATTTGGGCCAAATGTGGCCAAATTCGAGGCTTTCACCGACTCCCATTAGATCCCTTGGCCATATTTTGTTGTATCCTGTCAGGCTGAGCAAAAAAATGCCCAAGGGCATCAAGCAATTCAGTGGTAAGTACCGATTTTTGCGACAAATGCACAGAAATGCTTAGAATTTGCTTGTAATGTCAATTCTGTGATTATTTCGTCAAATTGGAGCCTTTCACCGTGATTTCTTGGAGCCTTTGGACATATTCTGTTGTAACCTATCAGGCTGAGCACGAAAATGACAAAGACAATCAACAGAGAGGCTGGCAAGTACCGGATTTGGCGACAAAACCCCGTTTTTGGCTCAATTTCCATACAAAACGTCGAAATTTGGGCCAAATGTGGCCAAATTCGAGGCTTTCACCGACTCCTCTTGGATCCCTTGGCCCTATTTTGTTGTATCCTGTCAGGCTGAGCACGAAAATGACAAAGACAATCAACAGAGAGGCTGGCAAGTACCGGATTTGGCGACAAAACCCCGTTTTTGGCTCAATTTCCATAGAAAACGTCGAAATTTGGGCCAAATGTGGCCAAATTCGAGGCTTTCACCGACTCCCATTGGATCCCTTGGCCATATTTTGTTGTATCCTGTCAGGCTGAGCAAAAAAATGCCCAAGGGCATCAAGCAATTCAGTGGTAAGTACCGATTTTTGCGACAAATGCACAGAAATGCTTAGAATTAGCTTGTAATGTCAATTCTGTGATTATTTCGTCAAATTGGAGCCTTTCACCGAGATTTCTTGGAGCCTTTGGACATATTCTGTTGTAACCTATCAGGCTGAGCACGAATATCACAAAGACAGTCAACAGAGAGGCTGGCAAGTACCGGATTTGGCGACAAAACCCCGTTTTTGGCTCAATTTCCATACAAAACGTCGAAATTTTGGCTAAATGTGGCCAAATTCGAGGCTTTCACCGACTCCTCTTGGATACCTTGGCCCTATTTTGTTGTATCCTGTCAGGCTGAGCACGAATATGGCAAAGACAGTCAACAGAGAGGCTGGCAAGTACCGGATTTGGCGACAAAACCCCGTTTTTGGCTCAATTTCCATACAAAACGTCGAAATTTGGGCCAAATGTGGCCAAATTCGAAACTTTCACCGACTCCTCTTTGATCCCTTGGCCCTATTTTGTTGTATCCTGTCACTCTGAGCACGAAAATGACAAAGACAATCAACAGAGAGGCTGGCAAGTACCGGATTTGGCGACAAAACCCCGTTTTTGGCTCAATTTCCATACAAAACGTCGAAATTTGGGCCAAATGTGGCCAAATTCGAGGCTTTCACCGACTCCCATTGGATCCCTTGGCCATATTTTGTTGTATCCTGTCAGGCTGAGCAAAAAAATGCCCAAGGGCATCAAGCAATTCAGTGGTAAGTACCGATTTTTGCGACAAATGCACAGAAATGCTTAGAATTTGCTTGTAATGTCAATTCTGTGATTATTTCGTCAAATTGGAGCCTTTCACCGAGATTTCTTGGAGCCTTTGGACATATTCTGTTGTAACCTATCAGGCTGAGCACGAAAATGACAAAGACAATCAACAGAGAGGCTGGCAAGTACCGGATTTGGCGACAAAACCCCGTTTTTGGCTCAATTTCCATACAAAACGTCGAAATTTGGGCCAAATGTGGCCAAATTCGAGGCTTTCACCGACTCCTCTTGGATCCCTTGGCCCTATTTTGTTGTATCCTGTCAGGCTGAGCACGAAAATGACAAAGACAATCAACAGAGAGGCTGGCAAGTACCGGATTTGGCGACAAAACCCCGTTTTTGGCTCATTTTCCATAGAAAACGTCGAAATTTGGGCCAAATGTGGCCAAATTCGAGGCTTTCACCGACTCCCATTGGATCCCTTGGCCATATTTTGTTGTATCCTGTCAGGCTGAGCAAAAAAATGCCCAAGGGCATCAAGCAATTCAGTGGTAAGTACCGATTTTTGCGACAAATGCACAGAAATGCTTAGAATTTGCTTGTAATGTCAATTCTGTGATTATTTCGTCAAATTGGAGCCTTTCACCGAGATTTCTTGGAGCCTTTGGACATATTCTGTTGTAACCTGTCAGGCTGAGCACGAATATGACAAAGACAGTCAACAGAGAGGCTGGCAAGTACCGGATTTGGCGACAAAACCCCGTTTTTGGCTCAATTTCCATACAAAACGTCGAAATTTGGGCCAAATGTGGCCAAATTCGAGGCTTTCACCGACTCCTCTTGGATCCCTTGGCCCTATTTTGTTGTATCCTGTCAAGCTGAGCACGAAAATGACAAAGACAATCAACAGAGAGGCTGGCAAGTACCGGATTTGGCGACAAAACCCCGTTTTTGGCTCAATTTCCATACAAAACGTCGAAATTTGGGCCAAATGTGGCCAAATTCGAGGCTTTCACCGACTCCCATTAGATCCCTTGGCCATATTTTGTTGTATCCTGTCAGGCTGAGCAAAAAAATGCCCAAGGGCATCAAGCAATTCAGTGGTAAGTACCGATTTTTGCGACAAATGCACAGAAATGCTTAGAATTTGCTTGTAATGTCAATTCTGTGATTATTTCGTCAAATTGGAGCCTTTCACCGAGATTTCTTGGAGCCTTTGGACATATTCTGTTGTAACCTATCAGGCTGAGCACGAATATGACAAAGACAGTCAACAGAGAGGCTGGCAAGTACCGGATTTGGCGACAAAACCCCGTTTTTGGCTCAATTTCCATACAAAACGTCGAAATTTGGGCCAAATGTGGCCAAATTCGAGGCTTTCACCGACTCCTCTTGGATCCCTTGGCCCTATTTTGTTGTATCCTGTCAGGCTGAGCACGAAAATGACAAAGACAATCAACAGAGAGGCTGGCAAGTACCGGATTTGGCGACAAAACCCCGTTTTTGGCTCAATTTCCATAGAAAACGTCGAAATTTGGGCCAAATGTGGCCAAATTCGAGGCTTTCACCGACTCCCATTGGATCCCTTGGCCATATTTTGTTGTATCCTGTCAGGCTGAGCAAAAAAATGCCCAAGGGCATCAAGCAATTCAGTGGTAAGTACCGATTTTTGCGACAAATGCACAGAAATGCTTAGAATTTGCTTGTAATGTCAATTCTGTGATTATTTCGTCAAATTGGAGCCTTTCACCGAGATTTCTTGGAGCCTTTGGACATATTCTGTTGTAACCTATCAGGCTGAGCACGAATATGACAAAGACAGTCAACAGAGAGGCTGGCAAGTACCGGATTTGGCGACAAAACCCCGTTTTTGGCTCAATTTCCATACAAAACGTCGAAATTTGGGCCAAATGTGGCCAAATTCGAGGCTTTCACCGACTCCTCTTGGATCCCTTGGCCCTATTTTGTTGTATCCTGTCAAGCTGAGCACGAAAATGACAAAGACAATCAACAGAGAGGCTGGCAAGTACCGGATTTGGCGACAAAACCCCGTTTTTGGCTCAATTTCCATACAAAACGTCGAAATTTGGGCCAAATGTGGCCAAATTCGAGGCTTTCACCGACTCCCATTGGATCCCTTGGCCATATTTTGTTGTATCCTGTCAGGCTGAGCAAAAAAATGCCCAAGGGCATCAAGCAATTCAGTGGTAAGTACCGATTTTTGCGACAAATGCACAGAAATGCTTAGAATTTGCTTGTAATGTCAATTCTGTGATTATTTCGTCAAATTGGAGCCTTTCACCGAGATTTCTTGGAGCATTTGGACATATTCTGTTGTAACCTATCAGGCTGAGCACGAATATCACAAAGACAGTCAACAGAGAGGCTGGCAAGTACCGGATTTGGCGACAAAACCCCGTTTTTGGCTCAATTTCCATACAAAACGTCGAAATTTTGGCTAAATGTGGCCAAATTCGAGGCTTTCACCGACTCCTCTTGGATACCTTGGCCCTATTTTGTTGTATCCTGTCAGGCTGAGCACGAATATGGCAAAGACAGTCAACAGAGAGGCTGGCAAGTACCGGATTTGGCGACAAAACCCCGTTTTTGGCTCAATTTCCATACAAAACGTCGAAATTTGGGCCAAATGTGGCCAAATTCGAGGCTTTCACCGACTCCTCTTGGATCCCTTGGCCCTATTTTGTTGTATCCTGTCAAGCTGAGCACGAAAATGACAAAGACAATCAACAGAGAGGCTGGCAAGTACCGGATTTGGCGACAAAACCCCGTTTTTGGCTCAATTTCCATACAAAACGTCGAAATTTGGGCCAAATGTGGCCAAATTCGAGGCTTTCACCGACTCCCATTGGATCCCTTGGCCATATTTTGTTAAATCCTGTCAGGCTGAGCAAAAAAATGCCCAAGGGCATCAAGCAATTCAGTGGTAAGTACCGATTTTTGCGACAAATGCACAGAAATGCTTAGAATTTGCTTGTAATGTCAATTCTGTGATTATTTCGTCAAATTGGAGCCTTTCACCGAGATTTCTTGGAGCCTTTGGACATATTCTGTTGTAACCTATCAGGCTGAGCACGAAAATGACAAAGACAATCAACAGAGAGGCTGGCAAGTACCGGATTTGGCGACAAAACCCCGTTTTTGGCTCAATTTCCATACAAAACGTCGAAATTTGGGCCAAATGTGGCCAAATTCGAGGCTTTCACCGACTCCTCTTGGATCCCTTGGCCCTATTTTGTTGTATCCTGTCAGGCTGAGCACGAAAATGACAAAGACAATCAACAGAGAGGCTGGCAAGTACCGGATTTGGCGACAAAACCCCGTTTTTGGCTCAATTTCCATAGAAAACGTCGAAATTTGGGCCAAATGTGGCCAAATTCGAGGCTTTCACCGACTCCCATTGGATCCCTTGGCCATATTTTGTTGTATCCTGTCAGGCTGAGCAAAAAAATGCCCAAGGGCATCAAGCAATTCAGTGGTAAGTACCGATTTTTGCGACAAATGCACAGAAATGCTTAGAATTTGCTTGTAATGTCAATTCTGTGATTATTTCGTCAAATTGGAGCCTTTCACCGAGATTTCTTGGAGCCTTTGGACATATTCTGTTGTAACCTATCAGGCTGAGCACGAATATCACAAAGACAGTCAACAGAGAGGCTGGCAAGTACCGGATTTGGCGACAAAACCCCGTTTTTGGCTCAATTTCCATACAAAACGTCGAAATTTTGGCTAAATGTGGCCAAATTCGAGGCTTTCACCGACTCCTCTTGGATACCTTGGCCCTATTTTGTTGTATCCTGTCAGGCTGAGCACGAATATGGCAAAGACAGTCAACAGAGAGGCTGGCAAGTACCGGAATTGGCGACAAAACCCCGTTTTTGGCTCAATTTCCATACAAAACGTCGAAATTTGGGCCAAATGTGGCCAAATTCGAAACTTTCACCGACTCCTCTTGGATCCCTTGGCCCTATTTTGTTGTATCCTGTCAGGCTGAGCACGAAAATGACAAAGACAATCAACAGAGAGGCTGGCAAGTACCGGATTTGGCGACAAAACCCCGTTTTTGGCTCAATTTCCATAGAAAACGTCGAAATTTGGGCCAAATGTGGCCAAATTCGAGGCTTTCACCGACTCCTCTTGGATCCCTTGGCCCTATTTTGTTGTATCCTGTCAGGCTGAGCACGAATATGGCAAAGACAGTCAACAGAGAGGCTGGCAAGTACCGGATTTGGCGACAAAACCCCGTTTTTGGCTCAATTTCCATACAAAACGTCGAAATTTGGGCTAAATGTGGCCAAATTCGAGGCTTTCACCGACTCCCATTGGATCCCTTGGCCATATTTTGTTGTATCCTGTCAGGCTGAGCAAAAAAATGCCCAAGGGCATCAAGCAATTCAGTGGTAAGTACCGATTTTTGCGACAAATGCACAGAAATGCTTAGAATTTGCTTGTAATGTCAATTCTGTGATTATTTCGTCAAATTGGAGCCTTTCACCGAGATTTCTTGGAGCATTTGGACATATTCTGTTGTAACCTATCAGGCTGAGCACGAATATGACAAAGACAGTCAACAGAGAGGCTGGCAAGTACCGGATTTGGCGACAAAACCCCGTTTTAGGCTCAATTTCCATACAAAACGTCGAAATTTGGGCCAAATGTGGCCAAATTCGAGGCTTTCACCGACTCCTCTTGGATCCCTTGGCCCTATTTTGTTGTATCCTGTCAGGCTGAGCACGAATATGGCAAAGACAGTCAACAGAGAGGCTGGCAAGTACCGGATTTGGCGACAAAACCCCGTTTTTGGCTCAATTTCCATAGAAAACGTCGAAATTTGGGCCAAATGTGGCCAAATTCGAGGCTTTCACCGACTCCCATTGGATCCCTTGGCCATATTTTGTTGTATCCTGTCAGGCTGAGCAAAAAAATGCCCAAGGGCATCAAGCAATTCAGTGGTAAGTACCGATTTTTGCGACAAATGCACAGAAATGCTTAGAATTTGCTTGTAATGGCAATTCTGTGATTATTTCGTCAAATTGGAGCCTTTCACCGAGATTTCTTGGAGCCTTTGGACATATTCTGTTGTAACCTATCAGGCTGAGCACGAATATCACAAAGACAGTCAACAGAGAGGCTGGCAAGTACCGGATTTGGCGACAAAACCCCGTTTTTGGCTCAATTTCCATACAAAACGTCGAAATTTTGGCCAAATGTGGCCAAATTCGAGGCTTTCACCGACTCCTCTTGGATACCTTGGCCCTATTTTGTTGTATCCTGTCAGGCTGAGCACGAATATGGCAAAGACAGTCAACAGAGAGGCTGGCAAGTACCGGATTTGGCGACAAAACCCCGTTTTTGGCTCAATTTCCATACAAAACGTCGAAATTTGGGCCAAATGTGGCCAAATTCGAAACTTTCACCGACTCCTCTTGGATCCCTTGGCCCTATTTTGTTGTATCCTGTCAGGCTGAGCACGAAAATGACAAAGACAATCAACAGAGAGGCTGGCAAGTACCGGATTTGGCGACAAAACCCCGTTTTTGGCTCAATTTCCATAGAAAACGTCGAAATTTGGGCCAAATGTGGCCAAATTCGAGGCTTTCACCGACTCCTCTTGGATCCCTTGGCCCTATTTTGTTGTATCCTGTCAGGCTGAGCACGAATATGGCAAAGACAGTCAACAGAGAGGCTGGCAAGTACCGGATTTGGCGACAAAACCCCGTTTTTGGCTCAATTTCCATACAAAACGTCGAAATTTGGGCCAAATGTGGCCAAATTCGAGGCTTTCACCGACTCCCATTGGATCCCTTGGCCAAATTTTGTTGTATCCTGTCAGGCTGAGCAAAAAAATGCCCAAGGGCATCAAGCAATTCAGTGGTAAGTACCGATTTTTGCGACAAATGCACAGAAATGCTTAGAATTTGCTTGTAATGTCAATTCTGTGATTATTTCGTCAAATTGGAGCCTTTCACCGAGATTTCTTGGAGCCTTTGGACATATTCTGTTGTAACCTATCAGGCTGAGCACGAATATGACAAAAACAGTCAACAGAGAGGCTGGCAAGTACCGGATTTGGCGACAAAACCCCGTTTTTGGCTCAATTTCCATACAAAACGTCGAAATTTGGGCCAAATGTGGCCAAATTCGAGGCTTTCACCGACTCCTCTTGGATCCCTTGGCCCTATTTTGTTGTATCCTGTCAGGCTGAGCACGAATATGGCAAAGACAGTCAACAGAGAGGCTGGCAAGTACCGGATTTGGCGACAAAACCCCGTTTTTGGCTCAATTTCCATACAAAACGTCGAAATTTGGGCCAAATGTGGCCAAATTCGAGGCTTTCACCGACTCCCATTGGATCCCTTGGCCATATTTTGTTGTATCCTGTCAGGCTGAGCAAAAAAATGCCCAAGGGCATCAAGCAATTCAGTGGTAAGTACCGATTTTTGCGACAAATGCACAGAAATGCTTAGAATTTGCTTGTAATGTCAATTCTGTGATTATTTCGTCAAATTGGAGCCTTTCACCGAGATTTCTTGGAGCCTTTGGACATATTCTGTTGTAACCTATCAGGCTGAGCACGAATATCACAAAGACAGTCAACAGAGAGGCTGGCAAGTACCGGATTTGGCGACAAAACCCCGTTTTTGGCTCAATTTCCATACAAAACGTCGAAATTTTGGCCAAATGTGGCCAAATTCGAGGCTTTCACCGACTCCTCTTGGATACCTTGGCCCTATTTTGTTGTATCCTGTCAGGCTGAGCACGAATATGGCAAAGACAGTCAACAGAGAGGCTGGCAAGTACCGGATTTGGCGACAAAACCCCGTTTTTGGCTCAATTTCCATACAAAACGTCGAAATTTGGGCCAAATGTGGCCAAATTCGAGGCTTTCACCGACTCCTCTTGGATCCCTTGGCCCTATTTTGTTGTATCCTGTCAAGCTGAGCACGAAAATGACAAAGACAATCAACAGAGATGCTGGCAAGTACCGGATTTGGCGACAAAACCCCGTTTTTGGCTCAATTTCCATACAAAACGTCGAAATTTGGGCCAAATGTGGCCAAATTCGAGGCTTTCACCGACTCCCATTGGATCCCTTGGCCATATTTTGTTGTATCCTGTCAGGCTGAGCAAAAAAATGCCCAAGGGCATCAAGCAATTCAGTGGTAAGTACCGATTTTTGCGACAAATGCACAGAAATGCTTAGAATTTGCTTGTAATGTCAATTCTGTGATTATTTCGTCAAATTGGAGCCTTTCACCGAGATTTCTTGGAGCCTTTGGACATATTCTGTTGTAACCTATCAAGCTGAGCACGAATATCACAAAGACAGTCAACAGAGAGGCTGGCAAGTACCGGATTTGGCGACAAAACCCCGTTTTTGGCTCAATTTCCATACAAAACGTCGAAATTTTGGCCAAATGTGGCCAAATTCGAGGCTTTCACCGACTCCTCTTGGATACCTTGGCCCTATTTTGTTGTATCCTGTCAGGCTGAGCACGAATATGGCAAAGACAGTCAACAGAGAGGCTGGCAAGTACCGGATTTGGCGACAAAACCCCGTTTTTGGCTCAATTTCCATACAAAACGTCGAAATTTGGGCCAAATGTGGCCAAATTCGAGGCTTTCACCGACTCCTCTTGGATCCCTTGGCCCTATTTTGTTGTATCCTGTCAGGCTGAGCACGAAAATGACAAAGACAATCAACAGAGAGGCTGGCAAGTACCGGATTTGGCGACAAAACCCCGTTTTTGGCTCAATTTCCATAGAAAACGTCGAAATTTGGGCCAAATGTGGCCAAATTCGAGGCTTTCACCGACTCCCATTGGATCCCTTGGCCATATTTTGTTGTATCCTGTCAGGCTGAGCAAAAAAATGCCCAAGGGCATCAAGCAATTCAGTGGTAAGTACCGATTTTTGCGACAAATGCACAGAAATGCTTAGAATTTGCTTGTAATGTCAATTCTGTGATTATTTCGTGAAATTGGAGCCTTTCACCGTGATTTCTTGGAGCCTTTGGACATATTCTGTTGTAACCTATCAGGCTGAGCACGAAAATGACAAAGACAATCAACAGAGAGGCTGGCAAGTACCGGATTTGGCGACAAAACCCCGTTTTTGGCTCAATTTCCATACAAAACGTCGAAATTTGGGCCAAATGTGGCCAAATTCGAGGCTTTCACCGACTCCTCTTGGATCCCTTGGCCCTATTTTGTTGTATCCTGTCAGGCTGAGCACGAAAATGACAAAGACAATCAACAGAGAGGCTGGCAAGTACCGGATTTGGCGACAAAACCCCGTTTTTGGCTCAATTTCCATAGAAAACGTCGAAATTTGGGCCAAATGTGGCCAAATTCGAGGCTTTCACCGACTCCCATTGGATCCCTTGGCCATATTTTGTTGTATCCTGTCAGGCTGAGCAAAAAAATGCCCAAGGGCATCAAGCAATTCAGTGGTAAGTACCGATTTTTACGACAAATGCACAGAAATGCTTAGAATTTGCTTGTAATGTCAATTCTGTGATTATTTCGTCAAATTGGAGCCTTTCACCGAGATTTCTTGGAGCCTTTGGACATATTCTGTTGTAACCTGTCAGGCTGAGCACGAATATGACAAAGACAGTCAACAGAGATGCTGGCAAGTACCGGATTTGGCGACAAAACCCCGTTTTTGGCTCAATTTCCATACAAAACGTCGAAATTTGGGCCAAATGTGGCCAAATTCGAGGCTTTCACCGACTCCTCTTGGATCCCTTGGCCCTATTTTGTTGTATCCTGTCAGGCTGAGCACGAAAATGACAAAGACAATCAACAGAGAGGCTGGCAAGTACCGGATTTGGCGACAAAACCCCGTTTTTGGCTCAATTTCCATACAAAACGTCGAAATTTGGGCCAAATGTGGCCAAATTCGAGGCTTTCACCGACTCCCATTGGATCCCTTGGCCATATTTTGTTGTATCCTGTCAGGCTGAGCAAAAAAATGCCCATGGGCATCAAGCAATTCAGTGGTAAGTACCGATTTTTGCGACAAATGCACAGAAATGCTTAGAATTTGCTTGTAATGTCAATTCTGTGATTATTTCGTCAAATTGGAGCCTTTCACCGAGATTTCTTGGAGCCTTTGGACATATTCTGTTGTAACCTATCAGGCTGAGCAAGAATATGACAAAGACAGTCAACAGAGAGGCTGGCAAGTACCGGATTTGGCGACAAAACCCCGTTTTTGGCTCAATTTCCATACAAAACGTCGAAATTTGGGCCAAATGTGGCCAAATTCGAGGCTTTCACCGACTCCTCTTGGATCCCTTGGCCCTATTTTGTTGTATCCTGTCAGGCTGAGCACGAAAATGACAAAGACAATCAACAGAGAGGCTGGCAAGTACCGGATTTGGCGACAAAACCCCGTTTTTGGCTCAATTTCCATAGAAAACGTCGAAATTTGGGCCAAATGTGGCCAAATTCGAGGCTTTCACCGACTCCCATTGGATCCCTTGGCCATATTTTGTTGTATCCTGTCAGGCTGAGCAAAAAAATGCCCAAGGGCATCAAGCAATTCAGTGGTAAGTACCGATTTTTGCGACAAATGCACAGAAATGCTTAGAATTTGCTTGTAATGTCAATTCTGTGATTATTTCGTCAAATTGGAGCCTTTCACCGAGATTTCTTGGAGCCTTTGGACATATTCTGTTGTAACCTATCAGGCTGAGCACGAATATGACAAAGACAGTCAACAGAGAGGCTGGCAAGTACCGGATTTGGCGACAAAACCCCGTTTTTGGCTCAATTTCCATACAAAACGTCGAAATTTGGGCCAAATGTGGCCAAATTCGAGGCTTTCACCGTATCCTCTTGGATCCCTTGGCCCTAATTTGTTGTATCCTGTCACGCTGAGCACGAAAATGACAAAGACAATCAACAGAGAAGCTGGCAAGTACCGGATTTGGCGACAAAACCCCGTTTTTGGCTCAATTTCCATAGAAAACGTCGAAATTTGGGCCAAATGTGGCCAAATTCGAGGCTTTCACCGACTCCCATTAGATCCCTTGGCCATATTTTGTTGTATCCTATCAGGCTGAGCAAAAAAATGCCCAAGGGCATCAAGCAATTCAGTGGTAAGTACCGATTTTTGCGACAAATGCACAGAAATGCTTAGAATTTGCTTGTAATGTCAATTCTGTGATTATTTCGTCAAATTGGAGCCTTTCACCGAGATTTCTTGGAGCCTTTGGACATATTCTGTTGTAACCTATCAGGCTGAGCACGAATATGACAAAGACAGTCAACAGAGAGGCTGGCAAGTACCGGATTTGGCGACAAAACCCCGTTTTTGGCTCAATTTCCATACAAAACGTCGAAATTTGGGCCAAATGTGGCAAAATTCGAGGCTTTCACCGACTCCTCTTCGATCCCTTGGCCCTATTTTGTTGTATCCTGTCAGGCTGAGCACGAAAATGACAAAGACAATCAACAGAGAGGCTGGCAAGTACCGGATTTGGCGACAAAACCCCGTTTTTGGCTCAATTTCCATAGAAAACGTCGAAATTTGGGCCAAATGTGGCCAAATTCGAGGCTTTCACCGACTCCTCTTGGATCCCTTGGCCATATTTTGTTGTATCCTGTCAGGCTGAGCACGAATATGGCAAAGACAGTCAACAGAGAGGCTGGCAAGTACCGGATTAGGCGACAAAACCCCGTTTTTGGCTCAATTTCCATACAAAACGTCGAAATTTGGGCCAAATGTGGCCAAATTCGAGGCTTTCACCGACTCCCATTGGATCCCTTGGCCATATTTTGTTGTATCCTGTCAGGCTGAGCAAAAAAATGCCCAAGGGCATCAAGCAATTCAGTGGTAAGTACCGATTTTTGCGACAAATGCATAGAAATGCTTAGAATTTGCTTGTAATGTCAATTCTGTGATTATTTCGTCAAATTGGAGCCTTTCACCGAGATTTCTTGGAGCCTTTGAACATATTCTGTTGTAACCTATCAGGCTGAGCACGAATATCACAAAGACAGTCAACAGAGAGGCTGGCAAGTACCGGATTTGGCGACAAAACCCCGTTTTTGGCTCAATTTCCATACAAAACGTCGAAATTTTGGCCAAATGTGGCCAAATTCGAGGCTTTCACCGACTCCTCTTGGATCCCTTGGCCCTATTTTGTTGTATCCTGTCAGGCTGAGCACGAAAATGACAAAGACAATCAACAGAGAGGCTGGCAAGTACCTGATTTGGCGACAAAACCACGTTTTTGGCTCAATTTCCATACAAAACGTCGAAATTTGGGCCAAATGTGGCCAAATTCGAGGCTTTCACCGACTCCCATTGGATCCCTTGGCCATATTTTGTTGTATCCTGTCAGGCTGAGCAAAAAAATGCCCAAGGGCATCAAGCAATTCAGTGGTAAGTACCGATTTTTGCGACAAATGCACAGAAATGCTTAGAATTTGCTTGTAATGTCAATTCTGTGATTATTTCGTCAAATTGGAGCCTTTCACCGAGATTTCTTGGAGCCTTTGGACATATTCTGTTGTAACCTATCAGGCTGAGCACGAATATGACAAAGACAGTCAACAGAGAGGCTGGCAAGTACCGGATTTGGCGACAAAACCCCGTTTTTGGCTCAATTTCCATACAAAACGTCGAAATTTGGGCCAAATGTGGCCAAATTCGAGGCTTTCACCGACTCCTCTTGGATCCCTTGGCCCTATTTTGTTGTATCCTGTCAGGCTGAGCACGAAAATGACAAAGACAGTCAACAGAGAGGCTGGCAAGTACCGGATTTGGCGAAAAAACCCCGTTTTTGGCTCAATTTCCATACAAAACGTCGAATATTGGGCCAAATGTGGCCAAATTCGAGGCTTTCACCGACTCCTCTTGGATCCCTTGGCCCTATTTTGTTGTATCCTGTCAGGCTGAGCACGAATATGGCAAAGACAGTCAACAGAGAGGCTGGCAAGTACCGGATTTGGCGACAAAACCCCGTTTTTGGCTCAATTTCCATACAAAACGTCGAAATTTGGGCCAAATGTGGCCAAATTCGAGGCTTTCACCGACTCCCATTGGATCCCTTGGCCATATTTTGTTGTATCCTGTCAGGCTGAGCAAAAAAATGCCCAAGGGCATCAAGCAATTCAGTGGTAAGTACCGATTTTTGCGACAAATGCACAGAAATGCTTAGAATTTGCTTGTAATGTCAATTCTGTGATTATTTCGTCAAATTGGAGCCTTTCACCGAGATTTCTTGGAGCCTTTGGACATATTCTGTTGTAACCTATCAGGCTGAGCACGAATATCACAAAGACAGTCAACAGAGAGGCTGGCAAGTACCGGATTTGGCGACAAAACCCCGTTTTTGGCTCAATTTCCATACAAAACGTCGAAATTTTGGCCAAATGTGGCCAAATTCGAGGCTTTCACCGACTCCTCTTGGATACCTTGGCCCTATTTTGTTGTATCCTGTCAGGCTGAGCACGAATATGGTAAAGACAGTCAACAGAGAGGCTGGCAAGTACCGGATTTGGCGACAAAACCCCGTTTTTGGCTCAATTTCCATAGAAAACGTCGAAATTTGGGCCAAATGTGGCCAAATTCGAGGCTTTCACCGACTCCCATTGGATCCCTTGGCCATATTTTGTTGTATCCTGTCAGGCTGAGCAAAAAAATGCCCAAGGGCATCAAGCAATTCAGTGGTAAGTACCGATTTTTGCGACAAATGCACAGAAATGCTTAGAATTTGCTTGTAATGTCAATTCTGTGATTATTTCGTCAAATTGGAGCCTTTCACCGAGATTTCTTGGAGCCTTTGGACATATTCTGTTGTAACCTATCAGGCTGAGCACGAAAATGACAAAGACAATCAACAGAGAGGCTGGCAAGTACCGGATTTGGCGACAAAACCCCGTTTTTGGCTCAATTTCCATACAAAACGTCGAAATTTGGGCCAAATGTGGCCAAATTCGAAACTTTCACCGACTCCTCAAGGATCCCTTGGCCCTATTTTGTTGTATCCTGTCAGGCTGAGCACGAAAATGACAAAGACAATCAACAGAGAGGCTGGCAAGTACTGGATTTGGCGACAAAACCCCGTTTTTGGCTCAATTTCCATACAAAACGTCGAAATTTGGGCCAAATGTGGCCAAATTCGAGGCTTTCACCGACTCCCATTGGATCCCTTGGCCATATTTTGTTGTATCCTGTCAGGCTGAGCAAAAAAATGCCCAAGGGCATCAAGCAATTCAGTGGTAAGTACCGATTTTTGCGACAAATGCACAGAAATGCTTAGAATTTGCTTGTAATGTCAATTCTGTGATTATTTCGTCAAATTGGAGCCTTTCACCGAGATTTCTTGGAGCCTTTGGACATATTCTGTTGTAACCTATCAGGCTGAGCACGAATATCACAAAGACAGTCAACAGAGAGGCTGGCAAGTACCGGATTTGGCGACAAAACCCCGTTTTTGGCTCAATTTCCATACAAAACGTCGAAATTTTGGCCAAATGTGGACAAATTCGAGGCTTTCACCGACTCCTCTTGGATACCTTGGCCCTATTTTGTTGTATCCTGTCAGGCTGAGCACGAATATGGCAAAGACAGTCAACAGAGAGGCTGGCAAGTACCGGATTTGGCGACAAAACCCCGTTTTTGGCTCAATTTCCATACAAAACGTCGAAATTTGGGCCAAATGTGGCCAAATTCGAGGCTTTCACCGACTCCTCTTGGATCCCTTGGCCCTATTTTGTTGTATCCTGTCAAGCTGAGCACGAAAATGACAAAGACAATCAACAGAGAGGCTGGCAAGTACCGGATTTGGCGACAAAACCCCGTTTTTGGCTCAATTTCCATACAAAACGTCGAAATTTGGGCCAAATGTGGCCAAATTCGAGGCTTTCACCGACTCCCATTGGATCCCTTGGCCATATTTTGTTGTATCCTGTCAGGCTGAGCAAAAAAATGCCCAAGGGCATCAAGCAATTCAGTGGTAAGTACCGATTTTTGCGACAAATGCACAGAAATGCTTAGAATTTGCTTGTAATGTCAATTCTGTGATTATTTCGTCAAATTGGAGCCTTTCACCGAGATTTCTTGGAGCCTTTGGACATATTCTGTTGTAACCTATCAGGCTGAGCACGAATATCACAAAGACAGTCAACAGAGAGGCTGGCAAGTACCGGATTTGGCGACAAAACCCCGTTTTTGGCTCAATTTCCATACAAAACGTCGAAATTTTGGCCAAATGTGGCCAAATTCGAGGCTTTCACCGACTCCTCTTGGATACCTTGGCCCTATTTTGTTGTATCCTGTCAGGCTGAGCACGAATATGGTAAAGACAGTCAACAGAGAGGCTGGCAAGTACCGGATTTGGCGACAAAACCCCGTTTTTGGCTCAATTTCCATACAAAACGTCGAAATTTGGGCCAAATGTGGCCAAATTCGAGGCTTTCACCGACTCCTCTTGGATCCCTTGGCCCTATTTTGTTGTATCCTGTCAAGCTGAGCACGAAAATGACAAAGACAATCAACAGAGAGGCTGGCAAGTACCGGATTTGGCGACAAAACCCCGTTTTTGGCTCAATTTCCATACAAAACGTCGAAATTTGGGCCAAATGTGGCCAAATTCGAGGCTTTCACCAACTCCCATTGGATCCCTTGGCCATATTTTGTTGTATCCTGTCAGGCTGAGCAAAAAAATGCCCAAGGGCATCAAGCAATTCAGTGGTAAGTACCGATTTTTGCGACAAATGCACAGAAATGCTTAGAATTTGCTTGTAATGTCAATTCTGTGATTATTTCGTCAAATTGGAGCCTTTCACCGTGATTTCTTGGAGCCTTTGGACATATTCTGTTGTAACCTATCAGGCTGAGCACGAAAATGACAAAGACAATCAACAGAGAGGCTGGCAAGTACCGGATTTGGCGACAAAACCCCGTTTTTGGCTCAATTTCCATACAAAACGTCGAAACTTGGGCCAAATGTGGCCAAATTCGAGGCTTTCACCGACTCCTCTTGGATCCCTTGGCCCTATTTTGTTGTATCCTGTCAGGCTGAGCACGAAAATGACAAAGACAATCAACAGAGAGGCTGGCAAGTACCGGATTTGGCGACAAAACCCCGTTTTTGGCTCAATTTCCATAGAAAACGTCGAAATTTGGGCCAAATGTGGCCAAATTCGAGGCTTTCACCGACTCCCATTGGATCCCTTGGCCATATTTTGTTGTATCCTGTCAGGCTGAGCAAAAAAATGCCCAAGGGCATCAAGCAATTCAGTGGTAAGTACCGATTTTTGCGACAAATGCACAGAAATGCTTAGAATTTGCTTGTAATGTCAATTCTGTGATTATTTCGTCAAATTGGAGCCTTTCACCGAGATTTCTTGGAGCCTTTGGACATATTCTGTTGTAACCTATCAGGCTGAGCACGAATATCACAAAGACAGTCAACAGAGAGGCTGGCAAGTACCGGATTTGGCGACAAAACCCCGTTTTTGGCTCAATTTCCATACAAAACGTCGAAATTTTGGCCAAATGTGGCCAAATTCGAGGCTTTCACCGACTCCTCTTGGATACCTTGGCCCTATTTTGTTGTATCCTGTCAGGCTGAGCACGAATATGGCAAAGACAGTCAACAGAGAGGCTGGCAAGTACCGGATTTGGCGACAAAACCCCGTTTTTGGCTCAATTTCCATACAAAACGTCGAAATTTGGGCCAAATGTGGCCAAATTCGAAACTTTCACCGACTCCTCTTTGATCCCTTGGCCCTATTTTGTTGTATCCTGTCAGGCTGAGCACGAAAATGACAAAGACAATCAACAGAGAGGCTGGCAAGTACCGGATTTGGCGACAAAACCCCGTTTTTGGCTCAATTTCCATACAAAACGTCGAAATTTGGGCCAAATGTGGCCAAATTCGAGGCTTTCACCGACTCCCATTGGATCCCTTGGCCATATTTTGTTGTATCCTGTCAGGCTGAGCAAAAAAATGCCCAAGGGCATCAAGCAATTCAGTGGTAAGTACCGATTTTTGCGACAAATGCACAGAAATGCTTAGAATTTGCTTGTAATGTCAATTCTGTGATTATTTCGTCAAATTGGAGCCTTTCACCGAGATTTCTTGGAGCCTTTGGACATATTCTGTTGTAACGTATCAGGCTGAGCACGAAAATGACAAAGACAATCAACAGAGAGGCTGGCAAGTACCGGATTTGGCGACAAAACCCCGTTTTTGGCTCAATTTCCATACAAAACGTCGAAATTTGGGCCAAATGTGGCCAAATTCGAGGCTTTCACCGACTCCTCTTGGATCCCTTGGCCCTATTTTGTTGTATCCTGTCAGGCTGAGCACGAAAATGACAAAGACAATCAACAGAGAGGCTGGCAAGTACCGGATTTGGCGACAAAACCCCGTTTTTGGCTCAATTTCCATAGAAAACGTCGAAATTTGGGCCAAATGTGGCCAAATTCGAGGCTTTCACCGACTCCCATTGGATCCCTTGGCCATATTTTGTTGTATCCTGTCAGGCTGAGCAAAAAAATGCCCAAGGGCATCAAGCAATTCAGTGGTAAATACCGATTTTTGCGACAAATGCACAGAAATGCTTAGAATTTGCTTGTAATGTCAATTCTGTGATTATTTCGTCAAATTGGAGCCTTTCACCAAGATTTCTTGGAGCCTTTGGACATATTCTGTTGTAACCTGTCAGGCTGAGCACGAATATGACAAAGACAGTCAACAGAGAGGCTGGCAAGTACCGGATTTGGCGACAAAACCCCGGTTTTGGCTCAATTTCCATACAAAACGTCGAAATTTGGGCCAAATGTGGCCAAATTCGAGGCTTTCACCGACTCCTCTTGGATCCCTTGGCCCTATTTTGTTGTATCCTGTCAGGCTGAGCACGAAAATGACAAAGACAATCAACAGAGAGGCTGGCAAGTACCGGATTTGGCGACAAAACCCCGTTTTTGGCTCAATTTCCATACAAAACGTCGAAATTTGGGCCAAATGTGGCCAAATTCGAGGCTTTCACCGACTCCCATTGGATCCCTTGGCCATATTTTGTTGTATCCTGTCAGGCTGAGCAAAAAAATGCCCAAGGGCATCAAGCAATTCAGTGGTAAGTACCGATTTTTGCGACAAATGCACAGAAATGCTTAGAATTTGCTTGTAATGTCAATTCTGTGATTATTTCGTCAAATTGGAGCCTTTCACCGAGATTTCTTGGAGCCTTTGGACATATTCTGTTGTAACCTATCAGGCTGAGCACGAATATCACAAAGACAGTCAACAGAGAGGCTGGCAAGTACCGGATTTGGCGACAAAACCCCGTTTTTGGCTCAATTTCCATACAAAACGTCGAAATTTTGGCCAAATGTGGCCAAATTCGAGGCTTTCACCGACTCCTCTTGGATACCTTGGCCCTATTTTGTTGTATCCTGTCAGGCTGAGCACGAATATGGCAAAGACAGTCAACAGAGAGGCTGGCAAGTACCGGATTTGGCGACAAAACCCCGTTTTTGGCTCAATTTCCATACAAAACGTCGAAATTTGGGCCAAATGTGGCCAAATTCGAGGCTTTCACCGACTCCTCTTGGATCCCTTGGCCCTATTTTGTTGTATCCTGTCAAGCTGAGCACGAAAATGACAAAGACAATCAACAGAGAGGCTGGCAAGTACCGGATTTGGCGACAAAACCCCGTTTTTGGCTCAATTTCCATACAAAACGTCGAAATTTGGGCCAAATGTGGCCAAATTCGAGGCTTTCACCGACTCCTCTTGGATCCCTTGGCCCTATTTTGTTGTATCCTGTCAAGCTGAGCACGAAAATGACAAAGACAATCAACAGAGAGGCTGGCAAGTACCGGATTTGGCGACAAAACCCCGTTTTTGGCTCAATTTCCATACAAAACGTCGAAATTTGGGCCAAATGTGGCCAAATTCGAGGTTTTCACCGACTCCCATTGGATCCCTTGGCCATATTTTGTTGTATCCTGTCAGGCTGAGCAAAAAAATGCCCAAGGGCATCAAGCAATTCAGTGGTAAGTACCGATTTCTGCGACAAATGCACAGAAATGCTTAGAATTTGCTTGTAATGTCAATTCTGTGATTATTTCGTCAAATTGGAGCCTTTCACCGTGATTTCTTGGAGCCTTTGGACATATTCTGTTGTAACCTATCAGGCTGAGCACGAAAATGACAAAGACAATCAACAGAGAGGCTGGCAAGTACCGGATTTGGCGACAAAACCCCGTTTTTGGCTCAATTTCCATACAAAACGTCGAAATTTGGGCCAAATGTGGCCAAATTCGAGACTTTCACCGACTCATCTTGGATCCCTTGGCCCTATTTTGTTGTATCCTGTCAGGCTGAGCACGAAAATGACAAAGACAATCAACAGAGAGGCTGGCAAGTACCGGATTTGGCGACAAAACCCCGTTTTTGGCTCAATTTCCATAGAAAACGTCGAAATTTGGGCCAAATGTGGCCAAATTCGAGGCTTTCACCGACTCCCATTGGATCCCTTGGCCATATTTTGTTGTATCCTGTCAGGCTGAGCAAAAAAATGCCCAAGGGCATCAAGCAATTCAGTGGTAAGTACCGATTTTTGCGACAAATGCACAGAAATGCTTAGAATTTGCTTGTAATGTCAATTCTGTGATTATTTCGTCAAATTGGAGCCTTTCACCGAGATTTCTTGGAGCCTTTGGACATATTCTGTTGTAACCTGTCAGGCTGAGCACGAATATGACAAAGACAGTCAACAGAGAGGCTGGCAAGTACCGGATTTGGCGACAAAACCCCGTTTTTGGCTCAATTTCCATACAAAACGTCGAAATTTGGGCCAAATGTGGCCAAATTCGAGGCTTTCACCGACTCCTCTTGGATCCCTTGGCCCTATTTTGTTGTATCCTGTCAGGCTGAGCACGAAAATGACAAAGACAATCAACAGAGAGGCTGGCAAGTACCGGATTTGGCGACAAAACCCCGTTTTTGGCTCAATTTCCATAGAAAACGTCGAAATTTGGGCCAAATGTGGCCAAATTCGAAGCTTTCACCGACTCCCATTGGATCCCTTGGCCATATTTTGTTGTATCCTGTCAGGCTGAGCAAAAAAATGCCCAAGGGCATCAAGCAATTCAGTGGTAAGTACCGATTTTTGCGACAAATGCACAGAAATGCTTAGAATTTGCTTGTAATGTCAATTCTGTGATTATTTCGTCAAATTGGAGCCTTTCACCGAGATTTCTTGGAGCCTTTGGACATATTCTGTTGTAACCTATCAGGCTGAGCACGAATATGACAAAGACAGTCAACAGAGAGGCTGGCAAGTACCGGATTTGGCGACAAAACCCCGTTTTTAACTCATTTTCCATACAAAACGTCGAAATTTGGGCCAAATGTGGCCAAATTCGAGGCTTTCACCGACTCCTCTTCGATCCCTTGGCCCTATTTTGTTGTATCCTGTCAGGCTGAGCACGAAAATGACAAAGACAATCAACAGAGAGGCTGGCAAGTACCGGATTTGGCGACAAAACCCCGTTTTTGGCTCAATTTCCATAGAAAACGTCGAAATTTGGGCCAAATGTGGCCAAATTCGAGGCTTTCACCGACTCCTCTTGGATCCCTTGGCCCTATTTTGTTGTATCCTGTCAGGCTGAGCACGAATATGGCAAAGACAGTCAACAGAGAGGCTTGCAAGTACCGGATTTGGCGACAAAACCCCGTTTTTGGCTCAATTTCCATACAAAACGTCGAAATTTGGGCCAAATGTGGCCAAATTCGAGGCTTTCACCGACTCCCATTGGATCCCTTGGCCATATTTTGTTGTATCCTGTCAGGCTGAGCAAAAAAATGCCCAAGGGCATCAAGCAATTCAGTGGTAAGTACCGATTTTTGCTACAAATGCACAGAAATGCTTAGAATTTGCTTGTAATGTCAATTCTGTGATTATTTCGTCAAATTAGAGCCTTTCACCGAGATTTCTTGGAGCCTTTGAACATATTCTGTTGTAACCTATCAGGCTGAGCACGAATATCACAAAGACAGTCAACAGAGAGGCTGGCAAGTACCGGATTTGGCGACAAAACCCCGTTTTTGGCTCAATTTCCATACAAAACGTCGAAATTTTGGCCAAATGTGGCGAAATTCGAGGCTTTCACCGACTCCTCTTGGATACCTTGGCCCTATTTTGTTGTATCCTATCAGGCTGAGCACGAAAATGACAAAGACAATCAACAGAGAGGCTGGCAAGTACCTGATTTGGCGACAAAACCACGTTTTTGGCTCAATTTCCATACAAAACGTCGAAATTTGGGCCAAATGTGGCCAAATTCGAGGCTTTCACCGACTCCCATTGGATCCCTTGGCCATATTTTGTTGTATCCTGTCAGGCTGAGCAAAAAAATGCCCAAGGGCATTAAGCAATTCAGTGGTAAGTACCGATTTTTGCGACAAATGCACAGAAATGCTTAGAATTTGCTTGTAATGTCAATTCTGTGATTATTTCGTCAAATTGGAGCCTTTCACCGAGATTTCTTGGAGCCTTTGGACATATTCTGTTGTAACCTATCAGGCTGAGCACGAATATGACAAAGACAGTCAACAGAGAGGCTGGCAAGTACCGGATTTGGCAACAAAACCCCGTTTTTGGCTCAATTTCCATACAAAACGTCGAAATTTGGGCCAAATGTGGCCAAATTCGAGGCTTTCACCGACTCCTCTTGGATCCCTTGGCCCTATTTTGTTGTATCCTGTCAGGCTGAGCACGAAAATGACAAAGACAATCAACAGAGAGGCTGGCAAGTACCGGATTTGGCGACAAAACCCCGTTTTTGGCTCAATTTCCATACAAAACGTCGAAATTTGGGCCAAATGTGGCCAAATTCGAGGGTTTCACCGACTCCTCTTGGATCCCTTGGCCCTATTTTGTTGTATCCTGTCAGGCTGAGCACGAATATGGCAAAGACAGTCAACAGAGAGGCTGGCAAGTACCGGATTTGGCGACAAAACCCCGTTTTTGGCTCAATTTCCATACAAAACGTCGAAATTTGGGCCAAATGTGGCCAAATTCGAGGCTTTCACCGACTCCCATTGGATCCCTTGGCCATATTTTGTTGTATCATGTCAGGCTGAGCAAAAAAATGCCCAAGGGCATCAAGCAATTCAGTGGTAAGTACCGATTTTTGCGACAAATGCACAGAAATGCTTAGAATTTGCTTGTAATGTCAATTCTGTGATTATTTCGTCAAATTGGAGCCTTTCACCGAGATTTCTTGGAGCCTTTGGACATATTCTGTTGTAACCTATCAGGCTGAGCACGAATATCACAAAGACAGTCAACAGAGAGGCTGGCAAGTACCGGATTTGGCGACAAAACCCCGTTTTTGGCTCAATTTCCATACAAAACGTCGAAATTTTGGCTAAATGTGGCCAAATTCGAGGCTTTCACCGACTCCTCTTGGATACCTTGGCCCTATTTTGTTGTATCCTGTCAGGCTGAGCACGAATATGGCAAAGACAGTCAACAGAGAGGCTGGCAAGTACCGGATTTGGCGACAAAACCCCGTTTTTGGCTCAATTTCCATACAAAACGTCGAAATTTGGGCCAAATGTGGCCAAATTCGAAACTTTCACCGACTCCTCTTGGATCCCTTGGCCCTATTTTGTTGTATCCTGTCAAGCTGAGCACGAAAATGACAAAGACAATCAACAGAGAGGCTGGCAAGTACCGGATTTGGCGACAAAACCCCGTTTTTGGCTCAATTTCCATACAAAACGTCGAAATTTGGGCCAAATGTGGCCAAATTCGAGGCTTTCACCGACTCCCATTGGATCCCTTGGCCATATTTTGTTGTATCCTGTCAGGCTGAGCAAAAAAATGCCCAAGGGCATCAAGCAATTCAGTGGTAAGTACCGATTTTTGCGACAAATGCACAGAAATGCTTAGAATTTGCTTGTAATGTCAATTCTGTGATTATTTCGTCAAATTGGAGCCTTTCACCGAGATTTCTTGGAGCCTTTGGACATATTCTGTTGTAACCTATCAGGCTGAGCACGAATATGACAAAGACAGTCAACAGAGAGGCTGGCAAGTACCGGATTTGGCGACAAAACCCCGTTTTTGGCTCAATTTCCATACAAAACGTCGAAATTTGGGCCAAATGTGGCCAAATTCGAGACTTTCACCGACTCCTCTTGGATCCCTTGGCCCTATTTTGTTGTATCCTGTCAGGCTGAGCACGAAAATGACAAAGACAATCAACAGAGAGGCTGGCAAGTACCGGATTTGGCGACAAAACCCCGTTTTTGGCTCAATTTCCATAGAAAACGTCGAAATTTGGGCCAAATGTGGCCAAATTCGAGGCTTTCACCAACTCCCATTGGATCCCTTGGCCATATTTTGTTGTATCCTGTCAGGCTGAGCAAAAAAATGCCCAAGGGCATCAAGCAATTCAGTGGTAAGTACCGATTTTTGCGACAAATGCACAGAAATGCTTAGAATTTGCTTGTAATGTCAATTCTGTGATTATTTCGTCAAATTGGAGCCTTTCACCGAGATTTCTTGGAGCCTTTGGACATATTCTGTTGTAACCTGTCAGGCTGAGCACGAATATGGCAAAGACAGTCAACAGAGAGGCTGGCAAGTACCGGATTTGGCGACAAAACCCCGTTTTTGGCTCAATTTCCATACAAAACGTCGAAATTTGGGCCAAATGTGGCCAAATTCGAGGCTTTCACCGACTCCTCTTGGATCCCTTGGCCCTATTTTGTTGTATCCTGTCAGGCTGAGCACGAAAATGACAAAGACAATCAACAGAGAGGCTGGCAAGTACCGGATTTGGCGACAAAACCCCGTTTTTGGCTCAATTTCCATACAAAACGTCGAAATTTGGGCCAAATGTGGCCAAATTCGAGGCTTTCACCGACTCCCATTGGATCCCTTGGCCATATTTTGTTGTATCCTGTCAGGCTGAGCAAAAAAATGCCCAAGGGCATCAAGCAATTCAGTGGTAAGTACCGATTTTTGCGACAAATGCACAGAAATGCTTAGAATTTGCTTGTAATGTCAATTCTGTGATTATTTCGTCAAATTGGAGCCTTTCACCGAGATTTCTTGGAGCCTTTGGACATATTCTGTTGTAACCTATCAGGCTGAGCACGAATATGACAAAGACAGTCAACAGAGAGGCTGGCAAGTACCGGATTTGGCGACAAAACCCCGTTTTTGGCTCAATTTCCATACAAAACGTCGAAATTTGGGCCAAATGTGGCGAAATTCGAGGCTTTCACCGACTCCTCTTGGATCCCTTGGCCCTATTTTGTTGTATCCTGTCAGGCTGAGCACGAAAATGACAAAGACAATCAACAGAGAGGCTGGCAAGTACCGGATTTGGCGACAAAACCCCGTTTTTGGCTCAATTTCCATAGAAAACGTCGAAATTTGGGCCAAATGTGGCCGAATTCGAGGCTTTCACCGACTCCCATTGGATCCCTTGGCCTTATTTTGTTGTATCCTGTCAGGCTGAGCAAAAAAATGCCCAAGGGCATCAAGCAATTCAGTGGTAAGTACCGATTTTTGCGACAAATGCACAGAAATGCTTAGAATTTGCTTGTAATGTCAATTCTGTGATTATTTCGTCAAATTGGAGCCTTTCACCGAGATTTCTTGGAGCCTTTGGACATATTCTGTTGTAACCTGTCAGGCTGAGCACGAAAATGACAAAGACAATCAACAGAGAGGCTGGCAAGTACCGGATTTGGCGACAAAACCCCGTTTTTGGCTCAATTTCCATACAAAACGTCGAAATTTGGGCCAAATGTGGCGAAATTCGAGGCTTTCACCGACTCCTCTTGGATCCCTTGGCCCTATTTTGTTGTATCCTGTCAGGCTGAGCACGAAAATGACAAAGACAATCAACAGAGAGGCTGGCAAGTACCGGATTTGGCGACAAAACCCCGTTTTTGGCTCAATTTCCATAGAAAACGTCGAAATTTGGGCCAAATGTGGTCGAATTCGAGGCTTTCACCGACTCCCATTGGATCCCTTGGCCTTATTTTGTTGTATCCTGTCAGGCTGAGCAAAAAAATGCCCAAGGGCATCAAGCAATTCAGTGGTAAGTACCGATTTTTGCGACAAATGCACAGAAATGCTTAGAATTTGCTTGTAATGTCAATTCTGTGATTATTTCGTCAAATTGGAGCCTTTCACCGAGATTTCTTGGAGCCTTTGGACATATTCTGTTGTAACCTGTCAGGCTGAGCACGAAAATGACAAAGACAATCAACAGAGAGGCTGGCAAGTACCGGATTTGGCGACAAAACCCCGTTTTTGGCTCAATTTCCATAGAAAACGTCGAAATTTGGGCCAAATGTGGCCAAATTCGAGGCTTTCACCGACTCCCATTGGATCCCTTGGCCATATTTTGTTGTATCCTGTCAGGCTGAGCAAAAAAATGCCCAAGGGCATCAAGCAATTCAGTGGTAAGTACCGATTTTTGCGACAAATGCACAGAAATGCTTAGAATTTGCTTGTAATGTCAATTCTGTGATTATTTCGTCAAATTGGAGCCTTTCACCGAGATTTCTTGGAGCCTTTGGACATATTCTGTTGTAACCTATCAGGCTGAGCACGAATATGACAAAGACAGTCAACAGAGAGGCTGGCAAGTACCGGATTTGGCGACAAAACCCCGTTTTTGGCTCAATTTCCATACAAAACGTCGAAATTTGGGCCAAATGTGGCCAAATTCGAGGCTTTCACCGACTCCTCTTGGATCCCTTGGCCCTATTTTATGGTATCCTGTCAGGCTGAGCACGAAAATGACAAAGACAATCAACAGAGAGGCTGGCAAGTACCGGATTTGGCGACAAAACCCCGTTTTTGGCTCAATTTCCATAGAAAACGTCGAAATTTGGGCCAAATGTGGCCAAATTCGAGGCTTTCACCGACTCCCATTGGATCCCTTGGCCATATTTTGTTGTATCCTGTCAGGCTGAGCAAAAAAATGCCCAAGGGCATCAAGCAATTCAGTGGTAAGTACCGATTTTTGCGACAAATGCACAGAAATGCTTAGAACTTGCTTGTAATGTCAATTCTGTGATTATTTCGTCAAATTGGAGCCTTTCACCGAGATTTCTTGGAGCCTTTGGACATATTCTGTTGTAACCTATCAGGCTGAGCACGAATATGACAAAGACAGTCAACAGAGAGGCTGGCAAGTACCGGATTTGGCGACAAAACCCCGTTTTTGGCTCAATTTCCATACAAAACGTCGAAATTTGGGCCAAATGTGGCCAAATTCGAGACTTTCACCGACTCCTCTTGGATCCCTTGGCCCTATTTTGTTGTATCCTGTCAGGCTGAGCACGAAAATGACAAAGACAATCAACAGAGAGGCTGGCAAGTACCTGATTTGGCGACAAAACCACGTTTTTGGCTCAATTTCCATACAAAACGTCGAAATTTGGGCCAAATGTGGCCAAATTCGAGGCTTTCACCGACTCCTCTTGGATCTCTTGGCCCTATTTTGTTGTATCCTGTCAGGCTGAGCACGAAAATGACAAAGACAATCAACAGAGAGGCTGGCAAGTACCGGATTTGGCGACAAAACCCCGTTTTTGGCTCAATTTCCATACAAAACGTCGAAATTTGGGCCAAATGTGGCCAAATTCGAGGCTTTCACCGACTCCTCTTGGATCCCTTGGCCCTATTTTGTTGTATCCTGTCAGGCTGAGCACGAATGTGGCAAAGACAGTCAACAGAGAGGCTGGCAAGTACCGGATTTGGCGACAAATCCCCGTTTTTGGCTCAATTTCCATACAAAACGTCGAAATTTGGGCCAAATGTGGCCAAATTCGATGCTTTCACCGACTCCCATTGGATCCCTTGGCCATATTTTGTTGTATCCTGTCAGGCTGAGCAAAAAAATGCCCAAGGGCATCAAGCAATTCAGTGGTAAGTACCGATTTTTGCGACAAATGCACAGAAATGCTTAGAATTTGCTTGTAATGTCAATTCTGTGATTATTTCGTCAAATTGGAGCCTTTCACCGAGATTTCTTGGAGCCTTTGGACATATTCTGTTGTAACCTATCAGGCTGAGCACGAATATGACAAAGACAGTCAACAGAGAGGCTGGCAAGTACCGGATTTGGCGACAAAACCCCGTTTTTGGCTCAATTTCCATACAAAACGTCGAAATTTGGGCCAAATGTGGCCAAATTCGAGGCTTTCACCGACTCCTCTTGGATCCCTTGGCCTTATTTTGTTGTATCCTGTCAGGCTGAGCACGAAAATGACAAAGACAATCAACAGAGAGGCTGGCAAGTACCGGATTTGGCGACAAAACCCCGTTTTTGGCT
This sequence comes from Hydra viridissima, assembly GCF_058129835.1. Taxonomy (NCBI): domain Eukaryota; kingdom Metazoa; phylum Cnidaria; class Hydrozoa; order Anthoathecata; family Hydridae; genus Hydra; species Hydra viridissima. The sequence goes on from NW_028324306.1 coordinate 10,111,247, forward strand.
CAATTTCCATACAAAACGTCGAAATTTGGGCCAAATGTGGCCAAATTCGAGGCTTTCACCAACTCCTCTTGGATCCCTTGGCCCTATTTTGTTGTATCCTGTCAGGCTGAGCACGAAAATGACAAAGACAATCAACAGAGAGGCTGGCAAGTACCGGATTTGGCGACAAAACCCCGTTTTTGGCTCAATTTCCATAGAAAACGTCGAAATTTGGGCCAAATGTGGCCAAATTCGAGGCTTTCACCGACTCCCATTGGATCCCTTGGCCATATTTTGTTGTATCCTGTCAGGCTGAGCAAAAAAATGCCCAAGGGCATCAAGCAATTCAGTGGTAAGTACCGATTTTTGCGACAAATGCACAGAAATGCTTAGAATTTGCTTGTAATGTCAATTCTGTGATTATTTCGTCAAATTGGAGCCTTTCACCGAGATTTCTTGGAGCCTTTGGACATATTCTGTTGTAACCTATCAGGCTGAGCACGAAAATGACAAAGACAATAAACAGAGAGGCTGGCAAGTACCGGATTTGGCGACAAAACCCCGTTTTTAGCTCAATTTCCATACAAAACGTCGAAATTTGGGCCATATGTGGCCAAATTCGAGGCTTTCACCGACTCCTCTTGGATCCCTTGGCCCAATTTTGTTGTATCCTGTCAGGCTGAGCACGAAAATGACAAAGACAATCAACAGAGAGGCTGGCAAGTACCGGATTTGGCGACAAAACCCCGTTTTTGGCTCAATTTCCATACAAAACGTCGAAATTTGGGCCAAATGTGGCCAAATTCGAGGCTTTCACCGACTCCCATTGGATCCCTTGGCCATATTTTGTTGTATCCTGTCAGGCTGAGCAAAAAAATGCCCAAGGGCATCAAGCAATTCAGTGGTAAGTACCGATTTTTGCGACAAATGCATAGAAATGCTTAGAATTTGCTTGTAATGTCAATTCTGTGATTATTTCGTCAAATTGGAGCCTTTCACCGAGATTTCTTGGAGCCTTTGGACATATTCTGTTGTAACCTATCAGGCTGAGCACGAATATGACAAAGAGAGTCAACAGAGAGGCTGGCAAGTACCGGATTTGGCGACAAAACCCCGTTTTTAGCTCAGTTTCCATACAAAACGTCGAAATTTGGGCCAAATGTGGCAAAATTCGAGGCTTTCACCGACTCCTCTTGGATCCCTTGGCCCTATTTTGTTGTATCCTGTCAGGCTGAGCACGAAAATGACAAAGACAATCAACAGAGAGGCTGGCAAGTACCTGATTTGGCGACAAAACCACGTTTTTGGCTCAATTTCCATACAAAACGTCGAAATTTGGGCCAAATGTGGCCAAATTCGAGGCTTTCACCGACTCCCATTGGATCCCTTGGCCATATTTTGTTGTATCCTGTCAGGCTGAGCAAAAAAATGCCCAAGGGCATCAAGCAATTCAGTGGTAAGTACCGATTTTTGCGACAAATGCACAGAAATGCTTAGAATTTGCTTGTAATGTCAATTCTGTGATTATTTCGTCAAATTGGAGCCTTTCATCGAGATTTCTTGGAGCCTTTGGACATATTCTGTTGTAACCTATCAGGCTGAGCACGAATATGACAAAGACAGTCAACAGAGAGGCTGGCAAGTACCGGATTTGGCGACAAAACCCCGTTTTTGGCTCAATTTCCATACAAAACGTCGAAATTTGGGCCAAATGTGGCCAAATTGGAGACTTTCACCGACTCCTCTTGGATACCTTGGCCCTATTTTGTTGTATCCTGTCAGGCTGAGCACGAATATGGCAAAGACAGTCAACAGAGAGGCTGGCAAGTACCGGATTTGGCGACAAAACCCCGTTTTTGGCTCAATTTCCATACAAAACGTCGAAATTTGGGCCAAATGTGGCCAAATTCGAGGCTTTCACCGACTCCTCTTGGATCCCTTGGCCCTATTTTGTTGTATCCTGTCAGGCTGAGCACGAAAATGACAAAGACAATCAACAGAGAGGCTGGCAAGTACCGGATTTGGCGACAAAATCCCGTTTTTGGCTCAATTTCCATACAAAACGTCGAAATTTGGGCCAAATGTGGCCAAATTCGAGGCTTTCACCGACTCCCATTGGATCCCTTGGCCATATTTTGTTGTATCCTGTCAGGCTGAGCAAAAAAATGCCCAAGGGCATCAAGCAATTCAGTGGTAAGTACCGATTTTTGCGACAAATGCACAGAAATGCTTAGAATTTGCTTGTAATGTCAATTCTGTGATTATTTCGTCAAATTGGAGCCTTTCACCGAGATTTCTTGGAGCCTTTGGACATATTCTGTTGTAACCTATCAGGCTGAGCACGAATATGACAAAGACAGTCAACAGAGAGGCTGGCAAGTACTGGATTTGGCGACAAAACCCCGTTTTTGGCTCAATTTCCATACAAAACGTCGAAATTTGGGCCAAATGTGGCGAAATTCGAGGCTTTCACCGACTCCCATTGGATCCCTTGGCCATATTTTGTTGTATCCTGTCAGGCTGAGCAAAAAAATGCCCAAGGGCATCAAGCAATTCAGTGGTAAGTACCGATTTTTGCGACAAATGCACAGAAATGCTTAGAATTTGCTTGTAATGTCAATTCTGTGATTATTTCGTCAAATTGGAGCCTTTCACCGAGATTTCTTGGAGCCTTTGGACATATTCTGTTGTAACCTATCAGGCTGAGCACGAATATGACAAAGACAGTCAACAGAGAGGCTGGCAAGTACCGGATTTGGCGACAAAACGACGTTTTTGGCTCAATTTCCATACAAAACGTCGAAATTTGGGCCAAATGTGGCCAAATTCGAGGCTTTCACCGACACCTCTTGGATCCCTTGGCCCTATTTTGTTGTATCCTGTCAGGCTGAGCACGAAAATGACAAAGACAATCAACAGAGAGGCTGGCAAGTACCGGATTTGGCGACAAAACCCCGTTTTTGGCTCAATTTCCATACAAAACGTCGAAATTTGGGCCAAATGTGGCCAAATTCGAGGCTTTCACCGACTCCCATTGGATCCTTTGGCCATATTTTGTTGTATCCTGTCAGGCTGAGCAAAAAAATGCCCAAGGGCATCAAGCAATTCAGTGGTAAGTACCGATTTTTGCGACAAATGCACAGAAATGCTTAGAATTTGCTTGTAATGTCAATTCTGTGATTATTTCGTCAAATTGGAGCCTTTCACCGAGATTTCTTGGAGCCTTTGGACATATTCTGTTGTAACCTATCAGGCTGAGCACGAATATGACAAAGACAGTCAACAGAGAGGCTGGCAAGTACCGGATTTGGCGACAAAACCCCGTTTTTGGCTCAATTTCCATACAAAACGTCGAAATTTGGGCCAAATGTGGCCAAATTCGAGGCTTTCACCGACACCTCTTGGATCCCTTGGCCCTATTTTGTTGTATCCTGTCAGGCTGAGCACGAAAATGACAAAGACAATCAACAGAGAGGCTGGCAAGTACCGGATTTGGCGACAAAACCCCGTTTTTGGCTCAATTTCCATAGAAAACGTCGAAATTTGGGCCAAATGTGGCCAAATTCGAGGCTTTCACCGACTCCCATTGGATCCCTTGGCCATATTTTGTTGTATCCTGTCAGGCTGAGCAAAAAAATGCCCAAGGGCATCAAGCAATTCAGTGGTATGTACCGATTTTTGCGACAAATGCACAGAAATGCTTAGAATTTGCTTGTAATGTCAATTCTGTGATTATTTCGTCAAATTGGAGCCTTTCACCGAGATTTCTTGGAGCCTTTGGACATATTCTGTTGTAACCTGTCAGGCTGAGCACGAATATGACAAAGACAGTCAACAGAGAGGCTGGCAAGTACCGGATTTGGCGACAAAACCCCGTTTTTGGCTCAATTTCCATACAAAACGTCGAAATTTTGGCCAAATGTGGCCAAATTCGAGGCTTTCACCGACTCCTCTTGGATACCTTGGCCCTATTTTGTTGTATCCTGTCAGACTGAGCACGAATATGGCAAAGACAGTCAACAGAGAGGCTGGCAAGTACCAGATTTGGCGAAAAAACCCCGTTTTTGGCTCAATTTCCATACAAAACGTCGAAATTTGGGCCAAATGTGGCCAAATTCGAGGCTTTCACCGACTCCTCTTGGATCCCTTGGCCCTATTTTGTTGTATCCTGTCAAGCTGAGCACGAAAATGACAAAGACAATCAACAGAGAGGCTGGCAAGTACCGGATTTGGCGACAAAACCCCGTTTTTGGCTCAATTTCCATACAAAACGTCGAAATTTGGGCCAAATGTGGCCAAATTCGAGGCTTTCACCGACTCCCATTGGATCCCTTGGCCATATTTTGTTGTATCCTGTCAGGCTGAGCAAAAAAATGCCCAAGGGCATCAAGCAATTCAGTGGTAAGTACCGATTTTTGCGACAAATGCACAGAAATGCTTAGAATTTGCTTGTAATGTCAATTCTGTGATTATTTCGTCAAATTGGAGCCTTTCACCGAGATTTCTTGGAGCCTTTGGACATATTCTGTTGTAACCTATCAGGCTGAGCACGAATATGACAAAGACAGTCAACAGAGAGGCTGGCAAGTACTGGATTTGGCGACAAAACCCCATTTTTGGCTCAATTTCCATAGAAAACGTCGAAATTTGGGCCAAATGTGGCCAAATTCGAGGCTTTCACCGACTCCCATTGGATCCCTTGGCCATATTTTGTTGTATCCTGTCAGGCTGAGCACGAAAATGACAAAGACAATCAACAGAGAGGCTGGCAAGTACCGGATTTGGCGACAAAACCCCGTTTTTGGCTCAATTTCCATAGAAAACGTCGAAATTTGGGCCAAATGTGGCCAAATTCGAGGCTTTCACCGACTCTCATTGGATCCCTTGGCCATATTTTGTTGTATCCTGTCAGGCTGAGCAAAAAAATGCCCAAGGGCATCAAGCAATTCAGTGGTAAGTACCGATTTTTGCGACAAATGCACAGAAATGCTTAGAATTTGCTTGTAATGTCAATTCTGTGATTATTTCGTCAAATTGGAGCCTTTCACCGAGATTTCTTGGAGCCTTTGGACATATTCTGTTGTAACCTATCAGGCTGAGCACGAAAATGACAAAGACAATCAACAGAGAGGCTGGCAAGTACCGGATTTGGCGACAAAACCCCGTTTTTGGCTCAATTTCCATACAAAACGTCAAAATTTGGGCCAAATGTGGCAAAATTCGAGGCTTTCACCGACTCCTCTTGGATCCCTTGGCCCTATTTTGTTGTATCCTGTCAGGCTGAGCACGAAAATGACAAAGACAATCAACAGAGAGGCTGGCAAGTACTGGATTTGGCGACAAAACCACGTTTTTGGCTCAATTTCCATACAAAACGTCGAAATTTGGGCCAAATGTGGCCAAATTCGAGGCTTTCACCGACTCCCATTGGATCCCTTGGCCCTATTTTGTTGTATCCTGTCAGGCTGAGCAAAAAAATGCCCAAGGGCATCAAGCAATTCAGTGGTAAGTACCGATTTTTGCGACAAATGCACAGAAATGCTTAGAATTTGCTTGTAATGTCAATTCTGTGATTATTTCGTCAAATTGGAGCCTTTCACCGAGATTTCTTGGAGCCTTTGGACATATTCTGTTGTAACCTATCAGGCTGAGCACGAAAATGACAAAGACAATCAACAGAGAGGCTGGCAAGTACCGGATTTGGCGACAAAACCCCGTTTTTGGCTCAATTTCCATACAAAACGTCGAAATTTGGGCCAAATGTGGCCAAATTCGAGGCTTTCACCGACTCCTCTTGGATCCCTTGGCCCTATTTTGTTGTATCCTGTCAGGCTGAGCACGAAAATGACAAAGACAATCAACAGAGAGGCTGGCAAGTACCGGATTTGGCGACAAAACCCCGTTTTTGGCTCAATTTCCATAGAAAAGGTCGAAATTTGGGCCAAATGTGGCCAAATTCGAGGCTTTCACCGACTCCCATTGGATCCCTTGGCCATATTTTGTTGTATCCTGTCAGGCTGAGCACGAATATGACAAAGACAGTCAACAGAGAAGCTGGCAAGTACCGGATTTGGCGACAAAACCCCGTTTTTGGCTCAATTTCCATACAAAACGTCGAAATTTGGGCCAAATGTGGCCAAATTCGAGGCTTTCACCGACTCCTCTTGGATCCGTTGGCCCTATTTTGTTGTATCCTGTCAGGCTGAGCACGAAAATGACAAAGACAATCAACAGAGAGGCTGGCAAGTACCGGATTTGGCGACAAAACCCCGTTTTTGGCTCAATTTCCATACAAAACGTCGAAATTTGGGCCAAATGTGGCCAAATTTGAGGCTTTCACCAACTCCTCTTGGATCCCTTGGCCCTATTTTGTTGTATCCTGTCAGGCTGAGCACGAATATGGCAAAGACAGTCAACAGAGAGGCTGGCAAGTACCGGATTTGGCGACAAAACCCCGTTTTTGGCTCAATTTCCATACAAAACGTCGAAATTTGGGCCAAATGTGGCCGAATTCGAGGCTTTCACCGACTCCCACTGGATCCCTTGGCCATATTTTGTTGTATCCTGTCAGGCTGAGCAAAAAAATGCCCAAGGGCATCAAGCAATTCAGTGGTAAGTACCGATTTTTGCGACAAATGCACAGAAATGCTTAGAATTTGCTTGTAATGTCAATTCTGTGATTATTTCGTCAAATTGGAGCCTTTCACCGAGATTTCTTGGAGCCTTTGGACATATTCTGTTGTAACCTATCAGGCTGAGCACGAATATGACAAAGACAGTCAACAGAGAGGCTGGCAAGTACCGGATTTGGCGACAAAACCCCGTTTTTGGCTCAATTTCCATACAAAACGTCGAAATTTTGGCCAAATGTGGCCAAATTCGAGGCTTTCACCGACTCCTCTTGGATACCTTGGCCCTATTTTGTTGTATCCTGTCAGGCTGAGCACGAATATGGCAAAGACAGTCAACAGAGAGGCTGGCAAGTACCGGATTTGGCGACAAAACCCCGTTTTTGGCTCAATTTCCATACAAAACGTCGAAATTTGGGCCAAATGTGGCCAAATTCGAGGCTTTCACCGACTCCTCTTGGATCCCTTGGCCCTATTTTGTTGTATCCTGTCAAGCTGAGCACGAAAATGACAAAGACAATCAACAGAGAGGCTGGCAAGTACCGGATTTGGCGACAAATCCCCGTTTTTGGCTCAATTTCCATACAAAACGTCGAAATTTGGGCCAAATGTGGTCAAATTCGAGGCTTTCACCGACTCCCATTGGATCCCTTGGCCATATTTTGTTGTATCCTGTCAGGCTGAGCAAAAAAATGCCCAAGGGCATCAAGCAATTCAGTGGTAAGTACCGATTTTTGCGACAAATGCACAGAAATGCTTAGAATTTGCTTGTAATGTCAATTCTGTGATTTTTTCGTCAAATTGGAGCCTTTCACCGAGATTTCTTGGAGCCTTTGGACATATTCTGTTGTAACCTATCAGGCTGAGCACGAATATGACAAAGACAGTCAACAGAGAGGCTGGCAAGTACCGGATTTGGCGACAAAACCCCGTTTTTGGCTCAATTTCCATACAAAACGTCGAAATTTGGGCCAAATGTGGCCAAATTCGAGGCTTTCACCGACTCCTCTTGAATCCCTTGGCCCTATTTTGTTGTATCCTGTCAGGCTGAGCACGAAAATGACAAAGACAATCAACAGAGAGGCTGGCAAGTACCGGATTTGGCGACAAAACCCCGTTTTTGGCTCAATTTCCATACAAAACGTCGAAATTTGGGCCAAATATAGCCAAATTCGAGGCTTTCACCAACTCCCATTGGATCCCTTGGCCATATTTTGTTGTATCCTGTCAGGCTGAGCAAAAAAATGCCCAAGGGCATCAAGCAATTCAGTGGTAAGTACCGATTTTTGCGACAAATGCACAGAAATGCTTAGAATTTGCTTGTAATGTCAATTCTGTGATTATTTCGTCAAATTGGAGCCTTTCACCGAGATTTCTTGGAGCCTTTGGACATATTCTGTTGTAACCTATCAGGCTGAGCACGAATATGACAAAGACAGTCAACAGAGAGGCTGGCAAGTACCGGATTTGGCGACAAAACCCCGTTTTTGGCTCAATTTCCATACAAAACGTCGAAATTTGGGCCAAATGTGGCCAAATTCGAGGCTTTCACCGACTCCTCTTGGATCCCTTGGCCCTATTTTGTTGTATCCTGTCAGGCTGAGCACGAAAATGACAAAGACAATCAACAGAGAGGCTGGCAAGTACCGGATTTGGCGACAAAACCCCGTTTTTGGCTCAATTTCCATACAAAACGTCGAAATTTGGGCCAAATGTGGCCAAATTCGAGGCTTTCACCGACTCCCATTGGATCCCTTGGCCATATTTTGTTGTATCCTGTCAGGCTGAGCAAAAAAGTGCCCAAAGGCATCAAGCAATTCAGTGGTAAGTACCGATTTTTGCGACAAATGCACAGAAATGCTTAGAATTTGCTTGTAATGTCAATTCTGTGATTTTTTCGTCAAATTGGAGCCTTTCACCGAGATTTCTTGGAGCCTTTGGACATATTCTGTTGTAACCTATCAGGCTGAGCACGAATATGACAAAGACAGTCAACAGAGAGGCTGGCAAGTACCGGATTTGGCGACAAAACCCCGTTTTTGGCTCAATTTCCATACAAAACGTCGAAATTTGGGCCAAATGTGGCCAAATTCGAGGCTTTCACCGACTCCTCTTGAATCCCTTGGCCCTATTTTGTTGTATCCTGTCAGGCTGAGCACGAAAATGACAAAGACAATCAACAGAGAGGCTGGCAAGTACCGGATTTGGCGACAAAACCCCGTTTTTGGCTCAATTTCCATACAAAACGTCGAAATTTGGGCCAAATATAGCCAAATTCGAGGCTTTCACCAACTCCCATTGGATCCCTTGGCCATATTTTGTTGTATCCTGTCAGGCTGAGCAAAAAAATGCCCAAGGGCATCAAGCAATTCAGTGGTAAGTACCGATTTTTGCGACAAATGCACAGAAATGCTTAGAATTTGCTTGTAATGTCAATTCTGTGATTTTTTCGTCAAATTGGAGCCTTTCACCGAGATTTCTTGGAGCCTTTGGACATATTCTGTTGTAACCTATCAGGCTGAGCACGAATATGACAAAGACAGTCAACAGAGAGGCTGGCAAGTACCGGATTTGGCGACAAAACCCCGTTTTTGGCTCAATTTCCATACAAAACGTCGAAATTTGGGCCAAATGTGGCCAAATTCGAGGCTTTCACCGACTCCTCTTGAATCCCTTGGCCCTATTTTGTTGTATCCTGTCAGGCTGAGCACGAAAATGACAAAGACAATCAACAGAGAGGCTGGCAAGTACTGGATTTGGCGACAAAACCACGTTTTTGGCTCAATTTCCATACAAAACGTCGAAATTTGGGCCAAATGTGGCCAAATTCGAGGCTTTCACCGACTCCCATTGGATCCCTTGGCCCTATTTTGTTGTATCCTGTCAGGCTGAGCAAAAAAATGCCCAAGGGCATCAAGCAATTCAGTGGTAAGTACCGATTTTTGCGACAAATGCACAGAAATGCTTAGAATTTGCTTGTAATGTCAATTCTGTGATTATTTCGTCAAATTGGAGCCTTTCACCGAGATTTCTTGGAGCCTTTGGACATATTCTGTTGTAACCTATCAGGCTGAGCACGAAAATGACAAAGACAATCAACAGAGAGGCTGGCAAGTACCGGATTTGGCGACAAAACCCCGTTTTTGGCTCAATTTCCATACAAAACGTCGAAATTTGGGCCAAATGTGGCCAAATTCGAGGCTTTCACCGACTCCTCTTGGATCCCTTGGCCCTATTTTGTTGTATCCTGTCAGGCTGAGCACGAAAATGACAAAGACAATCAACAGAGAGGCTGGCAAGTACCGGATTTGGCGACAAAACCCCGTTTTTGGCTCAATTTCCATAGAAAAGGTCGAAATTTGGGCCAAATGTGGCCAAATTCGAGGCTTTCACCGACTCCCATTGGATCCCTTGGCCATATTTTGTTGTATCCTGTCAGGCTGAGCACGAATATGACAAAGACAGTCAACAGAGAAGCTGGCAAGTACCGGATTTGGCGACAAAACCCCGTTTTTGGCTCAATTTCCATACAAAACGTCGAAATTTGGGCCAAATGTGGCCAAATTCGAGGCTTTCACCGACTCCTCTTGGATCCGTTGGCCCTATTTTGTTGTATCCTGTCAGGCTGAGCACGAAAATGACAAAGACAATCAACAGAGAGGCTGGCAAGTACCGGATTTGGCGACAAAACCCCGTTTTTGGCTCAATTTCCATACAAAACGTCGAAATTTGGGCCAAATGTGGCCAAATTTGAGGCTTTCACCAACTCCTCTTGGATCCCTTGGCCCTATTTTGTTGTATCCTGTCAGGCTGAGCACGAATATGGCAAAGACAGTCAACAGAGAGGCTGGCAAGTACCGGATTTGGCGACAAAACCCCGTTTTTGGCTCAATTTCCATACAAAACGTCGAAATTTGGGCCAAATGTGGCCGAATTCGAGGCTTTCACCGACTCCCACTGGATCCCTTGGCCATATTTTGTTGTATCCTGTCAGGCTGAGCAAAAAAATGCCCAAGGGCATCAAGCAATTCAGTGGTAAGTACCGATTTTTGCGACAAATGCACAGAAATGCTTAGAATTTGCTTGTAATGTCAATTCTGTGATTATTTCGTCAAATTGGAGCCTTTCACCGAGATTTCTTGGAGCCTTTGGACATATTCTGTTGTAACCTATCAGGCTGAGCACGAATATGACAAAGACAGTCAACAGAGAGGCTGGCAAGTACCGGATTTGGCGACAAAACCCCGTTTTTGGCTCAATTTCCATACAAAACGTCGAAATTTTGGCCAAATGTGGCCAAATTCGAGGCTTTCACCGACTCCTCTTGGATACCTTGGCCCTATTTTGTTGTATCCTGTCAGGCTGAGCACGAATATGGCAAAGACAGTCAACAGAGAGGCTGGCAAGTACCGGATTTGGCGACAAAACCCCGTTTTTGGCTCAATTTCCATACAAAACGTCGAAATTTGGGCCAAATGTGGCCAAATTCGAGGCTTTCACCGACTCCTCTTGGATCCCTTGGCCCTATTTTGTTGTATCCTGTCAAGCTGAGCACGAAAATGACAAAGACAATCAACAGAGAGGCTGGCAAGTACCGGATTTGGCGACAAATCCCCGTTTTTGGCTCAATTTCCATACAAAACGTCGAAATTTGGGCCAAATGTGGTCAAATTCGAGGCTTTCACCGACTCCCATTGGATCCCTTGGCCATATTTTGTTGTATCCTGTCAGGCTGAGCAAAAAAATGCCCAAGGGCATCAAGCAATTCAGTGGTAAGTACCGATTTTTGCGACAAATGCACAGAAATGCTTAGAATTTGCTTGTAATGTCAATTCTGTGATTTTTTCGTCAAATTGGAGCCTTTCACCGAGATTTCTTGGAGCCTTTGGACATATTCTGTTGTAACCTATCAGGCTGAGCACGAATATGACAAAGACAGTCAACAGAGAGGCTGGCAAGTACCGGATTTGGCGACAAAACCCCGTTTTTGGCTCAATTTCCATACAAAACGTCGAAATTTGGGCCAAATGTGGCCAAATTCGAGGCTTTCACCGACTCCTCTTGAATCCCTTGGCCCTATTTTGTTGTATCCTGTCAGGCTGAGCACGAAAATGACAAAGACAATCAACAGAGAGGCTGGCAAGTACCGGATTTGGCGACAAAACCCCGTTTTTGGCTCAATTTCCATACAAAACGTCGAAATTTGGGCCAAATATAGCCAAATTCGAGGCTTTCACCAACTCCCATTGGATCCCTTGGCCATATTTTGTTGTATCCTGTCAGGCTGAGCAAAAAAATGCCCAAGGGCATCAAGCAATTCAGTGGTAAGTACCGATTTTTGCGACAAATGCACAGAAATGCTTAGAATTTGCTTGTAATGTCAATTCTGTGATTATTTCGTCAAATTGGAGCCTTTCACCGAGATTTCTTGGAGCCTTTGGACATATTCTGTTGTAACCTATCAGGCTGAGCACGAATATGACAAAGACAGTCAACAGAGAGGCTGGCAAGTACCGGATTTGGCGACAAAACCCCGTTTTTGGCTCAATTTCCATACAAAACGTCGAAATTTGGGCCAAATGTGGCCAAATTCGAGGCTTTCACCGACTCCTCTTGGATCCCTTGGCCCTATTTTGTTGTATCCTGTCAGGCTGAGCACGAAAATGACAAAGACAATCAACAGAGAGGCTGGCAAGTACCGGATTTGGCGACAAAACCCCGTTTTTGGCTCAATTTCCATACAAAACGTCGAAATTTGGGCCAAATGTGGCCAAATTCGAGGCTTTCACCGACTCCCATTGGATCCCTTGGCCATATTTTGTTGTATCCTGTCAGGCTGAGCAAAAAAGTGCCCAAAGGCATCAAGCAATTCAGTGGTAAGTACCGATTTTTGCGACAAATGCACAGAAATGCTTAGAATTTGCTTGTAATGTCAATTCTGTGATTTTTTCGTCAAATTGGAGCCTTTCACCGAGATTTCTTGGAGCCTTTGGACATATTCTGTTGTAACCTATCAGGCTGAGCACGAATATGACAAAGACAGTCAACAGAGAGGCTGGCAAGTACCGGATTTGGCGACAAAACCCCGTTTTTGGCTCAATTTCCATACAAAACGTCGAAATTTGGGCCAAATGTGGCCAAATTCGAGGCTTTCACCGACTCCTCTTGAATCCCTTGGCCCTATTTTGTTGTATCCTGTCAGGCTGAGCACGAAAATGACAAAGACAATCAACAGAGAGGCTGGCAAGTACCGGATTTGGCGACAAAACCCCGTTTTTGGCTCAATTTCCATACAAAACGTCGAAATTTGGGCCAAATATAGCCAAATTCGAGGCTTTCACCAACTCCCATTGGATCCCTTGGCCATATTTTGTTGTATCCTGTCAGGCTGAGCAAAAAAATGCCCAAGGGCATCAAGCAATTCAGTGGTAAGTACCGATTTTTGCGACAAATGCACAGAAATGCTTAGAATTTGCTTGTAATGTCAATTCTGTGATTTTTTCGTCAAATTGGAGCCTTTCACCGAGATTTCTTGGAGCCTTTGGACATATTCTGTTGTAACCTATCAGGCTGAGCACGAATATGACAAAGACAGTCAACAGAGAGGCTGGCAAGTACCGGATTTGGCGACAAAACCCCGTTTTTGGCTCAATTTCCATACAAAACGTCGAAATTTGGGCCAAATGTGGCCAAATTCGAGGCTTTCACCGACTCCTCTTGAATCCCTTGGCCCTATTTTGTTGTATCCTGTCAGGCTGAGCACGAAAATGACAAAGACAATCAACAGAGAGGCTGGCAAGTACCGGATTTGGCGACAAAACCCCGTTTTTGGCTCAATTTCCATACAAAACGTCGAAATTTGGGCCAAATATAGCCAAATTCGAGGCTTTCACCAACTCCCATTGGATCCCTTGGCCATATTTTGTTGTATCCTGTCAGGCTGAGCAAAAAAATGCCCAAGGGCATCAAGCAATTCAGTGGTAAGTACCGATTTTTGCGACAAATGCACAGAAATGCTTAGAATTTGCTTGTAATGTCAATTCTGTGATTATTTCGTCAAATTGGAGCCTTTCACCGAGATTTCTTGGAGCCTTTGGACATATTCTGTTGTAACCTATCAGGCTGAGCACGAATATGACAAAGACAGTCAACAGAGAGGCTGGCAAGTACCGGATTTGGCGACAAAACCCCGTTTTTGGCTCAATTTCCATACAAAACGTCGAAATTTGGGCCAAATGTGGCCAAATTCGAGGCTTTCACCAACTCCTCTTGGATCCCTTGGCCCTATTTTGTTGTATCCTGTCAGGCTGAGCACGAAAATGACAAAGACAATCAACAGAGAGGCTGGCAAGTACCGGATTTGGCGACAAAACCCCGTTTTTGGCTCAATTTCCATACAAAACGTCGAAATTTGGGCCAAATGTGGCCAAATTCGAGGCTTTCACCGACTCCCATTGGATCCCTTGGCCATATTTTGTTGTATCCTGTCAGGCTGAGCAAAAAAGTGCCCAAAGGCATCAAGCAATTCAGTGGTAAGTACCGATTTTTGCGACAAATGCACAGAAATGCTTAGAATTTGCTTGTAATGTCAATTCTGTGATTATTTCGTCAAATTGGAGCCTTTCACCGAGATTTCTTGGAGCCTTTGGACATATTCTGTTGTAACCTATCAGGCTGAGCACGAATATGACAAAGACAGTCAACAGAGAGGCTGGCAAGTACCGGATTTGGCGACAAAACCCCGTTTTTGGCTCAATTTCCATACAAAACGTCGAAATTTGGGCCAAATGTGGCCAAATTCGAGACTTTCACCGACTCCTCTTGGATCCCTTGGCCCTATTTTGTTGTATCCTGTCACGCTGAGCACGAAAATGACAAAGACAATCAACAGAGAGGCTGGCAAGTACCGGATTTGGCGACAAAACCCCGTTTTTGGCTCAATTTCCATACAAAACGTCGAAATTTGGGCCAAATGTGGCCAAATTCGAGGCTTTCACCGAATCCTCTTGAATCCCTTGGCCCTATTTTGTTGTATCCTGTCAGACTGAGCACGAATATGGCAAAGACAGTCAACAGAGAGGCTGGCAAGTACCGGATTTGGCGACAAATCCCCGTTTTTGGCTCAATTTCCATACAAAACGTCGAAATTTGGGCCAAATGTGGCCAAATTCGAGGCTTTCACCGACTCCCATTGGATCCCTTGGCCATATTTTGTTGTATCCTGTCAGGCTGAGCAAAAAAATGCCCAAGGGCATCAAGCAATTCAGTGGTAAGTACCGATTTTTGCGACAAATGCACAGAAATGCTTAGAATTTGCTTGTAATGTCAATTCTGTGATTATTTCGTCAAATTGGAGCCTTTCACCGAGATTTCTTGGAGCCTTTGGACATATTCTGTTGTAACCTATCAGGCTGAGCACGAATATCACAAAGACAGTCAACAGAGAGGCTGGCAAGTACCGGATTTGGCGACAAAACCCCGTTTTTGGCTCAATTTCCATACAAAACGTCGAAATTTTGGCCAAATGTGGCCAAATTCGAGGCTTTCACCGACTCCTCTTGGATACCTTGGCCCTATTTTGTTGTATCCTGTCAGGCTGAGCACGAATATGGCAAAGACAGTCAACAGAGAGGCTGGCAAGTACCGGATTTGGCGACAAAACCCCGTTTTTGGCTCAATTTCCATACAAAACGTCGAAATTTGGGCCAAATGTGGCCAAATTCGAGGCTTTCACCGACTCCTCTTGGATCCCTTGGCCCTATTTTGTTGTATCCTGTCAAGCTGAGCACGAAAATGACAAAGACAATCAACAGAGAGGCTGGCAAGTACCGGATTTGGCGACAAAACCCCGTTTTTGGCTCAATTTCCATACAAAACGTCGAAATTTGGGCCAAATGTGGCCAAATTCGAGGCTTTCACCGACTCCCATTGGATCCCTTGGCCATATTTTGTTGTATCCTGTCAGGCTGAGCAAAAAAATGCCCAAGGGCATCAAGCAATTCAGTGGTAAGTACCGATTTTTGCGACAAATGCACAGAAATGCTTAGAATTTGCTTGTAATGTCAATTCTGTGATTATTTCGTCAAATTGGAGCCTTTCACCGAGATTTCTTGGAGCCTTTGGACATATTCTGTTGTAACCTATCAGGCTGAGCACGAATATGACAAAGACAGTCAACAGAGAGGCTGGCAAGTACTGGATTTGGCGACAAAACCCCGTTTTTGGCTCAATTTCCATACAAAACGTCGAAATTTGGGCCAAATGTGGCCAAATTCGAGGCTTTCACCGACTCCCATTGGATCCCTTGGCCATATTTTGTTGTATCCTGTCAGGCTGAGCAAAAAAATGCCCAAGGGCATCAAGCAATTCAGTGGTAAGTACCGATTTTTGCGACAAATGCACAGAAATGCTTAGAATTTGCTTGTAATGTCAATTCTGTGATTATTTCGTCAAATTGGAGCCTTTCACCGAGATTTCTTGGAGCCTTTGGACATATTCTGTTGTAACTTATCAGGCTGAGCACGAAAATGACAAAGACAATCAACAGAGAGGCTGGCAAGTACCGGATTTGGCAACAAAACCCCGTTTTTGGCTCAATTTCCATACAAAACGTCGAAAATTGGGCCAAATGTGGCCTAATTCGAGGCTTTCACCGACTCCTCTTGGATCCCTTGGCCCTATTTTGTTGTATCCTGTCAGGCTGAGCACGAATATGGCAAAGACAGTCAACAGAGAGGCTGGCAAGTACCGGATTTGGCGACAAAACCCCGTTTTTGGCTCAATTTCCATACAAAACGTCGAAATTTGGGCCAAATGTGGCCAAATTCGAGGCTTTCACCGACTCCTCTTGGATCCGTTGGCCCTATTTTGTTGTATCCTGTCAGGCTGAGCACGAAAATGACAAAGACAATCAACAGAGAGGCTGGCAAGTACCGGATTTGGCGACAAAACCCCGTTTTTGGCTCAATTTCCATACAAAACCTCGAAATTTGGGCCAAATGTGGCCAAATTCGAGGCTTTCACCGACTCCCATTGGATCCCTTGGCCATATTTTGTTGTATCCTGTCAGGCTGAGCAAAAAAATGCCCAAGGGCATCAAGCAATTCAGTGGTAAGTACCGACTTTTGCGACAAATGCACAGAAATGCTTAGAATTTGCTTGTAATGTCAATTCTGTGATTATTTCGTCAAATTGGAGCCTTTCACCGAGATTTCTTGGAGCCTTTGGACATATTCTGTTGTAACCTATCAGGCTGAGCACGAATATGACAAAGACAATCAACAGAGAGGCTGGCAAGTACCGGATTTGGCGACAAAACCCCGTTTTTGGCTCAATTTCCATACAAAACGTCGAAATTTGGGCCAAATGTGGCCAAATTCGAGGCTTTCACCGACTCCTCTTGGATCCCTTGGCCCTATTTTGTTGTATCCTGTCAGGCTGAGCACGAAAATGACAAAGACAATCAACAGAGAGGCTGGCAAGTACCGGATTTGGCGACAAAACCCCGTTTTTGGCTCAATTTCCATACAAAACGTCGAAATTTGGGCCAAATGTGGCCAAATTCGAGGCTTTCACCGACTCCCATTGGATCCCTTGGCCATATTTTGTTGTATCCTGTCAGGCTGAGCAAAAAAATGCCCAAGGGCATCAAGCAATTCAGTGGTAAGTACCGATTTTTGCGACAAATGCACAGAAATGCTTAGAATTTGCTTGTAATGTCAATTCTGTGATTATTTCGTCAAATTGGAGCCTTTCACCGAGATTTCTTGGAGCCTTTGGACATATTCTGTTGTAACTTATCAGGCTGAGCACGAAAATGACAAAGACAATCAACAGAGAGGCTGGCAAGTACCGGATTTGGCGACAAAACCCCGTTTTTGGCTCAGTTTCCATACAAAACTTCGAAATTTGGGCCAAATTTGGCAAAATTCGAGGCTTTCACCAACTCCTCTTGGATCCCTTGGCCCTATTTTGTTGTATCCTGTCAGGCTGAGCACGAAAATGACAAAGACAATCAACAGAGAGGCTGGCAAGTACCGGATTTGGCGACAAAACCCCGTTTTTGGCTCAATTTCCATACAAAACGTCGAAATTTGGGCCAAATGTGGCCAAATTCGAGGCTTTCACGGACTCCCATTGGATCCCTTGGCCATATTTTGTTGTATCCTGTCAGGCTGAGCAAAAAAATGCCCAAGGGCATCAAGCAATTCAGTGGTAAGTACCGATTTTTGCGACAAATGCACAGAAATGCTTAGAATTTGCTTGTAATGTCAATTCTGTGATTATTTCGTCAAATTGGAGCCTTTCACCGAGATTTCTTGGAGCCTTTGGACATATTCTGTTGTAACCTATCAGGCTGAGCACGAATATGACAAAGACAGTCAACAGAGAGGCTGGCAAGTACCGGATTTGGCGACAAAACCCCGTTTTTGGCTCAATTTCCATACAAAACGTCGAAATTTGGGCCAAATGTGGCCAAATTCGAGGCTTTCACCAACTCCTCTTGGATCCCTTGGCCCTATTTTGTTGTATCCTGTCAGGCTGAGCACGAAAATGACAAAGACAATCAACAGAGAGGCTGGCAAGTACCTGATTTGGCGACAAAACCACGTTTTTGGCTCAATTTCCATACAAAACGTCGAAATTTGGGCCAAATGTGGCCAAATTCGAGGCTTTCACCGACTCCCATTGGATCCCTTGGCCATATTTTGTTGTATCCTGTCAGGCTGAGCAAAAAAATGCCCAAGGGCATCAAGCAATTCAGTGGTAAGTACCGATTTTTGCGACAAATGCACAGAAATGCTTAGAATTTGCTTGTAATGTCAATTCTGTGATTATTTCGTCAAATTGGAGCCTTTCACCGAGATTTCTTGGAGCCTTTGGACATATTCTGTTGTAACCTATCAGGCTGAGCACGAATATGACAAAGACAGTCAACAGAGAGGCTGGCAAGTACCGGATTTGGCGACAAAACCCCGTTTTTGGCTCAATTTCCATAGAAAACGTCGAAAGTTTGGCCAAATGTGGCCAAATTCGAGGCTTTCACCGACTCGTCTTGGATACCTTGGCCCTATTTTGTTGTATCCTGTCAGGCTGAGCACGAATATGGCAAAGACAGTCAACAGAGAGGCTGGCAAGTACCGGATTTGGCGACAAAACCCCGTTTTTGGCTCAATTTCCATAGAAAACGTCGAATGTTTGGCCAAATGTGGCCAAATTCGAGGCTTTCACCGACTCGTCTTGGATACCTTGGCCCTATTTTGTTGTATCCTGTCAGGCTGAGCACGAATATGGCAAAGACAGTCAACAGAGAGGCTGGCAAGTACCGGATTTGGCGACAAAACCCCGTTTTTGGCTCAAATTCTATACAAAACGTCGAAGTTTGGGCCAAATGTGGCCAAATTCGAGGCTTTCATCGACTCCTCTTGGATCCCTTGGCCCTATTTTGTTGTATCCTGTCAGGCTGAGCACGAAAATGACAAAGACAATCAACAGAGAGGCTGGCAAGTACCGGATTTGGCGACAAAACCCCGTTTTTGGCTCAATTTCCATACAAAACGTCGAAATTTGGGCCATATGTGGCCAAATTCGAGGCTTTCACCGACTCCCATTGGATCCCTTGGCCATATTTTGTTGTATCCTGTCAGGCTGAGCAAAAAAATGCCCAAGGGCATCAAGCAATTCAGTAATAAGTACCGATTTTTGCGACAAATGCACAGAAATGCTTAGAATTTGCTTGTAATGTCAATTCTGTGATTATTTCGTCAAATTGGAGCCTTTCACCGAGATTTCTTGGAGCCTTTGGACATATTCTGTTGTAACCTATCAGGCTGAGCACGAAAATGACAAAGACAATCAACAGAGAGGCTGGCAAGTACCGGATTTGGCGACAAAACCCCGTTTTTGGCTCAATTTCCATACAAAACGTCGAAATTTGGGCCAAATGTGGCCAAATTCGAGGCGTTCACCGACTCCCATTGGATCCCTTGGCCATATTTTGTTGTATCCTTTCAACCTGAGCAAAAAAATGCCCAAGGGCATCAAGCAATTCAGTGGTAAGTACCGATTTTTGCGACAAATGCACAGAAATGCTTAGAATTTGCTTGTAATGTCAATTCTGTGATTATTTCGTCTAATTGGAGCCTTTCACCGAGATTTCTTGGAGCCTTTGGACATATTCTGTTGTAACCTATCAGGCTGAGCACGAATATGACAAAGACAGTCAACAGAGAGGCTGGCAATAACCGGATTTGGCGACAAAACCCCGTTTTTGACTCAATTTCCATACAAAACGTCGAAATTTTGGCCAAATGTGGCCAAATTCGAGGCTTTCACCGACTCCTCTTGGATACCTTGGCCCTATTTTGTTGTATCCTGTCATGCTGAGCACGAATATGGCAAAGACAGTCAACAGAGAGGCTGGCAAGTACCGGATTTGGCGACAAAACCCCGTTTTTGGCTCAATTTCCATACAAAACGTCGAAATTTGGGCCAAATGTGGCCAAATTCGAGGCTTTCCCCGACTCCTCTTGGATCCCTTGGCCCTATTTTGTTGTATCCTGTCAGGCTGAGCACGAAAATGACAAAGACAATCAACAGAGAGGCTGGCAAGTACCGGATTTGGCGACAAAACCCCGTTTTTGGCTCAATTTCCATAGAAAACGTCGAAATTTGGGCCAAATGTGGCCAAATTCGAGGCTTTCACCGACTCCCATTGGATCCCTTGGCCATATTTTGTTGTATCCTGTCAGGCTGAGCAAAAAAATGCCCAAGGGCATCAAGCAATTCAGTGGTAAGTACCGATTTTTGCGACAAATGCACAGAAATGCTTAGAATTTGCTTGTAATGTCAATTCTGTGATTATTTCGTCAAATTGGAGCCTTTCACCGAGATTTCTTGGAGCCTTTGGACATATTCTGTTGTAACCTATCAGGCTGAGCACGAATATGACAAAGACAGTCAACAGAGAGGCTGGCAAGTACCGGATTTGGCGACAAAACCCCGTTTTTGGCTCAATTTCCATACAAAACGTCGAAATTTTGGCCAAATGTGGCCAAATTCGAGGCTTTCACCGACTCCTCTTGGATACCTTGGCCCTATTTTGTTGTATCCTGTCAGGCTGAGCACGAATATGGCAAAGACAGTCAACAGAGAGGCTGGCAAGTACCGGATTTGGCGACAAAACCCCGTTTTTGGCTCAATTTCCATACAAAACGTCGAAATTTGGGCCAAATGTGGCCAAATTCGAGGCTTTCACCGACTCCTCTTGGATCCCTTGGCCCTATTTTGTTGTATCCTGTCAGGCTGAGCACGAATATGACAAAGACAGTCAACAGAGAGGCTGGCAAGTACCGGATTTGGCGACAAAACCCCGTTTTTGGCTCAATTTCCATACAAAACGTCGAAATTTGGGCCAAATGTGGCCAAATTCGAGGCTTTCACCGACTCCCATTGGATCCCTTGGCCATATTTTGTTGTATCCTGTCAGGCTGAGCAAAAAAATGCCCAAGGGCATCAAGCAATTCAGTGGTAAGTACCGATTTTTGCGACAAATGCACAGAAATGCTTAGAATTTGCTTGTAATGTCAATTCTGTGATTATTTCGTCAAATTGGAGCCTTTCACCGAGATTTCTTGGAGCCTTTGGACATATTCTGTTGTAACCTATCAGGCTGAGCACGAATATGACAAAGACAGTCAACAGAGAGGCTGGCAAGTACCGGATTTGGCGACAAAACCCCGTTTTTGGCTCAATTTCCATAGAAAACGTCAAAATTTGGGCCAAATGTGGCCAAATTCGAGGCTTTCACCGACTCCCATTGGATCCTTTGGCCATATTTTGTTGTATCCTGTCAGGCTGAGCAAAAAAATGCCCAAGGGCATCAAGCAATTCAGTGGTAAGTACCGATTTTTGCGACAAATGCACAGAAATGCTTAGAATTTGCTTGTAATGTCAATTCTGTGATTATTTCGTCAAATTGGAGCCTTTCACCGAGATTTCTTGGAGCCTTTGGACATATTCTGTTGTAACCTATCAGGCTGAGCACGAAAATGACAAAGACAATCAACAGAGAGGCTGGCAAGTACCGGATTTGGCGACAAAACCCCGTTTTTGGCTCAATTTCAATAGAAAACGTCGAAATTTGGGCCAAATGTGGCCAAATTCGAGGCTTTCACCGACTCCCATTGGATCCCTTGGCCATATTTTGTTGTATCCTGTCAGGCTGAGCAAAAAAATGCCCAAGGGCATCAAGCAATTCAGTGGTAAGTACCGATTTTTGCGACAAATGCACAGAAATGCTTAGAATTTGCTTGTAATGTCAATTCTGTGATTATTTCGTCAAATTGGAGCCTTTCACCGAGATTTCTTGGAGCCTTTGGACATATTCTGTTGTAACCTATCAGGCTGAGCACGAATATGACAAAGACAGTCAACAGAGAGGCTGGCAAGTACCGGATTTGGCGACAAAACCCCGTTTTTGGCTCAATTTCCATACAAAACGTCGAAATTTGGGCCAAATGTGGCCAAATTCGAGGCTTTCACCGACTCCTCTTGGATCCCTTGGCCCTATTTTGTTGTATCCTGTCAGGCTGAGCACGAATATGGCAAAGACAGTCAACAGAGAGGCTGGCAAGTACCGGATTTGGCGACAAAACCCCGTTTTTGGCTCAATTTCCATAGAAAACGTCGAAATTTGGGCCAAATGTGGCCAAATTCGAGGCTTTCACCGACTCCCATTGGATCCCTTGGCCATATTTTGTTGTATCCTGTCAGGCTGAGCAAAAAAATTCCCAAGGGCATCAAGCAATTCAGTGGTAAGTACCGATTTTTGCGAAAAATGCACAGAAATGCTTAGAATTTGCTTGTAATGTCAATTCTGTGATTATTTCGTCAAATTGGAGCCTTTCACCGAGATTTCTTGGAGCCTTTGGACATATTCTGTTGTAACCTATCAGGCTGAGCACGAATATGACAAAGACAGTCAACAGAGAGGCTGGCAAGTACCGGATTTGGCGACAAAACCCCGTTTTTGGCTCAATTTCCATACAAAACGTCGAAATTTGGGCCAAATGTGGCCAAATTCGAGGTTTTCACCAACTCCCATTGGATCCTTTGGCCATAATTTGTTGTATCCTGTCAGGCTGAGCAAAAAAATGCCCAAGGGCATCAAGCAATTCAGTGGTAAGTACCGATTTTTGCGACAAATGCACAGAAATGCTTAGAATTTGCTTGTAATGTCAATTCTGTGATTATTTCGTCAAATTGGAGCCTTTCACCGAGATTTCTTGGAGCCTTTGGACATATTCTGTTGTAACCTATCAGGCTGAGCACGAATATGACAAAGACAGTCAACAGAGAGGCTGGCAAGTACTGGATTTGGCGACAAAACCCCGTTTTTGGCTCAATTTCCATACAAAACGTCGAAATTTGGGCCAATTGTGGCCAAATTCGAGGCTTTCACCGACTCCTCTTGGATCCCCTGGCCCTATTTTGTTGTATCCTGTCAGGCTGAGCACGAATATGGCAAAGACAGTCAACAGAGAAGCTGGCAAGTACCGGATTTGGCGACAAAACCCCGTTTTTGGCTCAATTTCCATACAAAACGTCGAAATTTGGGCCAAATGTGGCCAAATTCGAGGCTTTCACCGACTCCCATTGGATCCCTTGGCCATATTTTGTTGTATCCTGTCAGGCTGAGCAAAAAAATGCCCAAGGGCATCAAGCAATTCAGTGGTAAGTACCGATTTTTGCGACAAATGCACAGAAATGCTTAGAATTTGCTTGTAATGTCAATTCTGTGATTATTTCGTCAAATTGGAGCCTTTCACCGAGATTTCTTGGAGCCTTTGGACATATTCTGTTGTAACCTATCAGGCTGAGCACGAATATGACAAAGACAGTCAACAGAGAGGCTGGCAAGTACTGGATTTGGCGACAAAACCCCGTTTTTGGCTCAATTTCCATACAAAACGTCGAAATTTGGGCCAAATGTGGCCAAATTCGAGGCTTTCACCGACTCCCATTGGATCCTTTGGCCATATTTTGTTGTATCCTGTCAGGCTGAGCAAAAAAATGCCCAAGGGCATCAAGCAATTCAGTGGTAAGTACCGATTTTTGCGACAAATGCACAGAAATGCTTAGAATTTGCTTGTAATGTCAATTCTGTGATTATTTCGTCAAATTGGAGCCTTTCACCGAGATTTCTTGGAGCCTTTGGACATATTCTGTTGTAACCTATCAGGCTGAGCACGAATATGACAAAGACAGTCAACAGAGAGGCTGGCAAGTACCGGATTTGGCGACAAAACCCCGTTTTTGGCTCAATTTCCATACAAAACGTCGAAATTTGGGCCAAATGTGGCCAAATTCGAGGCTTTCACCGACTCCTCTTGGATCCCTTGGCCCTATTTTGTTGTATCCTGTCAGGCTGAGCACGAAAATGACAAAAACAATCAACAGAGAGGCTGGCAAGTACCGGATTTGGCGACAAAACCCCGTTTTTGGCTCAATTTCCATACAAAACGTCGAAATTTGGGCCAAATGTGGCCAAATTCGAGGCTTTCACCGACTCCTCTTGGATCCCTTGGCCATATTTTGTTGTATCCTGTCAGGCTGAGCAAAAAAATGCCCAAGGGCATCAAGCAATTCAGTGGTAAGTACCGATTTTTGCGACAAATGCACAGAAATGCTTAGAATTTGCTTGTAATGTCAATTCTGTGATTATTTCGTCAAATTGGAGCCTTTCACCGAGATTTCTTGGAGCCTTTGGACATATTCTGTTGTAACCTGTCAGGCTGAGCACGAATATGACAAAGACAGTCAACAGAGAGGCTGGCAAGTACCGGATTTGGCGACAAAACCCCGTTTTTGGCTCAATTTCCATACAAAACGTCGAAATTTAGGGCCAAATGTGGCCAAATTCGAGGCTATCACCGACTCCTCTTGGATACCTTGGCCCTATTTTGTTGTATCCTGTCAGGCTGAGCACGAAAATGACAAAGACAATTAACAGAGAGGCTGGCAAGTACCGGATTTGGCGACAAAACCCCGTTTTTGGCTCAATTTCCATACAAAACGTCGAAATTTGGGCCAAATGTGGCCAAATTCGAGGCTTTCACCGACTCCCATTGGATCCCTTGGCCATATTTTGTTGTATCCTGTCAGGCTGAGCAAAAAAATGCCCAAGGGCATCAAGCAATTCAGTGGTAAGTACCGATTTTTGCGACAAATGCACAGAAATGCTTAGAATTTGCTTGTAATGTCAATTCTGTGATTATTTCGTCAAATTGGAGCCTTTCACCGAGATTTCTTGGAGCCTTTGGACATATTCTGTTGTAACCTATCAGGCTGAGCACAAATATGACAAAGACAGTCAACAGAGAGGCTGGCAAGTACCGGATTTGGCGACAAAACCCCGTTTTTGGCTCAATTTCCATACAAAACGTCGAAATTTGGGCCAAATGTGGCCAAATTCGAGGCTTTCACCAACTCCTCTTGGATCCCTTGGCCCTATTTTGTTGTATCCTGTCAGGCTGAGCACGAAAATGACAAAGACAATCAACAGAGAGGCTGGCAAGTACCGGATTTGGCGACAAAACCCCGTTTTTGGCTCAATTTCCATACAAAACGTCGAAATTTGGGCCAAATGTGGCCAAATTCGACGCTTTCACCGACTCCCATTGGATCCCTTGGCCCTATTTGGTTGTATCCTGTCAGGCTGAGCAAAAAAATGCCCAAGGGCATCAAGCAATTCAGTGGTAAGTACCGATTTTTGCGACAAATGCACAGAAATGCTTAGAATTTGCTTGTAATGTCAATTCTGTGATTATTTCGTCAAATTGGAGCCTTTCACCGAGATTTCTTGGAGCCTTTGGACATATTCTGTTGTAACCTATCAGGCTGAGCACGAATATGACAAAGACAATCAACAGAGAGGCTGGCAAGTACCGGATTTGGCGACAAAACCCCGTTTTTGGCTCAATTTCCATACAAAACGTCGAAATTTGGGCCAAATGTGGCCAAATTCGAGGCTTTCACCGACTCCTCTTGGATCCCTTGGCCCTATTTTGTTGTATCCTGTCAGGCTGAGCACGAATATGGCAAAGACAGTCAACAGAGAGGCTGGCAAGTACCGGATTTGGCGACAAAACCCCGTTTTTGGCTCAATTTCCATACAAAACGTCGAAATTTGGGCCAAATGTGGCCAAATTCGAGGCTTTCACCGACTCCCATTGGATCCCTTGGCCATATTTTGTTGTATCCTGTCAGGCTGAGCAAAAAAATGCCCAAGGGCATCAAGCAATTCAGTGGTAAGTACCGATTTTTGCGACAAATGCACAGAAATGCTTAGAATTTGCTTGTAATGTCAATTCTGTGATTATTTCGTCAAATTGGAGCCTTTCACCGAGATTTCTTGGAGCCTTTGGACATATTCTGTTGTAACCTATCAGGCTGAGCACGAATATGACAAAGACAGTCAACAGAGAGGCTGGCAAGTACCGGATTTGGCGACAAAACACCGTTTTTGGCTCAATTTCCTTACAAAACGTCGAAATTTTGGCCAAATGTGGCCAAATTCGAGGCTTTCACCGACTCCTCTTGGATACCTTGGCCCTATTTTGTTGTATCCTGTCAGGCTGAGCACGAATATGGCAGAGACAGTCAACAGAGAGGCTGGCAAGTACCGGATTTGGCGACAAAACCCCGTTTTTGGCTCAATTTCCATACAAAACGTCGAAATTTGGGCCAAATGTGGCCAAATTCGAGGCTTTCACCGACTCCTCTTGGATCTCTTGGCCCTATTTTGTTGTATCCTGTCAAGCTGAGCACGAAAATGACAAAGACAATCAACAGAGAGGCTGGCAAGTACCGGATTTGGCGACAAAACCCCGTTTTTGGCTCAATTTCCATACAAAACGTCGAAATTTGGGCCAAATGTGGCCAAAGTCGAGGCTTTCACCGACTCCCATTGGATCCCTTGGCCATATTTTGTTGTATCCTGTCAGGCTGAGCAAAAAAATGCCCAAGGGCATCAAGCAATTCAGTTGTAAGTACCGATTTTTGCGACAAATGCACAGAAATGCTTAGAATTTGCTTGTAATGTCAATTCTGTGATTATTTCGTCAAATTGGAGCCTTTCACCGAGATTTCTTGGAGCCTTTGGACATATTCTGTTGTAACCTATCAGGCTGAGCACGAATATGACAAAGACAGTCAACAGAGAGGCTGGCAAGTACTGGATTTGGCGACAAAACCCCGTATTTGGCTCAATTTCCATACAAAACGTCGGAATTTGGGCCAAATGTGGCCAAATTCGAGGCTTTCACCGACTCCTCTTGGATCCCTTGGCCCTATTTTGTTGTATCCTGTCAGGCTGAGCACGAATATGGCAAAGACAGTCAACAGAGAGGCTGGCAAGTACCGGATTTGGCGACAAAACCCCGTTTTTGGCTCAATTTCCATACAAAACGTCGAAATTTGGGCCAAATATGGCCAAATTCGAGGCTTTCACCGACTCCTCTTGGATCCCTTGGCCATATTTGGTTGTATCCTGTCATACTGAGCAAATAAATGCGCAAGGGCATCAAGCAATTCAGTGGTAAGTACCGATATTTGCGACAAATGCACAGAAATGCTTAGAATTTGCTTGTAATGTCAATTCTGTGATTATTTCGTCAAATTGGAGCCTTTCACCGAGATTTCTTGGAGCCTTTGGACATATTCTGTTGTAACCTATCAGGCTGAGCACGAAAATGATAAAGACAATCAACAGAGAGGCTGGCAAGTACCGGATTTGGCGACAAAACCCCGTTTTCGGCTAAATTTCCATACAAAACGTCGAAATTTGGGCCAAATGTGGCCAAATTCGAGGCTTTCACCGACTCCCATTGGATCCCTTGGCCATATTTTGTTGTATCCTGTCAGGCTGAGCAAAAAAATGCCCAAGGGCATCAAGCAATTCAGTGGTAAGTACCGATGTTTGCGACAAATGCACAGAAATGCTTAGAATTTGCTTGTAATGTCAATTCTGTGAATATTTCGTCAAATTGGAGCCTTTCACCAAGATTTCTTGGAGCCTTTGGACATATTCTGTTGTAACCTATCAGGCTGAGCACGAAAATGACAAAGACAATCAACAGAGAGGCTGGCAAGTACCGGATTTGGCGACAAAACCTCGTTTTTGGCTCAATTTCCATACAAAACGTCGAAATTTGTGCCAAATGTGGCCAAATTCGAGGCTTTCACCGACTCCTCTTGGATCCCTTGGCCCTATTTTGTTGTATCCTGTCAGGCTGAGCACGAATATCGCAAAGACAGTCAACAGAGAGGCTGGCAAGTACCGGATTTGGCGACAAAACCCCGTTTTTGGCTCAATTTCCATACAAAACGTCGAAATTTGGGCCAAATGTGGCCAAATTCGAGGCTTTCACCGACTCCCATTTGATCCCTTAACCATATATTGTTGTATCCTGTCAGGCTGAGCAAAAAAATGCCCAAGGGCATCAAGCAATTCAGTGGTAAGTACCGATTTTTGCGACAAATGCACAAAAATGCTTAGAATTTGCTTGTAATGTCAATTCTGTGATTATTTCGTCAAATTGGAGCCTTTCACCGAGATTTCTTGGAGCCTTTGGACATATTCTGTTGTAACCTATCAGGCTGAGCACGAATATGACAAAGACAGTCAACAGAGAGGCTGGCAAGTACCGGATTTGGCGACAAAACCCCGTTTTTTGCTCAATTTCCATACAAAACGTCGAAATTTTGGCCAAATGTGGCCAAATTCGAGGCTTTCACCGACTCCTCTTGGATCCCTTGGCCCTATTTTGTTGTATCCTGTCAGGCTGAGCACGAAAATGACAAAGACAATCAACAGAGAGGCTGGCAAGTACCGGATTTGGCGACAAAACCCCGTTTTTGGCTCAATTTCCATACAAAACGTCGAAATTTGGGCCAAATGTGGCCAAATTCGAGGCTTTCACCGACTCCTCTTGGATCCCTTTGTTCTATTTTGTTGTATCCTGTCAGGCTGAGCACGAATATGGCAAAGACAGTCAACAGAGAGGCTGGCAAGTACCGGATTTGGCGACAAAACCCCGTTTTTGGCTCAATTTCCATACAAAACGTCGAAATTTGGGCCAAATGTGGCCAAATTCGAGGCTTTCACCGACTCCCATTGGATCCCTTGGCCATATTTTGTTGTATCCTGTCAGGCTGAGCAAAAAAATGCCCAAGGGCATCAAGCAATTCAGTGGTAAGTACCGATTTTTGCGACAAATGCACAGAAATGCTTAGAATTTGCTTGTAATGTCAATTCTGTGATTATTTCGTCAAATTGGAGCCTTTCACCGAGATTTCTTGGAGCCTTTTGACATATTCTGTTGTAACCTATCAGGCTGAGCACGAATATGACAAAGACAGTCAACAGAGAGGCTGGCAAGTACCGGATTTGGCGACAAAACCCCGTTTTTGGCTCAATTTCCATACAAAACGTCGAAATTTGGGCCAAATGTGGCCAAATTCGAGGCTTTCACCGACTCCTCTTGGAACCCTTGGCCCTATTTTGTTGTATCCTGTCAGGCTGAGCACGAAAATGACAAAGACAATCAACAGAGAGGCTGGCAAGTACCGGATTTGGCGACAAAACCCCGTTTTTGGCTCAATTTCCATACAAAACGTCGAAATTTGTGCCAAATGTGGCCAAATTCGAGGCTTTCACCGACTCCTCTTGGAACCCTTGGCCCTATTCTGTTGTAACCTATCAGGCTGAGCACGAAAATGACAAAGACAATCAACAGAGAGGCTGGCAAGTACCGGATTTGGCGACAAAACCTCGTTTTTGGCTCAATTTCCATACAAAACGTCGAAATTTGTGCCAAATGTGGCCAAATTCGAGGCTTTCACCGACTCCTCTTGGATCCCTTGGCCCTATTTTGTTGTATCCTGTCAGGCTGAGCACGAATATCGCAAAGACAGTCAACAGAGAGGCTGGCAAGTACCGGATTTGGCGACAAAACCCCGTTTTTGGCTCAATTTCCATACAAAACGTCGAAATTTGGGCCAAATGTGGCCAAATTCGAGGCTTTCACCGACTCCCATTTGATCCCTTAACCATATATTGTTGTATCCTGTCAGGCTGAGCAAAAAAATGCCCAAGGGCATCAAGCAATTCAGTGGTAAGTACCGATTTTTGCGACAAATGCACAAAAATGCTTAGAATTTGCTTGTAATGTCAATTCTGTGATTATTTCGTCAAATTGGAGCCTTTCACCGAGATTTCTTGGAGCCTTTGGACATATTCTGTTGTAACCTATCAGGCTGAGCACGAATATGACAAAGACAGTCAACAGAGAGGCTGGCAAGTACCGGATTTGGCGACAAAACCCCGTTTTTTGCTCAATTTCCATACAAAACGTCGAAATTTTGGCCAAATGTGGCCAAATTCGAGGCTTTCACCGACTCCTCTTGGATCCCTTGGCCCTATTTTGTTGTATCCTGTCAGGCTGAGCACGAAAATGACAAAGACAATCAACAGAGAGGCTGGCAAGTACCGGATTTGGCGACAAAACCCCGTTTTTGGCTCAATTTCCATACAAAACGTCGAAATTTGGGCCAAATGTGGCCAAATTCGAGGCTTTCACCGACTCCTCTTGGATCCCTTTGTTCTATTTTGTTGTATCCTGTCAGGCTGAGCACGAATATGGCAAAGACAGTCAACAGAGAGGCTGGCAAGTACCGGATTTGGCGACAAAACCCCGTTTTTGGCTCAATTTCCATACAAAACGTCGAAATTTGGGCCAAATGTGGCCAAATTCGAGGCTTTCACCGACTCCCATTGGATCCCTTGGCCATATTTTGTTGTATCCTGTCAGGCTGAGCAAAAAAATGCGCAAGGGCATCAAGCAATTCAGTGGTAAGTACCGATTTTTGCGACAAATGCACAGAAATGCTTAGAATTTGCTTGTAATGTCAATTCTGTGATTATTTCGTCAAATTGGAGCCTTTCACCGAGATTTCTTGGAGCCTTTTGACATATTCTGTTGTAACCTATCAGGCTGAGCACGAATATGACAAAGACAGTCAACAGAGAGGCTGGCAAGTACCGGATTTGGCGACAAAACCCCGTTTTTGGCTCAATTTCCATACAAAACGTCGAAATTTGGGCCAAATGTGGCCAAATTCGAGGCTTTCACCGACTCCTCTTGGAACCCTTGGCCCTATTTTGTTGTATCCTGTCAGGCTGAGCACGAAAATGACAAAGACAATCAACAGAGAGGCTGGCAAGTACCGGATTTGGCGACAAAACCCCGTTTTTGGCTCAATTTCCATACAAAACGTCGAAATTTGGGCCAAATGTGGCCAAATTCGAGGCTTTCACCGACTCCTCTTGGATCCCTTGGCCCTATTTTGTTGTATCCTGTCAGGCTGAGCACGAATATGGCAAAGACAGTCAACAGAGAGGCTGGCAAGTACCGGATTTGGCGACAAAACCCCGTTTTTGGCTCAATTTCCATACAAAACGTCGAAATTTGGGCCAAATGTGGCCAAATTCGAGGTTTTCACCGACTCCCATTGGATCCCTTGGCCATATTTTGTTGTATCCTGTCAGGCTGAGCAAAAAAATGCCCAAGGGCATCAAGCAATTCAGTGGTAAGTACCGATTTTTGCGACAAATGCACAGAAATGCTTAGAATTTGCTTGTAATGTCAATTCTGTGATTATTTCGTCAAATTGGAACCTTTCACCGAGATTTCTTGGAGCCTTTGGACATATTCTGTTGTAACCTATCAGGCTGAGCACGAAAATGATAAAGACATTCAACAGAGAGGCTGGCAAGTACCGGATTTGGCGACAAAACCCCGTTTTTGGCTCAATTTCCATACAAAACGTCGAAATTTGGGCCAAATGTGGCCAAATTCGAGGCTTTCACCGACTCCCATTGGATCCCTTGGCCATATTTTGTTGTATCCTGTCAGGCTGAGCAAAAAAATGCCCAAGGGCATCAAGCAATTCAGTGGTAAGTACCGATTTTTGCGACAAATGCACAGAAATGCTTAGAATTTGCTTGTAATGTCAATTCTGTGATTATTTCGTCAAATTGGAGCCTTTCACGGAGATTTCTTGGAGCCTTTGGACATATTCTGTTGTAACCTATCACGCTGAGCACGAAAATGACAAAGAAAATCAACAGAGAGGCTGGCAAGTACCGGATTTGGCGACAAAACCCCGTTTTTGGCTCAATTTCCATACAAAACGTCGAAATTTGGGCCAAATGTGGCAAAATTCGAGGCTTTCACCGACTCCTCTTGGATCCCTTGACCCTATTTTGTTGTATCCTGTCAGGCTGAGCACGAAAATGACAAAGACAATCAACAGAGAGGCTGGCAAGTACCGGATTTGGCGACAAAACCACGTTTTTGGCTCAATTTCCATACAAAACGTCGAAATTTGGGCCAAATGTGGCCAAATTCGAGGCTTTCACCGACTCCCATTGGATCCCTTGGCCATATTTTGTTGTATCCTGTCAGGCTGAGCAAAAAAATGCCCAAGGGCATCAAGCAATTCAGTGGTAAGTACCGGTTTTTGCGACAAATGCACAGAAATGCTTAGAATTTGCTTGTAATGTCAATTCTGTGATTATTTCGTCAAATTGGAGCCTTTCACCGAGATTTCTTGGAGCCTTTGGACATATTCTGTTGTAACCTATCAGGCTGAGCATGAAAATGACAAAGACAATCAACAGAGAGGCTGGCAAGTACCGGATTTGGCGACAAAACCCCGTTTTTGGCTCAATTTCCATACAAAACGTCGAAATTTGGGCCAAATGTGGCCAAATTCGAGGTTTTCACCGACTCCCATTTGATCCCTTGGCCCTATTTTGTTGTATCCTGTCAGGCTGAGCACGAAAATGACAAAGACAATCAACAGAGAGGCTGGCAAGTACCGGATTTGGCGACAAAACCCCGTTTTTGGCCCAATTTCCATACAAAACGTCGAAATTTGGGCCAAATGTGGCCAAATTCGAGGCTTTCACCGACTCCCATTGGATCCCTTGGCCATATTTTGTTGTATCCTGTCAGGCTGAGCAAAAAAATGCCCAAGGGCATTAAGCAATTCAGTGGTAAGTACCGATTTTTGCGACAAATGCACAGAAATGCTTAGAATTTGCTTGTAATGTCAATTCTGTGATTATTTCGTCAAATTGGAGCCTTTCACCGAGATTTCTTGGAGCCTTTGGACATATTCTGTTGTAACCTATTAGGCTGAGCACGAATATGACAAAGACAGTCAACAGAGAGGCTGGCAAGTACCGGATTTGGCGACAAAACCCCGTTTTTGGCTCAATTTCCATACAAAACGTCGAAATTTGGGCCAAATGTGGCCAAATTCGAGGCTTTCACCGACTCCCATTGGATCCCTTGGCCCTATTTTGTTGTATCCTGTCAGGCTGAGCACGAAAATGACAAAGACAATCAACAGAGAGGCTGGCAAGTACCGGATTTGGCGACAAAACCCCGTTTTTGGCTCAATTTCCATAGAAAACGTCGAAATTTGGGCCAAATGTGGCCAAATTCGAGGCTTTCACCGACTCCCATTGGATCCCTTGGCCATATTTTGTTGTATCCTGTCAGGCTGAGCAAAAAAATGCCCAAGGGCATCAAGCAATTCAGTGGTAAGTACCGATTTTTGCGACAAATGCACAGAAATGCTTAGAATTTGCTTGTAATGTCAATTCTGTGATTATTTCGTCAAATTGGAGCCTTTCACCGAGATTTTTTGGATCCTTTGGACATATTCTGTTGTAACCTATCAGGCTGAGCACGAAAATGACAAAGACAATCAACAGAGAGGCTGGCAAGTACCGGATTTGGCGACAAAACCCCGTTTTTGGCTCAATTTCCATACAAAACGTCGAAATTTGGGCCAAATGTGGCCAAATTCGAGGCTTTCACCGACTCCTCTTGGATCCCTTGGCCCTATTTTGTTGTATCCTGTCAGACTGAGCACGAAAATGACAAAGACAATCAACAGAGAGGCTGGCAAGTACCGGATTTGGCCTTTTGGCTCAATTTCCATACAAAACGTCGAAATTTGGGCCAAATGTGGCCAAATTCGAGGCTTTCACCGACTCCCATTGGATCCCTTGGCCATATTTTGTTGTATCCTGTCAGGCTGAGCAAAAAAATGCCCAAGGGCATCAAGCAATTCAGTGGTAAGTACCGATTTTTGCGACAAATGCACAGAAATGCTTAGAATTTGCTTGTAATGTCAATTCTGTGATTATTTCGTCAAATTGGAGCCTTTCACCGAGATTTCTTGGAGCCTTTGGACATATTCTGTTGTAACCTGTCAGGCTGAGCACGAATATGACAAAGACAGTCAACAGAGAGGCTGGCAAGTACCGGATTTGGCGACAAAACCCCGTTTTTGGCTCAATTTCCATACAAAACGTCGAATTTCGGGCCAAATGTGGCCAAATTCGAGGCTTTCACCGACTCCCATTGGATCCCTTGGCCATATTTTGTTGTATCTTGTCAGGCTGAGCAAAAAAATGCCCAAGGGCATCAAGCAATTCAGTGGTAAATACCGATTTTTGCGACAAATGCACAGAAATGCTTAGAATTTGCTTGTAATGTCAATTCTGTGATTATTTCGTCAAATTGGAGCCTTTCACCGAGATTTCTTGGAGCCTTTGGACATATTCTGTTGTAACCTATTAGGCTGAGCACGAATATGACAAAGACAGTCAACAGAGAGGCTGGCAAGTACTGGATTTGGCGACAAAACCCCGTTTTTGGCTCAATTTCCATACAAAACGTCGAAATTTGGGCCAAATGTGGCCAAATTCGAAGCTTTCACCGACTCCTCTTGGATCCCTTGGCCCTATTTTGTTGTATCCTGTCAGGCTGAGCACGAATATGGCAAAGACAGTCAACAGAGAGGCTGGCAAGTACCGGATTTGGCGACAAAACCCCGTTTTTGGCTCAATTTCCATACAAAACGTCGAATTTCGGGCCAAATGTGGCCAAATTCGAGGCTTTCACCGACTCCCATTGGATCCCTTGGCCATATTTTGTTGTATCTTGTCAGGCTGAGCAAAAAAATGCCCAAGGGCATCAAGCAATTCAGTGGTAAATACCGATTTTTGCGACAAATGCACAGAAATGCTTAGAATTTGCTTGTAATGTCAATTCTGTGATTATTTCGTCAAATTGGAGCCTTTCACCGAGATTTCTTGGAGCCTTTGGACATATTCTGTTGTAACCTGTCAGGCTGAGCACGAATATGACAAAGACAGTCAACAGAGAGGCTGGCAAGTACCGGATTTGGCGACAAAACCCCGTTTTTGGCTCAATTTCCATACAAAACGTCGAATTTCGGGCCAAATGTGGCCAAATTCGAGGCTTTCACCGACTCCCATTGGATCCCTTGGCCATATTTTGTTGTATCTTGTCAGGCTGAGCAAAAAAATGCCCAAGGGCATCAAGCAATTCAGTGGTAAATACCGATTTTTGCGACAAATGCACAGAAATGCTTAGAATTTGCTTGTAATGTCAATTCTGTGATTATTTCGTCAAATTGGAGCCTTTCACCGAGATTTCTTGGAGCCTTTGGACATATTCTGTTGTAACCTATTAGGCTGAGCACGAATATGACAAAGACAGTCAACAGAGAGGCTGGCAAGTACTGGATTTGGCGACAAAACCCCGTTTTTGGCTCAATTTCCATACAAAACGTCGAAATTTGGGCCAAATGTGGCCAAATTCGAGGCTTTCACCGACTCCTCTTGGATCCCTTGGCCCTATTTTGTTGTATCCTGTCAGGCTGAGCACGAATATGGCAAAGACAGTCAACAGAGAGGCTGGCAAGTACCGGATTTGGCGACAAAACCCCGTTTTTGGCTCAATTTCCATACAAAACGTCTAAATTTGGGCCAAATGTGGCCAAATTCGAGGCTTTCACCGACTCCCATTGGATCCCTTGGCCATATTTTGTTGTATCCTGTCAGGCTGAGCAAAAAATTGCCCAAGGGCATCAAGCAATTCAGTGGTAAGTACGGATTTATGCGACAAATGCACAGAAATGCTTAGAATTTGCTTGTAATGTCAATTCTGTGATTATTTCGTCAAATTGGAGCCTTTCACCGAGATTTCTTGGAGCCTTTGGACATATTCTGTTGTAACCTGTCAGGCTGAGCACGAATATGACAAAGACAGTCAACAGAGAGGCTGGCAAGTACCGGATTTGGCGACAAAACCCCGTTTTTGGCTCAATTTCCATTCAAAACGTCGAAATTTGGGCCAAATGTGGCCAAATTCGACGCTTTCACCGACTCCCATTGGATCCCTTGGCCATATTTTGTTGTATCCTGTCAGGCTGAGCAAAAAAATGCCCAAGGGCATCAAGCAATTCAGTGGTAAGTACCGATTTTTGCGACAAATGCACAGAAATGCTTAGAATTTGCTTGTAATGTCAATTCTGTGATTATTTCGTCAAATTGGAGCCTTTCACCGAGATTTCTTGGAGCCTTTGGACATATTCTGTTGTAACCTATTAGGCTGAGCACGAATATGACAAAGACAGTCAACAGAGAGGCTGGCAAGTACTGGATTTGGCGACAAAACCCCGTTTTTGGCTCAATTTCCATACAAAACGTCGAAATTTGGGCCAAATGTGGCCAAATTCGAGGCTTTCACCGACTCCTCTTGGATCTCTTGGCCCTATTTTGTTGT
The DNA here is from genome assembly GCF_058129835.1 of Hydra viridissima. Classification (NCBI taxonomy): domain Eukaryota; kingdom Metazoa; phylum Cnidaria; class Hydrozoa; order Anthoathecata; family Hydridae; genus Hydra; species Hydra viridissima. Next base: position 10,147,590 of record NW_028324306.1, read on the forward strand.
ATCCTGTCAGGCTGAGCACGAATATGGCAAAGACAGTCAACAGAGAGGCTGGCAAGTACCGGATTTGGCGACAAAACCCCGTTTTTGGCTCAATTTCCTTAGAAAACGTCGAAATTTGGGCCAAATGTGGCCAAATTCGAGGCTTTCACCGACTCCCATTGGATCCCTTGGCCCTATTTTGTTGTATCCAGTCAGGCTGAGCAAAAAAATGCCCAAGGGCATCAAGCAATTCAGTGGTAAGTACCGATTTTTGCGACAAATGCACAGAAATGCTTAGAATTTGCTTGTAATGTCAATTCTGTGATTATTTCGTCAAATTGGAGCCTTTCACCGAGATTTCTTGGAGCCTTTGGACATATTCTGTTGTAACCTATCAGGCTGAGCACGAATATGACAAAGACAGTCAACAGAGAGGCTGGCAAGTACCGGATTTGGCGACAAAACCCCGTTTTTGGCTCAATTTCCATACAAAACGTCGAAATTTTGGCCAAATGTGGCCAAATTCGAGGCTTTCACCGACTCCTCTTGGATACCTTGGCCCTATTTTGTTGTATCCTGTCAGGCTGAGCACGAATATGGCAAAGACAGTCAACAGAGAGGCTGGCAAGTACCGGATTTGGCGACAAAACCCCGTTTTTGGCTCAATTTCCATACAAAACGTCGAAATTTGGGCCAAATGTGGCCAAATTCGAGGCTTTCACCGACTCCTCTTGGATCCATTGGCCCTATTTTGTTGTATCTTGTCAAGCTGAGCACGAAAATGACAAAGACAATCAACAGAGAGGCTGGCAAGTACCGGATTTGGCGACAAAACTCCGTTTTTGGCTCAATTTCCATAGAAAACGTCGAAATTTGGGCCAAATGTGGCCAAATTCGAGGCTTTCACCGACTCCCATTGGATCCCTTGGCCATATTTTGTTGTATCCTGTCAGGCTGAGCAAAAAAATGCCCAAGGGCATCAAGCAATTCAGTGGTAAGTACCGATTTTTGCGACAAATGCACAGAAATGCTTAGAATTTGCTTGTAATGTCAATTCTGTGATTATTTCGTCAAGTTGGAGCCTTTCACCGAGATTTCTTGGAGCCTTTGGACATATTCTGTTGTAACCTATCAAGCTGAGCACGGAAATGACAAAGACAATCAACAGAGAGGCTGGCAAGTACCGGATTTAACGACAAAACCCCGTTTTTGGCTCAATTTCCATACAAAACGTCGAAATTTGGGCCAAATGTGGCCAAATTCGAGGCTTTCACCGACTCCCATTGGATCCCTTGGCCATATTTTGTTGTATCCTGTCAGGCTGAGCAAAAAAATGCCCAAGGGCATCAAGCAATTCAGTGGTAAGTACCGATTTTTGCGACAAATGCACAGAAATGCTTAGAGTTTGCTTGTAATGTCAATTCTGTGATTATTTCGTCAAATTGGAGCCTTTCACCGAGATTTCTTGGAGCCTTTGGACATATTCTGTTGTAACCTATCAGGCTGAGCACGAAAATGACAAAGACAATCAACAGAGAGGCTGGCAAGTACCGGATTTGGCGACAAAACCCCGTTTTTGGCTCAATTTCCATACAAAACGTCGAAATTTGGGCCAAATGTGGCCAAATTCGAGGCTTTCACCGACTCCCATTGGATCCCTTGGCCATATTTTGTTGTATCCTGTCAGGCTGAGCAAAAAAATGCCCAAGGGCATCAAGCAATTCAGTGGTAAGTACCGATTTTTGCGACAAATGCACAGAAATGCTTTGAATTTGCTTGTAATGTCAATTCTGTGATTATTTCGTCAAATTGGAGCCTTTCACCGAGATTTCTTGGAGCCTTCGGACATATTCTGTTGTAACCTATCAGGCTGAGCACGAAAATGACAAAGACAATCAACAAAGAGGCTTGCAAGTACCGGATTTGGCGATAAAACCCCGTTTTTGGCTCAATTTCCATACAAAACGTCGAAATTTGGGCCAAATGTGGCCAAATTCGAGGCTTTCACCGACTCCTCTTGGATCCCTTGGCCCTATTTTGTTGTATCCTGTCAGGCTGAGCACGAAAATGACAAAGACAATCAACAGAGAGGCTGGCAAGTACCGGATTTGGCGACAAAACCCCGTTTTTGGCTCAATTTCCATACAAAACGTCGAAATTTGGGCCAAATGTGGCCAAATTCGAGGCTTTCACCGACTCCCATTGGATCCCTTGGCCATATTTTGTTGTATCCTGTCAGGCTGAGCAAAAAAATGCCCAAGGGCATCAAGCAATTCAGTGGTAAGTACCGATTTTTGCGACAAATGCACAGAAATGCTTAGAATTTGCTTGTAATGTCAATTCTGTGATTATTTCGTCAAATTGGAGCCTTTCACCGAGATTTCTTGGAGCCTTTGGACATATTCTGTTGTATCCTGTCAGGCTGAGCACGAATATGGCAAAGACAGTCAACAGAGAGGCTGGCAAGTACCGGATTTGGCGACAAAACCCCGTTTTTGGCTCAATTTCCATACAAAACGTCGAAATTTTGGCCAAATGTGGCCAAATTCGTGGCTTTCACCGACTCCTCTTGGATACCTTGGCCCTATTTGGTTGTATCCTGTCAGGCTGAGCACGAATATGGCAAAGACAGTCAACAGAGAGGCTGGCAAGTACCGGATTTGGCGACAAAACCCCGTTTTTGGCTCAATTTCCATACAAAACGTCGAAATTTGGGCCAAATGTGGCCAAATTCGAGGCTTTCACCGACTCCTCTTGGATCCCTTGGCCCTATTTTGTTGTATCCTGTCAAGCTGAGCACGAAAATGACAAAGACAATCAACAGAGAGGCTGGCAAGTACCGGATTTGGCGACAAAACCCCGTTTTTGGCTCAATTTCCATACAAAACGTCGAAATTTGGGCCAAATGTGGCCAAATTCGAGGCTTTCACCGACTCCCATTGGTTCCCTTGGCCATATTTTGTTGTATCCTGTCAGGCTGAGCAAAAAAATGCCCAAGGGCATCAAGCAATTCAGTGGTAAGTACCGATTTTTGCGACAAATGCACAGAAATGCTTAGAATTTGCTTGTAATGTCAATTCTGTGATTATTTCGTCAAATTGGAGCCTTTCACCGAGATTTCTTGGAGCCTTTGGACATATTCTGTTGTAACCTATCAGGCTGAGCACGAATATGACAAAGACAGTCAACAGAGAGGCTGGCAAGTACTGGATTTGGCGACAAAACCCCGTTTTTGGCTCAATTTCCATACAAAACGTCGAAATTTGGGCCAAATGTGGCCAAATTCGAGGCTTTCACCGACTCCTCTTGGATCCCTTGGCCCTATTTTGTTGTATCCTGTCAGGCTGAGCACGAATATGGCAAAGACAGTCAATAGAGAGGCTGGCAAGTACCGGATTTGGCGACAAAACCCCGTTTTTGGCTCAATTTCCATACAAAACGTCGAAATTTGGGCCAAATGTGGCCAAATTCGAGGCTTTCACCGACTCCTCTTGGATCCCTTGGCCCTATTTTGTTGTATCCTGTCAAGCTGAGAACGAAAATGACAAAGACAATCAACAGAGAGGCTGGCAAGTACCGGATTTGGCGACAAAACCCCGTTTTTGGCTCAATTTCCATAGAAAACGTCGAAATTTGGGCCAAATGTGGCCAAATTCGAGGCTTTCACCGACTCCCATTGGATCCCTTGGCCATATTTTGTTGTATCCTGTCAGGCTGAGCAAAAAAATGCCCAAGGGCATCAAGCAATTCAGTGGTAAGTACCGATTTTTGCGACAAATGCACAGAAATGCTTAGAATTTGCTTGTAATGTCAATTCTGTGATTATTTCGTCAAATTGGAGCCTTTCACCGAGATTTCTTGGAGCCTTTGGACATATTCTGTTGTAACCTATCAGGCTGAGCACGAAAATGACAAAGACAATCAACAGAGAGGCTGGCAAGTACCGAATTTGGCGACAAAACCCCGTTTTTGGCTCAATTTCCATACAAAACGTCGAAATTTGGACCAAATGTGGCCAAACTCGAGGCTTTCACCGACTCCCATTGGATCCCTTGGCCATATTTTGTTGTATCCTGTCAGGCTGAGCAAAAAAATGCCCAAGGGCATCAAGCAATTCAGTGGTAAGTACCGATTTTTGCGACAAATGCACAGAAATGCTTAGAATTTGCTTGTAATGTCAATTCTGTGATTATTTCGTCAAATTGGAGCCTTTCACGGAGATTTCTTGGAGCCTTTGGACATATTCTGTTGTAACCTATCAGGCTGAGCACGAAAATGACAAAGACAATCAACAGAGAGGCTGGCAAGTACCGGATTTGGCGACAAAACCCCGTTTTTGGCACAATTTCCATACAAAACGTCGAAATTTGGGCCAAATGTGGCCAAATTCGAGGCTTTCACCGACTCCTCTTGGATCCCTTGGCCCTATTTTGTTGTATCCTGTCAGGCTGAGCACGAAAATGACAAAGACAATCAACAGAGAGGCTGGCAAGTACCGGATTTGGCGACAAAACCACGTTTTTGGCTCAATTTCCATACAAAACGTCGAAATTTGGGCCAAATGTGGCCAAATTCGAGGCTTTCACCGACTCCCATTGGATCCCTTGGCCATATTTTGTTGTATCCTGTCAGGCTGAGCAAAAAAATGCCCAAGGGCATCAAGCAATTCAGTGGTAAGTACCGATTTTTGCGACAAATGCACAGAAATGCTTAGAATTTGCTTGTAATGTCAATTCTGTGATTATTTCGCCAAATTGGAGCCTTTCACCGAGATTTCTTGGAGCCTTTGGACATATTCTGTTGTAACCTATCAGGCTGAGCACGAATATGACAAAGACAGTCAACAGAGAGGCTGGCAAGTACCGGATTTGGCGACAAAACCCCGTTTTTGGCTCAATTTCCATACAAAACGTCGAAATTTTGGCAAAATGTGGCCAAATTGGAGGCTTTCACCGACTCCTCTTGGATACCTTGGCCCTATTTTGTTGTATCCTGTCAGGCTGAGCACGAATATGGCGAAGACAGACAACAGAGAGGCTGGCAAGTACCGGATTTGGCGACAAAACCCCGTTTTTGGCTCAATTTTCATACAAAACGTCGAAATTTGGGCCAAATGTGGCCTAATTCGAGGCTTTCACCGACTCCTCTTGGATCCCTTGGCCCTATTTTGTTGTATCCTGTCAGGCTGAGCAAAAAAATGCTCAAGGGCATCAAGCAATTCAGTGGTAAGTACCGATATTTGCGACAAATGCACAGAAATGCTTAGAATTTGCTTGTAATGTCAATTCTGTGATTATTTCGTCAAATTGGAGCCTTTCACCGAGATTTCTTGGAGCCTTTGGACATATTCTGTTGTAACCTATCAGGCTGAGCACGAATATGACAAAGACAGTCAACAGAGAGGCTGGCAAGTACTGGATTTGGCGACAAAACCCCGTTTTTGGCTCAATTTCCATACAAAACGTCGAAATTTGGGCCAAATGTGGCCAAATTCGAGGCTTTCACCGACTCCTCTTGGATCCCTTGGCCCTATTTTGTTGTATCCTGTCAGGCTGAGCACGAATATGGCAAAGACAGTCAATAGAGAGGCTGGCAAGTACCGGATTTGGCGACAAAACCCCGTTTTTGGCTCAATTTCCATACAAAACGTCGAAATTTGGGCCAAATGTGGCCAAATTCGAGGCTTTCACCGACTCCTCTTGGATCCCTTGGCCCTATTTTGTTGTATCCTGTCAAGCTGAGAACGAAAATGACAAAGACAATCAACAGAGAGGCTGGCAAGTACCGGATTTGGCGACAAAACCCCGTTTTTGGCTCAATTTCCATAGAAAACGTCGAAATTTGGGCCAAATGTGGCCAAATTCGAGGCTTTCACCGACTCCCATTGGATCCCTTGGCCATATTTTGTTGTATCCTGTCAGGCTGAGCAAAAAAATGCCCAAGGGCATCAAGCAATTCAGTGGTAAGTACCGATTTTTGCGACAAATGCACAGAAATGCTTAGAATTTGCTTGTAATGTCAATTCTGTGATTATTTCGTCAAATTGGAGCCTTTCACCGAGATTTCTTGGAGCCTTTGGACATATTCTGTTGTAACCTATCAGGCTGAGCACGAAAATGACAAAGACAATCAACAGAGAGGCTGGCAAGTACCGAATTTGGCGACAAAACCCCGTTTTTGGCTCAATTTCCATACAAAACGTCGAAATTTGGACCAAATGTGGCCAAATTCGAGGCTTTCACCGACTCCCATTGGATCCCTTGGCCATATTTTGTTGTATCCTGTCAGGCTGAGCAAAAAAATGCCCAAGGGCATCAAGCAATTCAGTGGTAAGTACCGATTTTTGCGACAAATGCACAGAAATGCTTAGAATTTGCTTGTAATGTCAATTCTGTGATTATTTCGTCAAATTGGAGCCTTTCACCGAGATTTCTTGGAGCCTTTGGACATATTCTGTTGTAACCTATCAGGCTGAGCACGAAAATGACAAAGACAATCAACAGAGAGGCTGGCAAGTACCGGATTTGGCGACAAAACCCCGTTTTTGGCACAATTTCCATACAAAACGTCGAAATTTGGGCCAAATGTGGCCAAATTCGAGGCTTTCACCGACTCCTCTTGGATCCCTTGGCCCTATTTTGTTGTATCCTGTCAGGCTGAGCACGAAAATGACAAAGACAATCAACAGAGAGGCTGGCAAGTACCGGATTTGGCGACAAAACCACGTTTTTGGCTCAATTTCCATACAAAACGTCGAAATTTGGGCCAAATGTGGCCAAATTCGAGGCTTTCACCGACTCCCATTGGATCCCTTGGCCATATTTTGTTGTATCCTGTCAGGCTGAGCAAAAAAATGCCCAAGGGCATCAAGCAATTCAGTGGTAAGTACCGATTTTTGCGACAAATGCACAGAAATGCTTAGAATTTGCTTGTAATGTCAATTCTGTGATTATTTCGCCAAATTGGAGCCTTTCACCGAGATTTCTTGGAGCCTTTGGACATATTCTGTTGTAACCTATCAGGCTGAGCACGAATATGACAAAGACAGTCAACAGAGAGGCTGGCAAGTACCGGATTTGGCGACAAAACCCCGTTTTTGGCTCAATTTCCATACAAAACGTCGAAATTTTGGCAAAATGTGGCCAAATTGGAGGCTTTCACCGACTCCTCTTGGATACCTTGGCCCTATTTTGTTGTATCCTGTCAGGCTGAGCACGAAAATGACAAAGACAATCAACAGAGAGGCTGGCAAGTACCGGATTTGGCGACAAAACCCCGTTTTTGGCTCAATTTCCATAGAAAACGTCGAAATTTGGGCCAAATGTGGCCAAATTCGAGGCTTTCACCGACTCCCATTGGATCCCTTGGCCATATTTTGTTGTATCTTGTCAGGCTGAGCAAAAAAATGCCCAAGGGCATCAAGCAATTCAGTGGTAAGTACCGATTTTTGCGACAAATGCACAGAAATGCTTAGAATTTGCTTGTAATGTCAATTCTGTGATTATTTCGTCAAATTGGAGCCTTTCACCGAGATTTCTTGGAGCCTTTGGACATATTCTGTTGTAACCTATCAGGCTGAGCACGAATATGACAAAGACAGTCAACAGAGAGGCTGGCAAGTACCGGATTTGGCGACAAAACCCCGTTTTTGGCTCAATTTCCATACAAAACGTCGAAATTTGGGCCAAATGTGGCCAAATTCGAGGCTTTCACCGACTCCTCTTGGATCCCTTGGCCCCATTTTGTTGTATCCTGTCAGGCTGAGCACGAAAATGACAAAGACAATCAACAGAGAGGCTGGCAAGTACCGGATTTGGCGACAAAACCCCGTTTTTGGCTCAATTTCCATACAAAACGTCGAAATTTGGGCCAAATGTGGCCAAATTCGAGGCTTTCACCGACTCCCATTGGATCCCTTGGCCATAATTTTTTGTATCCTGTCAGGCTGAGCAAAAAAATGCCCAAGGGCATCAAGCATTTCAGTGGTAAGTACCGATTTTTGCGACAAATGCACAGAAATGCTTAGAATTTGCTTGTAATGTCAATTCTGTGATTATTTCGTCAAATTGGAGCCTTTCACCGAGATTTCTTGGAGCCTTTGGACATATTCTGTTGTAACCTATCAGGCTGAGCACGAATATGACAAAGACAGTCAACAGAGAGGCTGGCAAGTACCGGATTTGGCGACAAAACCCCGTTTTTGGCTCAATTTCCATACAAAACGTCGAAATTTGGGCCAAATGTGGCCAAATTCGAGGCTTTCACCGACTCCTCTTGGATCCCTTGGCCCTATTTTGTTGTATCCTGTCAGGCTGAGCACGAAAATGACAAAGACAATCAACAGAGAGGCTGGCAAGTACCGGATTTGGCGACAAAACCCCGTTTTTGGCTCAATTTCCATACAAAACGTCGAAATTTGGGCCAAATGTGGCCAAATTCGAGGCTTTCACCGACTCCTCTTGGATCCCTTGGCCCTATTTTGTTGTATCCTGTCAGGCTGAGCACGAAAATGACAAAAACAATCAACAGAGAGGCTGGCAAGTACCGGATTTGGCGACAAAACCCCGTTTTTGGCTCAATTTCCATACAAAACGTCGAATTTTGGGCCAAATGTGGCCAAATTCGAGGCTTTCACCGACTCCCATTGCATCCCTTGGCCATATTTTGTTGTATCCTGTCAGGCTGAGCAAAAAAATGCCCAAGGGCATCAAGCAATTCAGTGGTAAGTACCGATATTTGCGACAAATGCACAGAAATGCTTAGAATTTGCTTGTAATGTCAATTCTGTGATTATTTCGTCAAATTGGAGCCTTTCACCGAGATTTCTTGGAGCCTTTGGACATATTCTGTTGTAACCTATCAGGCTGAGCACGAATATGACAAAGACAGTCAACAGAGAGGCTGGCAAGTACCGGATTTGGCGACAAAACCCCGTTTTTGGCTCAATTTCCATACAAAACGTCGAAATTTTGGCCAAATGTGGCCAAATTCGAGGCTTTCACCGACTCCTCTTGGATACCTTGGCCCTATTTTGTTGTATCCTGTCAGGCTGAGCACGAATATGGCAAAGACAGTCAACAGAGAGGCTGGCAAGTACCGGATTTGGCGACAAAACCCCGTTTTTGGCTCAATTTCCATACAAAACGTCGAAATTTGGGCCAAATGTGGCCAAATTCGAGGCTTTCACCGACTCCTCTTGGATCCCTTGGCCCTATTTTGTTGTATCCTGTCAGGCTGAGCACGAAAATGACAAAGACAATCAACAGAGAGGCTGGCAAGTACCGGATTTGGCGACAAAACCCCGTTTTTGGCTCAATTTCCATACAAAACGTCGAAATTTGGGCCAAATGTGGCCAAATTCGAGGCTTTCACCGACTCCTCTTGGATCCCTTGGCCCTATTTTGTTGTATCCTGTCAGGCTGAGCACGAATAAGGCAAAGACAGTCAACAGAGAGGCTGGCAAGTACCGGATTTGGCGACAAAACCCCGTTTTTGGCTCAATTTCCATAGAAAACGTCGAAATTTGGGCCAAATGTGGCCAAATTCGAGGCTTTCACCGACTCCCATTGGATCCCTTGGCCATATTTTGTTGTATCCTGTCAGGCTGAGCAAAAAAATGCCCAAGGGCATCAAGCAATTCAGTGGTAAGTACCGATTTTTGCGACAAATGCACAGAAATGCTTAGAATTTGCTTGTAATGTCAATTCTGTGATTATTTCGTCAAATTGGAGCCTTTCACCGAGATTTCTTGGAGCCTTTGGACATATTCTGTTGTAACCTGTCAGGCTGAGCACGAAAATGACAAAGACAATCAACAGAGAGGCTGGCAAGTACCGGATTTGGCGACAAAACCACGTTTTTGGCTCAATTTCCATACAAATCGTCGAAATTTGGGCCAAATGTGGCCAAATTCGAGGCTTTCACCGACTCCCATTGGATCCCTTGGCCATATTTTGTTGTATCCTGTCAGGCTGAGCAAAAAAATGCCCAAGGGCATCAAGCAATTCAGTGGTAAGTACCGATTTTTGCGACAAATGCACAGAAATGCTTAGAATTTGCTTGTAATGTCAATTCTGTGATTATTTCGTCAAATTGGAGCCTTTCACCGAGATTTCTTGGAGCCTTTGGACATATTCTGTTGTAACCTATCAGGCTGAGCACGAATATGACAAAGACAGTCAACAGAGAGGCTGGCAAGTACCGGATTTGGCGACAAAACCCCGTTTTTTGCTCAATTTCCATACAAAACGTCGAAATTTGGGCCAAATGTGGCCAAATTCGAGGCTTTCACCGACTCCTCTTGGATCCCTTGGCCCTATTTTGTTGTATCCTGTCAGGCTGAGCACGAAAATGACAAAGACAATCAACAGAGAGGCTGGCAAGTACCGGATTTGGCGACAAAACCCCGTTTTTGGCTCAATTTCCATACAAAACGTCGAAATTTGGGCCAAATGTGGCCAAATTCGAGGCTTTCACCAACTCCTCTTCGATCCCTTGGCCCTATTTTGTTGTATCCTGTCAGGCTGAGCACGAATATGGCAAAGACAGTCAACAGAGAGGCTGGCAAGTACCGGATTTGGCGACAAAACCACGTTTTTGGCTCAATTTCCATACAAATCGTCGAAATTTGGGCCAAATGTGGCCAAATTCGAGGCTTTCACCGACTCCCATTGGATCCCTTGGCCATATTTTGTTGTATCCTGTCAGGCTGAGCAAAAAAATGCCCAAGGGCATCAAGCAATTCAGTGGTAAGTACCGATTTTTGCGACAAATGCACAGAAATGCTTAGAATTTGCTTGTAATGTCAATTCTGTGATTATTTCGTCAAATTGGAGCCTTTCACCGAGATTTCTTGGAGCCTTTGGACATATTCTGTTGTAACCTATCATGCTGAGCACGAAAATGACAAAGACAATCAACAGAGAGGCTGGCAAGTACCGGATTTGGCGACAAAACCCCGTTTTTGGCTCAATTTCCATACAAAACGTCGAAATTTGGGCCAAATGTGGCCAAATTCGAGGCTTTCACCGACTCCTCTTGGATCCATTGGCCCTATTTTGTTGTATCCTGTCAGGCTGAGCACGAAAATGACAAAGACAATCAACAGAGAGGCTGGCAAGTACCGGATTTGGCGACAAAACCCCGTTTTTGGCTCAATTTCCATACAAAACGTCGAAATTTGGGCCAAATGTGGCCAAATTCGAGGCTTTCACCGACTCCCATTGGATCCCTTGGCCATATTTTGTTGTATCCTGTCAGGCTGAGCAAAAAAATGCCCAAGGGCATCAAGCAATTCAGTGGTAAGTACCGATTTTTGCGACAAATGCACAGAAATGCTTAGAATTTGCTTGTAATGTCAATTCTGTGATTATTTCGTCAAATTGGAGCCTTTCACCGAGATTTCTTGGAGCCTTTGGACATATTCTGTTGTAACCTATCAGGCTGAGCACGAATATGACAAAGACAGTCAACAGAGAGGCTGGCAAGTACCGGATTTGGCGACAAAACCCCGTTTTTGGCTCAATTTCCATACAAAACGTCGAAATTTGGGCCAAATGTGGCCAAATTCGAGGCTTTCACCGACTCCTCTTGGATCCCTTGGCCCTACTTTGTTGTATCCTGTCAGGCTGAGCACGAAAATGACAAAGACAGTCAACAGAGAGGCTGGCAAGTACTGGATTTGGCGACAAAACCCCGTTTTTGGCTCAATTTCCATACAAAACGTCGAAATTTGGGCCAAATGTGGCCAAATTCGAGGCTTTCACCGACTCCTCTTGGATCCCTTGGCCCTATTTTGTTGTATCCTGTCAGGCTGAGCACGAATATGGCAAAGACAGTCAACAGAGAGGCTGGCAAGTACCGGATTTGGCGACAAAACCCCGTTTTTTGCTCAATTTCCATACAAAACGTCGAAATTTGGGCCAAATGTGGCCAAATTCGAGGCTTTCACCGACTCCCATTGGATCCCTTGGCCATATTTTGTTGTATCCTGTCAGGCTGAGCAAAAAAATGCCCAAGGGCATCAAGCAATTCAGTGGTAAGTACCGATTTTTGCGACAAATGCACAGAAATGCTTAGAATTTGCTTGTAATGTCAATTCTGTGATTATTTCGTCAAATTGGAGCCTTTCACCGAGATTTCTTGGAGCCTTTGGACATATTCTGTTGTAACCTATCAGGCTGAGCACGAATATGACAAAGACAGTCAACAGAGAGGCTGGCAAGTACCGGATTTGGCGACAAAACCCCGTTTTTGGCTCAATTTCCATACAAAACGTCGAAGTTTTGGCCAAATGTGGCCAAATTCGAGGCTTTCACCGACTCCTCTTGGATACCTTGGCCCTATTTTGTTGTATCCTGTCAGGCTGAGCACGAATATGGCAAAGACAGTCAACAGAGAGGCTGGCAAGTACCGGATTTGGCGACAAAACCCTGTTTTTGGCTCAATTTCCGTACAAAACGTCGAAATTTGGGCCAAATGTGGCCAAATTCGAGGCTTTTACCGACTCCTCTTGGATCCCTTGGCCCTATTTTGTTGTATCCTGTCAGGCTGAGCACGAAAATGACAAAGACAATCAACAGAGAGGCTGGCAAGTACCGGATTTGGCGACAAAACCCCGTTTTTGGCTCAATTTCCATACAAAACGTCGAAATTTGGGCCAAATGTGGCCAAATTCGAGGCTTTCACCGACTCCCATTGGATCCCTTGGCCATATTTTGTTGTATCCTGTCAGGCTGAGCAAAAAAATGCCCAAGGGCATCAAGCAATTCAGTGGTAAGTACCGATTTTTGCGACAAATGCACAGAAATGCTTAGAATTTGCTTGTAATGTCAATTCTGTGATTATTTCGTCAAATTGGAGCCTTTCACCGAGATTTCTTGGAGCCTTTGGACATATTCTGTTGTAACCTATCAGGCTGAGCACGAAAATGACAAAGACAATCAACAGAGAGGCTGGCAAGTACCGGATTTGGCGACAAAACCCCGTTTTTGGCTCAATTTCCATACAAAACGTCGAAATTTGGGCCAAATGTGGCCAAATTCGAGGCTTTCACCGACTCCTCTTGGATCCCTTGGCCATATTTTGTTGTATCCTGTCAGGCTGAGTACGAAAATGCCAAAGACAATCAACAGAGAGGCTGGCAAGTACCGGATTTGGCGACAAAACCCCGTTTTTGGCTCAATTTCCATAGAAAACGTCGAAATTTGGACCAAATGTGGCCAAACTCGAGGCTTTCACCGACTCCCATTGGATCCCTTGGCCATATTTTGTTGTATCCTGTCAGGCTGAGCAAAAAAATGCGCAAGGGCATCAAGCAATTCAGTGGTAAGTACCGATTTTTGCGACAAATGCACAGAAATGCTTAGAATTTGCTTGTAATGTCAATTCTGTGATTATTTAGTCAAATTGGAGCCTTTCACCGAGATTTCTTGGAGCCTTTGGACATATTCTGTTGTAACCTATCAGGCTGAGCACGAATATGACAAAGACAGTCAACAGAGAGGCTGGCAAGTACCGGATTTGGCGACAAAACCCCGTTTTTGGCTCAATTTCCATACAAAACGTCGAAATTTGGGCCAAATGTGGCCAAATTCGAGGCTTTCACCGACTCCTCTTGGATCCCTTGGCCCTATTTTGTTGTATCCTGTCAAGCTGAGCACGAAAATGACAAAGACAATCAACAGAGAGGCTGGCAAGTACCGGATTTGGCGACAAAACCCCGTTTTTGGCTCAATTTCCTTAGAAAACGTCGAAATTTGGGCCAAATGTGGCCAAATTCGAGGCTTTCACCGACTCCCATTGGATCCCTTGGCCATATTTTGTTGTATCCTGTCAGGCTGAGCAAAAAAATGCCCAAGGGCATCAAGCAATTCAGTGGTAAGTACCGATATTTGCGACAAATGCACAGAAATGCTTAGAATTTGCTTGTAATGTCAATTCTGTGATTATTTCGTCAAATTGGAGCCTTTCACCGAGATTTTTGGAGCCTTTGGACATATTCTGTTGTAACCTATCAGGCTGAGCACGAATATGACAAAGACAGTCAACAGAGAGGCTGGCAAGTACCGGATTTGGCGACAAAACCCCGTTTTTGGCTCAATTTCCATACAAAACGTCGAAATTTGGGCCAAATGTGGCCAAATTCGAGGCTTTCACCACTTCCTCTTGGATCCCTTGGCCCTATTTTTTTGTATCCTGTCAGGCTGAGCACGAATATGGCAAAGACAGTCAACAGAGAGGCTGGCAAGTACCGGATTTGGCGACAAAACCCCGTTTTTGGCTCAATTTCCATACAAAACGTCGAAATTTTGGCCAAATGTGGCCAAGTTCGAGGCTTTCACCGACTCCTCTTGGATCCCTTGGCCCTATTTTGTTGTATCCTGTCAGGCTGAGCACGAAAATGACAAAGACAATCAACAGAGAGGCTGGCAAGTACCGGATTTGGCGACAAAACCCCGTTTTTGGCTCAATTTCCATAGAAAACGTCGAAATTTGGGCCAAATGAGGCCAAATTCGAGGCTTTCACCGACTCCCATTGGATCCCTTGGCCATATTTTGTTGTATCCTGTCAGGCTGAGCAAAAAAATGCCCAAGGGCATCAAGCAATTCAGTGGTAAGTACCGATATTTGCGACAAATGCACAGAAATGCTTAGAATTTGCTTGTAATGTCAATTCTGTGATTATTTCGTCAAATTGGAGCCTTTCACCGAGATTTCTTGGAGCCTTTGGACATATTCTGTTGTAACCTATCAGGCTGAGCACGAATATGACAAAGACAAACAACAGAGAGGCTGGCAAGTACCGGATTTGGCGACAAAACCCCGTTTTTGGCTCAATTTCCATACAAAACGTCGAAATTTGGGCCAAATGTGGCCAAATTCGAAGCTTTCACCAACTTCTCTTGGATCCCTTGGCCCTATTTTGTTGTATCCTGTCAGGCTGAGCACGAATATGGCAAAGACAGTCAACAGAGAGGCTGGCAAGTACCGGATTTGGCGACAAAACCCCGTTTTTGGCTCAATTTCCATACAAAACGTCGAAATTTGGGCCAAATGTGGCCAAATTCGAGGCTTTCACCGACTCTCATTGGATCCCTTGGCCATATTTTGTTGTATCCTGTCAGGCTGAGCAAAAAAATGCCCAAGGGCATCAAGCAATTCAGTGGTAAGTACCGATTTTTGCGACAAATGCACAGAAATGCTTAAAATTTGCTTGTAATGTCAATTCTGTGATTATTTCGTCAATATGGAGCCTTTCACCGAGATTTCTTGGAGCCTTTGGACATATTCTGTTGTAACCTATCAGGCTGAGCACGAATATGACAAAGACAGTCAACAGAGAGGCTGGCAAGTACCGGATTTGGCGACAAAACCCCGTTTTTGGCTCAATTTCCATACAAAACGTCGAAATTTGGGCCAAATGTGGCCAAATTCGAGGCTTTCACCGACTCCTCTTGGATCCCTTGGCCCTATTTTGTTGTATCCTGTCAGGCTGAGTACGAAAATGCCAAAGACAATCAACAGAGAGGCTGGCAAGTACCGGATTTGGCGACAAAACCCCGTTTTTGGCTCAATTTCCATAGAAAACGTCGAAATTTGGGCCAAATGTGGCCAAATTCGAGGGTTTCACCGACTCCCATTGGATCCCTTGGCCATATTTTGTTGTATCCTGTCAGGCTGAGCAAAAAAATGCCCAAGGGCATCAAGCAATTCAGTGGTAAGTACCGATTTTTGCGACAAATGCACAGAAATGCTTAGAATTTGCTTGTAATGTCAATTCTGTGATTATTTCGTCAAATTGGAGCCTTTCACCGAGATTTCTTGGAGCCTTTGGACATATTCTGTTGTAACCTATCAGGCTGAGCACGAATATGACAAAGACAGTCAACAGAGAGGCTGGCAAGTACCGGATTTGGCGACAAAACCCCGTTATTGGCTCAATTTCCATACAAAACGTCGAAATTTGGGCCAAATGTGGCCAAATTCGAGGCTTTCACCGACTCCTCTTGGATCCCTTGGCCCTATTTTGTTGTATCCTGTCAGGCTGAGCACGAATATGGCAAAGACAGTCAACAGAGAGGCTGGCAAGTACCGGATTTGGCGACAAAACCCCGTTTTTGGCTCAATTTCCATAGAAAACGTCGAAATTTGGGCCAAATGTGGCCAAATTCGAGGCTTTCACCGACTCCCATTGGATCCCTTGGCCATATATTGTTGTATCCTGTCAGGCTGAGCAAAAAAATGCTCAAGGGCATCAAGCAATTCAGTGGTAAGTACCGATTTTTGCGACAAATGCACAGAAATGCTTAGAATTTGCTTGTAATGTCAATTCTGTGATTATTTCGTCAAATTGGAGCCTTTCACCGAGATTTCTTGGAGCCTTTGGACATATTCTGTTGTAACCTATCAGGCTGAGCACGAATATGACAAAGACAGTCAACAGAGAGGCTGGCAAGTACCGGATTTGGCGACAAAACCCCGTTTTTGGCTCAATTTCCATACAAAACGTCGAAATTTGGGCCAAATGTGGCCAAATTCGAGGCTTTCACCGACTCCTCTTGGATCCCTTGGCCCTATTTTGTTGTATCCTGTCAGGCTGAGCACGAAAATGACAAAGACAATCAACAGAGAGGCTGGCAAGTACCGGATTTGGCGACAAAACCCCGTTTTTGGCTCAATTTCCATAGAAAACGTCGAAATTTGGGCCAAATGTGGCCAAATTCGAGGCTTTCACCGACTCCCATTGGATCCCTTGGCCATATTTTGTTGTATCTTGTCAGGCTGAGCAAAAAAATGCCCAAGGGGATCAAGGAATTCAGTGGTATGTACCGATATTTGCGACAAATGCACAGAAATGCTTAGAATTTGCTTGTAATGTCAATTCTGTGATTATTTCGACAAATTGGAGCCTTTCACCGAGATTTCTCGGAGCCTTTGGACATATTCTGTTGTAACCTATCAGACTGAGCACGAATATGACAAAGACAAACAACAGAGAGGCTGGCAAGTACCGGATTTGGCGACAAAACCCCGTTTTTGGCTCAATTTCCATACAAAACGTCGAAATTTAGGCCAAATGTGACCAAATTCGAGGCTTTCACCAACTCCTCTTGGATCCCTTGGCCCTATTTTGTTGTATCCTGTCAGGCTGAGCACGAAAATGACAAAGACAATCAACAGAGAGGCTGGCAAGTACTGGATTTGGCGACAAAACCCCGTTTTTGGCTCAATTTCCATACAAAACGTCGAAATTTGGGCCAAATGTGGCCAAATTCGAGGCTTTCACCGACTCCCATTGGATCCCTTGGCCATATTTTGTTGTATCCTGTCAGGCTGAGCAAAAAAATGCCCAAGGGCATCAAGCAATTCAGTGGTAAGTACCGATTTTTGCGACAAATGCACAGAAATGCTTAGAATTTGCTTGTAATGTCAATTCTGTGATTATTTCGTCAAATTGGAGCCTTTCACCGAGATTTCTTGGAGCCTTTGGACATATTCTGTTGTAACCTATCAGGCTGAGCACGAATATGACAAAGACAGTCAACAGAGAGGCTGGCAAGTACCGGATTTGGCGACAAAACCCCGTTTTTGGCTCAATTTCCATACAAAACGTCGAAATTTGGGCCAAATGTGGCCAAATTCGAGGCTTTCACCGACTCCTCTTGGATCCCTTGGCCCTATTTTGTTGTATCCTGTCAGGCTGAGCACGAAAATGACAAAGACAATCAACAGAGAGGCTGGCAAGTACCGGATTTGGCGACAAAACCCCGTTTTTGGCTCAATTTCCATACAAAACGTCGAAATTTGGGCCAAATGTGGCCAAATTCGAGGCTTTCACCGACTCCCATTGGATCCCATGGCCATATTTTGTTGTATCCTGTCAAGCTGAGCAAAAAATTGCTCAAGGGCATCAAGCAATTCAGTGGTAAGTACCGATTTTTGCGACAAATGCACAGAAATGCTTAGAACTTGCTTGTAATGTCAATTCCGTGATTATTTCGTCAAATTGGAGCCTTTCACCGAGATTTCTTGGAGCCTTTGGACATATTCTGTTGTAACCTATCAGGCTGAGGACGAAAATGACAAAGACAATCAACAGAGAGGCTGGCAAGTACCGGATTTAGCGACAAATGCACAGAAATGCTAAGAATTTGCTTGTAATGTCAATTCTGTGATTATTTCGTCAAATTGGAGCCTTTCACCGAGATTTCTTGGAGCCTTTGGACATATTCTGTTGTAACCTATCAGGCTGAGCACGAATAAGACAAAGACAGTCAACAGAGAGGCTGGCAAGTACCGGATTTGGCGACAAAACCCCGTTTTTGGCTCAATTTCCATACAAAACGTTGAAAATTGGGCCAAATGTGGCCAAATTCGAGGCTTTCACCGACTCCTCTTGGATCCCTTGGCCCTAGTTTGTTGTATCCTGTCAGGCTGAGCACGAATATGGCAAAGACAGTCAACAGAGAGGCTTGCAAAAACCGGAATTGGCGACAAAACCCCGTTTTTGGCTCAATTTCCATACAAAACGTCGAAATTTAGGCCAAATGTGACCAAATTCGAGGCTTTCACCAACTCCTCTTGGATCCCTTGGCCCTATTTTGTTGTATCCTGTCAGGCTGAGCACGAAAATGACAAAGACAATCAACAGAGAGGCTGGCAAGTACCGGATTTGGCGACAAAACCCCGTTTTTGGCTCAATTTCCATACAAAACGTCGAAATTTGGGCCAAATGTGGCCAAATTCGAGGCTTTCACCGACTCCCATTGGATCCCTTGGCCATATTTTGTTGTATCCTGTCAGGCTGAGCAAAAAAATGCCCAAGGGCATCAAGCAATTCAGTGGTAAGTACCGATTTTTGCGACAAATGCACAGAAACGCTTAGAATTTGCTTGTAATGTCAATTCTGTGATTATTTCGTCAAATTGGAGCCTTTCACCGAGATTTCTTGGAGCCTTAGGACATATTCTGTTGTAACCTATCAGGCTGAGCACAAAAATGACAAAGACAATCAACAGAGAGGCTGGCAAGTACCGGATTTGGCGACAAAACCCCGTTTTTGGCTCAATTTCCATACAAAACGTCGAAATTTGGGCCAAATGTGGCCAAATTCGAGGCTTTCACCGACTCCTCTTGGATCCCTTGGCCCTATTTTGTTGTATCCTGTCAGGCTGAGCACGAAAATGACAAAGACAATCAACAGAGAGGCTGGCAAGTACCGGATTTGGCGACAAAACCCCGCTTTTGGCTCAATTTCCATAGAAAACGTCGAAATTTGGGCCAAATGTGGCCAAATTCGAGGCTTTCACCGACTCCCATTGGATCCCTTGGCCATATTTTGTTGTATCCTGTCAGGCTGAGCAAAAAAATGCCCAAGGGCATCAAGCAATTTAGTGGTAAGTACCGATTTTTGCGACAAATGCACAGAAATGCTTAGAATTTGCTTGTAATGTCAATTCTGTGATTATTTCGTCAAATTGGAGCCTTTCACCGAGATTTCTTGGAGCCTTTGGACATATTCTGTTGTAACCTATCAGGCTGAGCACGAATATGACAAAGACAGTCAACAGAGAGGCTGGCAAGTACCGGATTTGGCGACGAAACCCCGTTTTTGGCTCAATTTCCATACAAAACGTCGAAATTTGGGCCAAATGTGGCCAAATTCGAGGCTTTCACCAACTCCTCTTGGATCCCTTGGCCCTATTTTGTTGTATCCTGTCAGGCTGAGCACGAAAATGACAAAGACAATCAACAGAGAGGCTGGCAAGTACCGGATTTGGCGACAAAACCCCGCTTTTGGCTCAATTTCCATAGAAAACGTCGAAATTTGGGCCAAATGTGGCCAAATTCGAGGCTTTCACCGACTCCCATTGGATCCCTTGGCCATATTTTGTTGTATCCTGTCAGGCTGAGCAAAAAAATGCCCAAGGGCATCAAGCAATTTAGTGGTAAGTACCGATTTTTGCGACAAATGCACAGAAATGCTTAGAATTTGCTTGTAATGTCAATTCTGTGATTATTTCGTCAAATTGGAGCCTTTCACCGAGATTTCTTGGAGCCTTTGGACATATTCTGTTGTAACCTATCAGGCTGAGCACGAATATGACAAAGACAGTCAACAGAGAGGCTGGCAAGTACCGGATTTGGCGACGAAACCCCGTTTTTGGCTCAATTTCCATACAAAACGTCGAAATTTGGGCCAAATGTGGCCAAATTCGAGGCTTTCACCAACTCCTCTTGGATCCCTTGGCCCTATTTTGTTGTATCCTGTCAGGCTGAGCACGAAAATGACAAAGACAGTCAACAGAGAGGCTGGCAAGTACCGGATTTGGCGACAAAACCCCGTTTTTGGCTCAATTTCCATACAAAACGTCGAAATTTGGGCCAAATGTGGCCAAATTCGAGGCTTTCACCGACTCCTCTTGGATCCCTTGGCCCTATTTTGTTGTATCCTGTCAAGCTG